>NC_092055.1:144691743-145034356 GCF_003086295.3 Arachis hypogaea
ACTTGCTCAAGTAATTTGCAGCTGAGTCCTCATTTCCTAGTATATTTACCACCTGGGACACAGTGTTTTGGTAATTCTGCACCTGTCCACTAAAACTAATACGCCCTCCCTGCATTCATATCAACAATTTTCAAACACAACACTCTTCTTTCATCAAACTAATAATAATGAAGGGTACTACGAACCAGTTGCTGGCCAGTCTCCTCTCTAATTCCAGCAGCAGCAGAAGCATAATTGACACCTTTGAGAATGTCATCACCACTGGCTGTTGCAAAGGGTGGTATGTAATCATCGAATCCCAAAAGCTCAGCTGTCACATTTCAAAACAAAATCAATATTAGATAAGACTTGCATGCACCCTCTTCTTAATTATTTGTTATTTGCTAAACACAGTAAATGTTTATTTCTTTCTTTAGTTGCATTTGTAGCTATTAGTCAAAGAAGTACCACTACCACAAGACTATCATAAATTCCACATTGAATGCTATGTAACAATCCCATGTGAATGGAATTTAAGTGCTAGCAACACACCTCAAAAGGTGTAACTCTCATATATATATGTAGAGTTATTATAGCAAGTAGTACTAAGTGTGCCACCAAAACAGTGTTCTTGTTCTGTTCTGTAACTTTGTTATTCACTGCATTCTGTGTTATAGAAAATACAAATGCTTGATGCTTCTTAAAGGTGAAAAACATAAAAGGTCCTCTCTTTGATGTGTTACACAATAGAGATAATCAAACTGATGCATGCACATTGAATAGCAAGCAATGTACGATATATCAAATGAGTAATCAACACAAATTAAAGATGTATATTACCAATGACATCAACAGTGGTTTTGCCATTGGAGAATCTTCCAGAAGGACCAGTAGGGAAATCAATGCCATAAGGCAAGTAATCAGCTCTAGCAAGAGATTGGAGCTGGTTGTTGTTGCCATTGTCAACCAAAGAGTCTCCAAATATGAAGTAGCAAGGTACTTGTGGTGCACCTCTAACCCCATTATTGCTCCACAGGCCAAGAAGCACCACAAGAAGAAGCAAGAGATCCAAAGCAGCCATTGAAGCAAGAAATGAAGAGTGTGTGTGAGTGAATGAGCACTTTGTTTAATAGTATATATAATAGAGTGATCAAATAATAACTATTGGAGCAACCTAAATTTATTAGAATAAAGTTCTCTCTCTCTCTCTCTCTCTCTCTCATCTATTTATTCTCTCTCTCTCTCTCTCTTCTCTCTCTTTTTCTCTCTCTCTCTCTCTCTCTCTATATATATATATATATATATATATATATATATATATATATATATATATATATATATATATATATATATATACACCACAAACACAAAAAAGGGGGATATTACGTATATGTAACACTTAAATAAATGTAGCAGTTTAACAAACTAAATATAATACAAATGATATTTCAGTTTGAATCACGTACTTATTTTTCAAATGATTTTATTAAAATTTAGGATTTGAAATTAATTGTTTTAATACATAATAAATACTAAAATTTTTAAATATTTAATTTTTCAGTACAAAACTTTTCATTTTCAAAATTTATTTTTGATAAACAAATTTAAATATTAATTTTAAATATTTGAATTTAGTTTGCTTTAATTTGAGTTGCATATATAATTCAAACAATGCTATATAGCTAATAAATATTATTATTTTTAGCTAACAATAATTTGTCATAGAAAAAATATATAATTTATACTTATATTTACTAAAATTTTACATATATAAATTAATATAGTTTATACTAATATTATTTTAAAATTTACACATATAAATAATAAAATTTATTTATTAAAAATAATAATATTTATATTAGTGAAATAATAATAAAAAATACTAAAAATTGCTACACCAAAAATTTCTGGTATAATTGGGTACATATACAGCGCACATAGGACCGCATGGTATAACATCACATTAATGGGTCATGCAGGAGCAACTCAAGAGTTATAAGATTAGAGTTTATGATCATTTCTTTATTTCCCTTGATAATAAGCATCATCCATGGGAATTTTATCCTTCATCTATCTTCGATTTAAAGAATGAAGTGACTAATAATAAATTCCTGTACCTATGCATGTAGGATTGTTGGTCTTCGTTATGATTCAGAATTCAGAACTGCATGCTTATATATTCATGAGTGTACGTAACATCCTTCATTTTTTCTATGCAAAATGCCAAGGAATTGTAGTAAGTAGTGATGATGAGTCAGTAGATTTTATATAACTTACGTGATGGCATTCAATGTACGCCCAAAGTTCATGTTTTAGATGTGATATTCTAATTAAGGGCGGTGGAAATATTCATTTTTTTTTTAAATCCACTTTACTTGCTAAGAATAGCATCAAGCTAAGTATGTTACTATGCTGTTATGTGGAATTCAAATAGCATATATTATATAACAATGTAATGTAATTAAGGCTCTTAACTTAATTTTATCTATCTTTGGTTATCATTTTCATCATACAAGTTCGTTAATTACAGTGTTACTATCTAAGCATATATCGCAGAGGGGGGAACTTCGTTGGTAGGTAGCATTTAATTACTTCATTAGCACATTGTTAATGATGCTATCTTCATAGTTCATATCACTGTCCTCTTAATAAATACATGTTCACGTCAAACATAGCTAACTGTCAGAACCAAAAGAATAAATAAAAGAAAAGAAAACTTAGTTGACTTCTATACAGATATACTAATACTAATAACTCGCAACTTCAATTCCTTACGTGGATTACCTTTTGGTTCAATCGATTATTAAATTATGAAAAAGTATAGGTAAAGAATGAGAATATTAAACAATGTGAATAGATATGTCGGATAATTATGTTCATTATTTTTAATTGGATCCTTATTTTTTTTTATTTGGTTTACTCACGCATAATTAATAATGAGTGAATGTTCAATTTATTATTAGGCGTACAAATAGTTATCTTAATGTTAGAATTTAAAGAATAATTTAAAAATAAAATATTTTTTTATTTTATTGGACCAATTCTAAAATCACATTATTCACAAAAGTTATTATTTATCTAACAAAATTTTTAAATTATTGACTAATGTTTTGTATTTCTAATTTCTAACAACTAAATGTGTTTTAATTATTATTACAAATACTTTGATTTGGATAACAAAATTGACAAAACAAAACGTAGGCGTCATGGCATGCAAACAGCTGGTTTGACACGAAAACATTTTATTATTCCAGCGATGGACAACATAATTTGAAGCTAACTAGCAAGCCTAAGAGTAAGACAAGTGCTCCATATATAGCCTATATAGCAGGCTTAATAATATTGGTAATGTTTGAAAGAAAAAAAATTCGTCAAAATTTATTTTATTTAATATTTATTAATTATAACGATAAATAATTAATAAAGATTAAATAAGATAAATTTTAGTCACCAAAAAAAAAAGATAAATTTTGATTATTTTGATTAAATTTTTTATTATTTTTGATGAAGCCATGCAAGATCATTAATGTGAGTTGGTAGAAAAATTCAATGCTTTTGCCCAAATCGTAACCGAGTAACATGCTTGGTTTTGAGCACTCCATTGTTGTGCATTTAAAGCATAAAGTCCACACTTCTCACTCTCCTCAATCTTCATAAAAACTCATTAACTTCCTAACCGCTATCTAGTGCTTTTAAAACCTTCTTAAAATGTTGTCCATAACGATTTATTAGGGTAGAAAGTCGTAATAACTTTTTAATTCAAATATTTTATAATGTATGTTGTCTACTGTAATATTTACAATATAATACCCACAAATTATTATAGTAATGAAAGTTTAAATGAAAATCATTGATAATTGATCGATGAATGCATGGGAATCTTAAATTTATATTTTTAAATGGGTTTTGAACAAATTTCTAAAACGTTTTTAGAAAAAAAAAATACTATATTTCAAAGTTTCTATAGTGGTATTCAAATGCATTCAAATTCATTTTTTAGAAATATTTCTAGTTTTAAATTCTTAACAAGTGTTTTACGGAAAAATTCATTTTTATAAAAGTTTAACTAATATATATCCTAAAGATACATGATAAGATTATTGTTAATAAAATTTTTAAATATTTTTTTTAATAGATACAAAATAAATATATTAAAAATATTTTTTCGTATTTTCAATAAAAAAATCTTCAATTTGTAATTTTAATATATATGCTTAATACATAAATTAGCTAAACTCTTTTATACATAGTACTGTCTTTAAAATAATTTGATTAACAAAACTCTACTAAAACAGTAGTTTTACGTTTAGGGTTTAGCTAATATGTGTTTGACACATAATAAGTTTATTATTAATAAAATATTTTAGATTTTTTGTATTTTCAATAATTTTTTTTAATTTTATAATATAAATATGTACTTTTAGGAAATAAAATAGATAAATCCTTACATTTATTATTAGTAGTTGGGTTAGTACTAATTAATTAGTATTAATGGATGGTATACAAGATTAGTTTTCTTGTCAAGTTGTCGTTGACAATTTGTATTTTGATTACTCATTCTGGATCGAACTATAACTGAATATGGAAGCTAGGATATACTGGTCAACATCAAAGAAAAATAAAACTTAAAGTTTGTTTGTTCTATCAAAGTAGTAGTAGATACTGAAAATGATGTTACCAATAATAACATATATACGGCTTCACAATTAACAACTACTAATATCACTATATCTTTTTAGCCAACTTAAGTTGATTTAGTGTAAAATTGCTAGGTCAGTTAAATAAATGTCGAAAATTTAAATTCTATCTTTTATATACAGTAATTTATTAGTTAATAATAAATATTTAAATAGAATTTAAATTTACAATAGATTAATTCTTGATTTATCAACAAAAAAATATCTTAAAAAACTTAAATATCACTATCTTTTTTGTTTGAGAAAATTTTTATATATGAAATTTGATTATTATTCTTGTTAAACTCTACTTTGTCAATGCAAATATCTGATCCATGTAAAAGGTAGTGAATAATGCTGATATATATTTAGAAAAAGTCTAGGCCAGCAGTTTTATTGAATTTTGGCCAGTATGTAACCAACAGAGAAAGATGAGTCATTGAATAAAATTTCACATCAATCTTACACTATCAAATCATCATTGATGACTAGTTGATAACTAACAATCACAAAAATTGATAGTCCCTAACATTGCTCATATATTTAAGGAGATTCTTAAGAAAAAGGGTGAAAAAAGTTAGGCCGTCGTTTTAATTTTGTGAAAGAATTATTAATGTTATACAGAAAGAATAAAATTTATATATAAAAAAAACAAGTGAACGAATTATTATCGGGAAAGAATAAAATAGATATATAAAAGAACAAATGAAAGAATTGAATCTGATTTCAACACCCACCACATGATGGTATTTATGAGGGAAAATTTGTTGCAACTTGAGAAGTGTGTTCTTCCACCATGCTAGCCTGTTACCTTCGAATTTTGTCTTGTAACCTGTAAATGCTTTTCAGGTCCTACTCTAATTCATACTTGATAAGTTTCACCTACATTCTAGATAATACTCTAAAGTGGTTCAATTTAAATAATGTTGAATATCAACGCAAATGTTAAGATTTCAGCTTCACAGTTTAAACAAACAAGGCAAATATATATGGAAGGGTGATCTCTCGTATTTATATATATGATAAATTGCGGTATAATATTATATAAAAAGAACAACCAATTAAAATGAAACAGTAAAAATTGTAAAATACGAGTTTAGTAAACACAAAATGGTATAAAGAATAAAAATAGGTTAGGAATATATGAAGAATTGATAACGCAGTTGAGTCATCCAATTTGCTATAAACACTTGAGAAAAAAAAGTAAAAGGTTGAGAAAGACGGAAGAAAAGAATTGAGATGCAAGAAAGAGGAGATAGGGAATTTCAGAGAAATAGAAAGAAGAATATACCACTCAAAGTTTGCAAATATAGTTTTTCGATCTCTTATTTATAATCCTCTTTTTATTATTATTACGCCGCATCTTAGTTCCTGATTATACAAATTATTTGTCATCTGTTCTACTTTTATAACTAATCTGTCTTTTCAATTGAGGAGCCCAGTTCATGTTCATTCCCATTACTCTCTTCATGAACAATTCAATTTACCTAAACTCACAATTAGTCATTACATTACCCTTCTTTTCAGCTATAATCTTGTCCTCAAAGTTGAAATAGGGATAAACTCATCGAAAATGATCGGCTACCTCCCATGTAGTCTCAACATATTTTCTGTGGTCCCATTGAATTTGCTGCTGGTGGATCTCCCTTCCATCTTTGAGAATGGTACGGTCATGAATGATCTTGTGTGGTTCCAAAATTGGCCCAAACTTAATAATGCGAAATGACAGAGATAAATAGTGATCAACATGTTCATCACGAAATTTCTTCAAGGCAGATATATGAAATAAATCATGGATTTTGGCCTCCAGTGGAAGAGCTAGCTTGTAAGTAACATCGTTGAGTTTGCGGCTGATTCGAAACGGTCCAAAATAGCGCACTTTTAGCTTCTGATTTTTTCTCAAGGCAACCGAGAGTTGGTGATAGGGTTAAAGTTTCACCAAAACCAAATCACCTTCTTCAAATTCAACGTGGTGTATGTGCTTATCCACAAAATGCTTTATAGTTTCTTGAGAATGCTGCAAATTGTGCTGTAGTTGTTCAATAAAGTGATCATTGGATAATAACATCTCTTGTAAGAATGACTCATCCTTTTGGAAGACTTCATATTTCAATAAATCTGGAGGATCCGTGCTATACAAAGCCTTAAAAGGGGACATTTTTATGATGTTATGCCACGATGTGTTGTACCAAAATTCTGCTGACGGAAGCATCTTAAAACACTTTCTTGGACTATCAAAATAGAAATAGTGCAAGTACATCTGTAAAGTCTTGTTAAAGACTTCACTCTGGCCATCTATTTATGGGTGGTAAGCTGAGCTCATGGCTAACATAGTACCTTAAAACTTGAAGTGGTACTGTCAAAATTTGCTGACAAAAACCTTGTCTCGATCTGATACAATAGATCTCAAAAATCCATGCAACTTCACCACATCTTTTACAGAAGCCTTAGCCACACTCTTGCTACTAAAGTCCTTTGCAGGAATTGGAAGTGGTTATAATAAACCTACAGGTAGCTTGGTTTCTATCTTTGCTTGCTAGCAAGTGCAACATGACAAAACATAACTTCTAATTTGCTTCTACATATTAGACCAATAAAAAGTTGAGCAAATTCGCTAAACTATCTTTGTAATACCCGTATTATCCCTCTACAATATTGTCATGAAATTTTTTAAGAATTAATTGAATGAGACCGCTTTGTTGAGGAATAATGATCCTGTCACGTCAGAGTAGGAGTTCGCTCCTAAAAGAATAATTCGGGTCCGCTGCACCATTGTTACGGCGTTGCTGTACTATATCCCTAAGTGAGACATCTTTCTCTATATCTTCCCTAAGAGTAACAAACCAATCCAATTTCTGGGAGGACCAAGCTATGAAATTAAGGATAGTGCATCTGCAGGAACATTCTCAGGGCTAAGCTTATAGCGGATCTCAAAATCATAGCCCAAAAGCTTGTGCAACCATTTATGTTGCTTCGGAGTATGTAGATTCTACTCAAATAAAGCTTTCAAACTTTGCTGATCGTTGCGGAGAATGAACTTTTTACCTAATAAGTAGTGCTAAAATTTGGCAATTGCATCTGTGATCGTATAAAATTCACGAGTGTAAGCTAATTGCTTTTGCATGGTGAGGGAAAATTTTTTTGAGAAGTAGGAAATAGGATGTTTGGCTTGTGACAAAACCACACCAATGGCTGAACCCAAAGCGATAGTTTTCACTTCAAACGGCAGTGAAAAATTTGGCATCACTAGAACTGGTTTGGACAAAATGGCATCCTTAAGTTGCTAGAATGCAGAGTTAGCTTGAAGGCCCAAACAAAGGCGTCTTTTCCGAGTAAATCGGTGAGAGGCACAGCCAAGGAAGCATAGCCTTTGATAAACCGTTTGTAATAACTGATTAAGCTAAGAAAGTCGCGAAACTGCTTAAGATTTTGGGGTTGCTACCATTCTTGCACAACAGGCACCTTATCGGTCTCCATGTGCACTCCATTCTCACTAATTATGTTTCCCAAATAATCAATTTCATGGGTCCCAAACAAGTATTTAGAGAGCTTAGTAAATAGTTGTTCCTACAGCAAAATCTGCAGAACAACTTCAAGATGCTCCAAGTGAAGTGTCCAAGAAGTGCTATAAACTAGGATGTCATCAAAAAACACCAAGACGAATTTTCGCAAGTAAGGTTTGGAAACATCATTCACGAGGCTCTAATAAGTCGCTGGAGCATTCGTTAAATCAAATGGTATCATCAACCACTCGTAGAGTTCTTGATGTGTTCGAAAGGCTATCTTGCAACGGTCTTCTGACTGCACCACAATCTGGTGATAATTCGACCTACGATCAAGCTTAGAAAATACTCTCATTCCAAGAAACTCATCTAAGAGCTCATACACTGTGGGAATAGGAAAATTATCCTTTACTATGATGTTGTTCAGTGCGCAATAGTCTGTGTAGAAATGCCATGTTCCATCCTTTTTCTTAACTAAAAGAATAGGAGAAGAGAAAAAATTCTTTCTAGGATGAATGATGCCCTCCTTTAGCATGTTCTGAACCATCATCTCAATTTGTGTCTTTTGGCAGTGAGGGTAACGATAAGATTGAGTCTTGACTGGTGCAACACCAGCAATTAAAGGTATGCAGCCTTTTGAACCCCAAGTGTATAAGCTTCCTCGATAGCATCTCTACTCACTAATCTTCAAATAACGTGATATTGGGCTTCAGCAGTCGGCAGAGAGGGAAGCTAATCAAATAGCTGATGGGTTAGCCGACTTCATTCTAAACTTAAGTCAACATGAAACCTATTATGAATAATCTCCCTGTCAAATTTTCTTGCTACTTTTCGTTGATTATTGTGGAACGTATTTTCCTAGAGCTTGCTAGTTTTTTTCCTTTTTCAACTTTAAGATCTTCTTTGTACAATATATATATAATTTTGGCAGTCAATTTTTGTTTTTAGGTCCAATTAATGTTTATGTTATTTAGCATAGGACGCGTGATTAGTAAGTTCTTTTTTTTGGATAAAATATATTTTTTGTCCTTGAAGTTTGACGAAAGTTTTAAAAATATCCCTAAGTTTTATTTTATTTCAATTTTATCCCAAAAGTTTTTGATTTGCATCAAATATACCCATGACGGCCAATTTTTCAAAAAAATTTAAGACCGATTCAACAACATCCTTTTTTTTGGATAAAATATATTTTTTGTTCTTGAAGTTTGACAAAAGTTTTAAAAATACCCCTAAGTTTTATTTTGTTTCAATTTTATCTCAAAAGTTTTCGATTTGCATCAAATATACCCATGACGGCCAATTTTTTAAAAAAATTTAAGACCGATTCAACAATATTTTCATAAGAACAACCCCTCAACACAAACAAATCAAGCATAATTTTCATGCATTATTGTTAGATTGGTCTTAAATTTTTTAAAAATTTAGCTGTCAAGGGTATATTTGATGCAAATCTAAATTTTTTGAGAAAAAATTAAAACAAAATAGAATTTAAAATATTTTTTAAACTTTTTGCCAAATTTTAGAGAGAAAATTATAAGGTATCTAGGCCTACCGACTTGGGCTAACATTAAATGGGATTAGATTTAGCATTCATTTTAAGCCCAATAACCGACATGCAGAACCTATATATGGGCCTCTCATTTCTGCCCCTTGCACACGTTTATTTTCTATTAAGACAAAAAAAAAAAGGAGAGAGCTAGAGAGAGAATTTCAGTTACTATTTCGGTCTCCATAGTTCTGCTTTCTGCATGCATAAGCATAAAACATAGCAGAGCATAGCGTAGTTGCATTCTCAACACCAATGCTATTACCTATTAGGGTTCTTCGTTTTCTCTACATTTCCATTATGCGATTACTTCAATTCACATATTGCGCTCGTAGATTCCTTCACGCTTCAGACTTCAGAAGGTAGCTGCAACATAGCCATAAGCAGAACGGTGTCATGAAGATCATGGAAAATCCACTATTCAATTTCTTGAACCAGAACTGTTGCCAAGAAAACAGAAATCAAGTAATGCGTTTCCTCGCAGACTTTTAATTAGCTATAAATTAATTATTTATATTTTAAGATATCATCAAGATTCATCCGTTTTTTTTTTCTTTTGGTTCGGTGATCAAGATTCTTCACTTCCTCCACTTTATAGCTGATGCTTTTGAAAACTCTCCAACTTGGGTAACTTCTTAATCTTTTCCTACTCTTAATAGACTTTATATATTATAATTATTGTTATTTGTTATATAATATATATTTTATGAAACGCTACATTTTTTTTGGTAATTAAAAAATTGATGCATATTTCCACGCTGTTCAAAGTTGTATAGTTTATTAATTAATTAATTAATTAATGAAGTTGTTTAAGTCGGGCCAAGAAAAGGGGAAGAAGAAACAAGAATATCGTATCTTGGTGGGGTCCATATCATTGTTTATTAATTATTATGCAGCGCGTGTAACCCATTGCTTCTGTTTCAATATCAATGATTCTTTTTTGGCCGTAAACAGGTGTAAGCGAGGTGTCTGATTTCAAAGTCCACAAAGGAGCATCGTCAATGGTAATGCATCTCAAGTGTTTTCATTTGCAAGCCTCAGGAGTTTATTTAGATGCTCTCCTTTTTTCGTTTCAATTCCTTTGACTCATGCATGCCTTTTATCACATTCATACACTATTATGGATAAGTTTCATGTTCCGTTATTATGGTCATCACGTATTTCCATCACTTGTGGAACGGATATTCATGTGATATCATCTTAAGAGATCTCCACTTTGCATTTCATCAGGTTACACCTTCCCGATACATGGGCCATGGTAAAGCTTTCGTTTTTGTCCCCTTCAATTTCACAATGAATTTCCATTTTTTTACCTTGTCATTTCATTTCATTTCATTTCATTTCATTTCATGCCTCTGCTAGTTTATTCTTGTGACAATGGATGTTGTTTGGAAACAGCATTATTTTTTGGTCCTCATTGGTTTGTTACGAGTTATGACTTTTAAATACAGAACCCGAAATTTCTATATTTATGTGAGTTTGGATCGGTTGTTTGTACACATTCAGTTATTGAACAGTAATTTTTCTTTTATCATTTCTTTCATTGCATAATGAAAAGGCTATTTGTTTCACTGAATGCATTATACGTGGATCACACTATAATAGCATGCTTGTTAGTTCCTTTGAGTTATACTTTCCCATTTGATAAATAACTAGAATGTCATCGTGTTTGAAATCAAAATGCAACATATTTGTTTGAGTATGTGATTGAGCACTGTCAATTGTTTGATATATTGTGTGGGAAAATTACTATTTTACTTTAAAATGACTGTATTGCTTTGTGGAAATCACTTGAGTAAATGTCTTAATTTGAAGAACCTCCAGGCCAAGCATATGCGGGGGAACAATTATAACTGCATTCCTATAACACCCAGATCGAGATTAGAGAGGCTTCTGAGGGAGAGAGAGCTAAGAAAGTCAAACAAGTATTTTGAGGAGACAAGAGATGGCAACAAAGAAGCGGAACAAGTTTATAGTGACTCGTTAACAGAGAGCGACAGTTTTAATTCTCTCAATGAGGAAGACATTTCTGAAGCACTTGCTGTTGCAAAAGTATTTCCAGATAGAAGTCAAAGGCCGGAGGAGCGGCCACGCAAACAACGGTTGTTGGTGGTAGCTAATAGGTTGCCTGTCTCAGCTGTTAGGGAGGGTGAGGACTCATTCCACCTTGAGATCAGTGTTGGCGGCCTAGTCAGTGCACTTTTAGGCAAGAAAAAGTTTGTCATCTCTGCGTTAATTGTTTTATTGTGGTTAATTAATTCTTCTATTATGTATTTACTTCCTACAGCTTTTATTGCCTTTGTTGATGATCTCATACAGGTCATAACAATGATAAGAATCTTTCTAACTTTCTATTGTCAACGTGAAGGTTATATATGAAGCTTTTTGTCTTTTTCTCTGTTGAAGGTGTAAAGGAGTTTGAAACTAGATGGATTGGGTGGGCTGGTGTGAATGTATCTGATGGTGTTGGGCAGAAAGCATTGACTAAAGCTTTAGCTGAAATGGTAATGAATTTCTCTCTCTCTCTCTCTCTCTCTCTCTCTCTCTCTCTCTCTCTCTCTCTCTCTCTCTCTCTCTCTCTCTCTCTCTCTCTCTCTCTCTCACACACACACACACACACACACACACACACACACACACACACATTGAATTTTCTTAAATTTATAATTCTCGAGGATGAGAAAATACTCGATATCTTAATGTGTCATCCTCCTAATTATGCATTGTCAACTGCAGAGATGCATTCCAGTTTTTCTTGATGAGCAGATTGTGAATCAATACTATAACGGTTACTGCAACAACATCTTATGGCCTCTTTTTCATTATCTTGGGCTTCCACAAGAAGACAGACTTGCTACCACTCGCAGCTTCCAATCTCAATTTGATGCATATAAGAAGGCAAACCAGATGTTTGCTGATGTAGTAAATAGGTACTATAAGGAAGGAGATGTTGTTTGGTGCCATGATTACCATCTAATGTTCCTTCCAAAATGTTTAAAAGAATACAATGACAAAATGAAAGTTGGCTGGTTTCTTCATACTCCCTTTCCTTCCTCGGAAATTCATAGGACTCTGCCATCAAGAACAGAGCTATTGAGATCTGTACTTGCTGCTGACTTGGTGGGGTAAGTTATTTTTGCATCTCAGTGTTGTCAAATTTTTGTTATTTACTAGTTTTCTGAAGGCAATGAAGCAAAAATGTCAAAACAAAATTAATTAAACTTTCTTATCTATTTATTACTTGAGGCTGTGTATCTTATGACTTCCAAGACCCATGTCTTTCTATTGTGATTTTAATATTTGCATCTGCCTGCATCCCAGATTCCATACTTATGATTATGCCAGACATTTTGTAAGTGCTTGTACTCGCATTCTTGGGCTTGAAGGGACACCTGAAGGAGTAGAAGATCAAGGGAAGCTAACTCGTGTGGCTGCGGTAAAAATTCTTATGTTTTCTATCTTTTCTATACATCTCACAGCATAGCTAGAATATCATCTATTCTGCAGAATGTTCACCTGCATTAAATAAATACAAATGAATATGTACTCATTAATTTCCTTCTCATGATGAACTTTTTTATTTTTTGGGAGTTTGGAAATTCAGTTTCCTATTGGGATTGATTCTGATCGGTTTATTCGAGCCCTTGAACTCCCTGAAGTCCAGGAGCACATGAAAGAACTGAAAGAAAGATTTGCAGGCAGAAAGGTGAGAGCTTTATATGCCAAAAATAGTTTGGAGTTGTTGCAACCATTCCTTGATTTCCATGTTTGCTTTGCTGATAAATGTGCATAATTTGAATAACTTTATGTTATAATCTAATAATCAGGTAATGTTGGGCGTTGATCGTCTTGATATGATAAAAGGAATTCCGCAGAAGATATTGGCATTTGAAAAGTTCCTTGAGGAGAACCCACGCTGGCGTGATAAAGTTGTCTTGTTGCAAATTGCTGTACCAACTAGGACAAATGTTCCTGATTGTATGTTTCTTCTTTAGGCATGTTAGTTATTACTTGAATCGTATTTATCAATTAATTTATATTTTTACTCTTTAGATACATATATACATGCATTTTTGTTTTAATTTGCTTGTCATCTTATTTTATTTGTTGCCACTTATATTTTATGGTTCAGATACTGTTCACATTTGGAGTTTCTTTAGGTCATTTTGTCATATTCTCTAAAAAGAGTAAGAATTGGATTCAACTTCTGTAGGCTGAGGCAATGTTGCCTATCATACCGTATGATTTTTAATAAACATTAACAACAAATAATTCATTATTTTTAAAAGGCATTGCTCTCTTTGGTCACTTTTGTGATCTTAATTGGTTACAATTTTTCTGTCTAAAATTATGTTATATCCTGTTTTTACATATTGGGCCTATTTGGTTGTTGTTTATCATTCTTCTTTCCATTCTACCTTTCTTGTTTCCTGTTATCAGTTTTCCTTCACAAAATTATGAAGACATGTGATACAGTAAATGTAAACTGGAAATGAACAAAAAGTCCTTCTATTTTCCTTTCTTTTTCCTCTTGTATCTTCTTCTTCTTGGCATACCAGTATCTTCTTTATCTGTATTAATTAAGATTTTTTACTGAATGCTTTGACAGATCAAAAGCTTACAAGTCAGGTGCATGAGATTGTTGGCCGCATCAATGGAAGATTTGGAACCCTTACGGCTGTTCCAATACACCATCTGGTTAGTCTTATGAGATCTCTTCTTACAAGCTTTTATAGTACGCGATCAATTAGTCTTTTCACAATTCCATCATTAGAAAACCACTCTTCCTTAAAATTCAAATATAATTTATTGGACAATTTTCAAACAATTATTCTATCTGTTATTTGCACACACTGCTCATGCATTTTGACTTGTTTTATTCTCTTTATTTGCACACAGTATTTATAGCAAAGTCTTGCATTTTCTTTTTTTGAGAACATAAAGCTGCTGTTATTTAGCAGATCATGTGAAGATTTCTGAACCATCTATTTCTGTTGTTACAGGATCGATCACTTGACTTCTATGCATTATGTGCACTTTATGCTGTTACTGGTACTCATTTTCTGCAATAACATACAAGATTTATCCCATGTTGTCCTTATTTTTTCTAAGTTATTTATTTATTTATTTTAGCAAGCAGTATGATATCTAGATGCTAAAACCTAAAAGATCCAAATTTGAAAATAAATTTCATTATCTTGAGAAAATCTTTCTCTTCTCATAATATATTGTATCTTGTCGCTAACACATAGAACCTATTAATATTTAATATTTTTTGTACTGAATTCATCAAGAATTAAAAGATAACTTCAGTGCAACAAGTTCATATTTGTTTGAAATATTTTGAACAAGACCTCTAAAACTAAGGAAATAATTGCATGGTAAATAAAGAGGAAAAAGAATAAAAATTTGCAGAAAGGGATCACATAATATACTTCCTGTCATACAAATGCAAGGGTTTTTGGTTCTCCTTTTTCTTTATTTATGCATTTAAGAATTTGGGTTCTATATTGAATCAGGTTCAGTGTATATATGTTATATTTGAAATTTATTCATGTTTCTCTACTTAAAAGATGGTTTTGACATTTTTCAATCACTATTATGTAGTGACAGTTATCCTAATTAGTTTAATATAAAGATTGAGCATCAATGATATGTATCAGTATCATTCTGACTAACATGTCGTATAGATGTAGCACTTGTTACATCTCTAAGGGATGGAATGAATCTTGTCAGCTATGAATTCGTTGCATGTCAAGCTTCCAAGAAAGGGGTTCTCATTTTAAGTGAGGTAATTTATGTTTTTAAATGAAGCATGACACATTTATCCTATGTGAATTCTCATAAAGAAGGGTTTATTTGATTTTTATTATAACATAATTAGGTCACTAATCCTTCAGTACCATTCGAATAATTTTGAATTCTTTATTGGCTATCAGTTTGCAGGTGCTGCACAGTCTCTTGGTGCTGGTGCTATCTTGGTAAATCCATGGAATGTCACAGAGGTTGCTGCTTCTATTGGTTATGCACTGGATATGCCAGCCGATGAAAGAGAAAAACGGCATCTAGTTAACTTCAAGCACGTGACAACTCACACTTCACAAGAATGGGCAGCAACTTTTGTGAGGTTTTAACCTTTAACAATGCATTTATTTTCTTGAATCAATTCTCTTTTGTTCTTCATTTTCCTTCTAAATCCGCTTTCCTACCCGCAATAGAAAAAATGAAGTGGAAAAGTCACAGATGCCAACATTTGATACCTTGAAGTTGCTAATAACCTACTTTCTATACTGTTTTGATGAAGACAATGGTCTAATGCATTACAGCAAAAGTTGGAAGTTTCTTATTTTTAGATGCATGCATTATTAAATGTAAGAAGCAAATAAGTTGGAAGTATTTGACCTGAACTAGTGTTCAAGACCACTTCTTTTGCATTGAATCTTTATTCATCCTAGCTCACTTTTTCTTTACTCAGTGAACTGAATGATACGATTGTCGAAGCGCAGCTTAGGACAAGACAAGTTCCACCATTACTTCCCAAGGAAGTGGCAGTTGATTGTTACTCAAAATCTAATAACCGATTAATTATACTGGTAGGCTGTTAGATCACCCAACACTAATCACTTCCAGAATTTTCACCCTATTTTGTGCAATATATTTTATGCTTGAATTTGCTATTAGAAATCAACTTGATTCACAAATATAAGTGCACTGCATATGTTAAGAGATATAGACATCAGAACACATCTGCTTCCACTTGTCTTTTGTAAAGTTGAGAAAACTTGCTTTTGATAAGTTATTTTTGATATCCTTGTGAGATACTTTTCAGCAGCATACCATTTTGCTTTACTGCAGGGTTTCAATGCCACTTTGACAGAACCAGTGGATGCCCTTGGAAGGGGTGGTCAAATTAGAGAAATGGAACTTAAATTGCACCCAAATATAAAGAAGCCTTTAAAGAAGTTGTCTGATGATCCAAAGACAACAATTGTTGTTCTGAGTGGGAGTGATCGAACTGTCCTGGACAAAGTATTCTCCAGAATATTTCATCTGTTTTAGGATTATCAGCAGCAACATTTGTTTGTGGACTAACTACATTTTTCTACAGAATTTCAGGGAATACAATATGTGGTTAGCAGCAGAAAATGGGATGTTTCTACGGCATACTTCAGGTGAATGGATGACAACCATGCCTGAAAATTTACATATGGATTGGGTTGATAGCGTAAAGGTATATTGGATCACAAAACTAAATTTTATATTTTTTATTCCAAGTTTGATTTTTCATAACTATATAAAAAAAAATGCAGCATGTTTTTGAGTATTTTACCGAAAGAACTCCGCGGTCTCATTTTGAGCTTCGTGAGACTTCAGTTGTATGGAATTACAAGTATGCAGGTATGTCAGTAACCTGGCCTTCTTCCCTTTTCAATTTCAACTTACTGATTTTCTTCAAACAATATATTTATGCTGACAAGAATCATCTCTCTACCCCTTCCGTGGAGATTGAGTGCCTCTAATGGTTAAATTTCTAATTTCTTTTGTCTATGAATGTCAGATATTGAGTTTGGAAGGCTTCAAGCAAGAGATCTGCTTCAGCATCTTTGGACAGGACCGATATCCAATGCATCTCTTGACGTTGTCCAAGGTGGTCGATCTGTTGAGGTCAGGGCAATTGGTGTCTCAAAGGTACAAAATTCCGTTGGTTAGTGGGACTCCCTTCTAGCTTTCTCTGTTCTGAGGCCTTATTTCTCTCGGTACTCATTTTTTGCTTTCCAACTTTGATATAGGGAGCAGCTATTGATCGCATCTTAGGAGAGATCGTTCATGACAAAGGAATGAAGGCTCCAATTGATTATGTCTTATGCATCGGGCACTTTCTAGCAAAGGTGCTTGTTATTTGATGTTTCTGTCATTAGTTGTGACATTGTGTTTTTGGGATCTATTAGGGTTAATAATTGAGAAGATGAAAAATCATGACTGCAGATTGGTTGCCATAACCAGAAATCTAACATTTTCCATGAAACTGTTTGTTATTCTTGAAATGAGAATCTCTAGGGAAATATTGTTTTGGGATAGATCGAGTTAGGGATAAAATGACATGTGTTATAGCTAATCTAGAAGATTAAAGTCATGAATTACAATCCTTGAAAGAAAATTGATGATTTACAAATTTATTGCTGGAAATAACTATTCTCAGGATGAAGATGTCTATAAATTTTTTGAACCTGAGCTTCCTTGTGAATCATCACCATTAGCACGAGCTATGCCTTCCAATTCTTTAAGGTCATCACCTCTGCTAAAATTTCCAGTCAGCAAAAATGGGTCCAAAGCAGCTCGCTATAAGAAGCAACGTTCAATGTCAACCATAGAAAAGTTAGAAATCGATCATGCAAGGGGCGATCCATGGATACCAACTTATCATGATAGAACATCACTACATGAGGGCTCTTCAGTGCTCGATCTTCAAGGCGATAATTACTTCTCTTGTGCTGTTGCACGCAAGAGATCAAGTGCACGCTACTTACTCAAAACCTCAGATGATGTTGTCAATCTCTTAAGTAACATGGCAGATCATTCATCAACACGATCAACTTAACTGATACCCTTCTCTCACCTTTAACTATCTGTAGGCCAGAAAGTTTTGGAAGCTCTTGTCTTGATATTATGTTTTTCAGGTGATTGCCATACTACCATAATTGTCTGCTAATACCTACTGATGTATCAGTTAAGTCTTCAATCTCTTCATCTCTTGTAACCTGAACTGTTTACCCAATTGAAAGGAGGCAAGGGACCAATAAATTTAAATCTAAGTACAGCATTCTACAAATTGTAGATGACAGTCAGATTTAAGATGGGCAATTGTACGTGAATAGTGAACTTAATAAGATCAAGAGTATGACTATGAATACGAAACAGAAAAGGTTAACATTTGTATTCCATTGTTGGTATGAATAAATGAAAATGATGGACACAGTGATATACTCCGTCATATACAATTACTCAGGAAAATGACCGCATAAACAATTAAAGCTTCCTCTGTTTCAATAATGCTCTTGATTCTTGAGACAAAGTTGATCTTAGATGTGGATATTAAATGAAGGAATACAATGCAAACAATCCAAAAGATAAGAAAAAACGGGTGATTAAATCAGGAATACAATTTACAGTTCCCGATGAAAATGAACTCAATACAGGGCCTGCGCAAGGTAGGATGGTGTTGAAAGGATAACATAATCTTCAATCAAGTTTAGTTCTGCTGGTCTTCCTTTGTTTTGACACGTATGCATATTGTCCGAAATCCACATTTGTTGGCCTGAGGTCAGCAGGTATATATGGAAACAAATCAGCATAAAGTACAAAAGTCAAAGGGACAATTAATTCATACGTTACCTGTTATTGCAACTGTTCCGAACATCTCTTAGAGGAGCACGGAGACCACTGGCACGAGAGCCAGAAGAGCATCTGAAGGATGAGATCACGGAGGCAAATCTTTCTACAGATTTCTCAGCTATTTCTGAATAATGGCCTAGATGGGAAATGTTTACACCGAATTTCTCTTCACCGTTATTATTTTTTCCATCTGGTGTATCAACATTGTGATCAGAGTAACCTAAAAAGGTACATATATATATAGAGGCAAAAAATTAATTGCTGAAATAGCGTGATAATCAATACTACCTCATAATAAATATACTTGTAACAATCACATAAGACAGGATCTCATTGAAATTCAGGAAACAATTCACAGCGTAAAGAATATATAGTTGGCAAAATAAAGGTGCAAGTTACCATTATCATGAGGGGGTGATGTAGGACAAATAGACCTCGGTTGCAAATTTTCCTGGATGAATTAAAACAACCAGTATATTAATATTAATAGCAAACTCTAATAAAAGGAAACAAAATAAAGTTCAAAATGTGAAAACTATACATTTTGAATGTTGTCATTAGGGGAGGTTTTCCTCTTCAAGTCTTTATTCTTCACAAGATTGCCACTTGAATCACCGTCGGATATGGAATTTTTTTTCTCACCAATTAAAGTGCCAGCTTCAGACGGGTGAGCTTGTTTATCATCATAATCATTCTTTTCTACTTTGTTGTGCTGAAAATAAGCACTCCTTACAATTACCTTTCTTGTAACCTCCTTGGTTTTTGACTCAATCGTGTCTTGAACAAGTGTATGCTCATGCTCCTTATGCAACCCCACACAGGGTTTATGAATTGGCTGCCTAACTTGTCGTAGTGCTGTATTTTCAGGACTTCTGTTTCTTTCACCCACCATAGAAACTTAAAACACCCAGAAAATGAAATGAGTATCAACTAACACATGGAGAGGCATAACGGATAACATTTTTGCATCTAAAGGAAATTAACAAGTCTATATACATACCATGAGATGGAGATTTCATATACTCAAAAAAATTGGTTGCTAAGCTGTTTTCAATCTAAAGAAAGAAAAAAAGAAAGAAAGAAAGGAAGTGATAAGTACATATATTTAAAAGAAATAACTACAGTCTACATATGAACACAGGTTTATAGTTAGGTCAGGCAACTTACAAAGTCATTTGCAGGAGGAGGGCTACTGTCAGGGTCCGAATTCTCGGAGTCAACTAAAGTGGCAGCGGAGTTCTTTGTCTTGCTAGCTGTAGCCTCTGAAGTTTCGTGATCCATAGAATTGACAAAAGAGGAATCAAATGTACCATGATTAGCAGGGGTGGGTTGTACCCGAGGTGCTCTGAAATTCCTTTTTGCTTCAACAGATGCAAAACCTTTTCAAGGTTAAGGAAAACAACTTAAGGAGTAAAAGAAACAGGGTAGAAAATATTAGCATTATGTCGGGGTAAAAAAACATTCGAGCTTAAATTCCACCAGTTTTTTGTACTTTATATAAACTTTGTCGCCCCATCACAACTACTTTGAATTGAATGTTATGTAATCTCATCTATTTTTTTTGAATTGGAAGCCAAAGGATCAGGAAGTATGCCTGTGAGCTACGGGATGGCACCTTGCTTCCAACTGTTTGAAATATGCTAAATTGATTGAAATCCACAAAGAAAGATACTTCAGATAGGAGGATACAAAAATACTTAGTCAAGAGATTCTTTTGCACAGGCAGATCAATCTTTTTCTTCACACTTTCAGAATGAATAGTTTTAAATTGTGAAGTTCCAGCAGTTGCTAACCCGGGATTAAGAATCGCCCCCTGCCAAAGGAAATAAATATCAGCCGAAAGTACCTCCAGACCATTGTTTCTATTTAACACTTCTTGTGCCCATAACAATGTTCATAACAGTATATTGACTGAATATGCTGAGTGATAATAGCGGCTGAAAGTAACATCATTTTTTCCTCATGGAAAACATATAAGGTAATGATTTGCCTCCCTTGTAGTATAAAGTCAGGAAACATCAGATAAGGAAGAAACTAAGGAGTACCTCAAATGGCATTTTGGTAAATGGATCGAGATCTCCTTTTGCTATGCCTTGTGCTATATCTTTTGGCAGTGATGTATACCGGGTTAAGGTATGATTTCAGCGTATCAGATAATTGAATATAACAGAGCAGTGCTATACGGATATAACATGGTAACAGAACCCCTTAAAATTGAAGGATATGGGCCTAAAAAATCTAACTCGTCACCAATATCATCAGGTATATTCGATAAATGAATAACGTTTTCATTAATTGGATCATACACCCGTTGAAAGTGGAAAGTCAATATAGCCTTCCTGAACGACTCTTCGTATAAGGGAGGCACAGAAACACCACTGTATCTCAAGTGCTTAAGAACCTGAAATATTGTCATCAGATTCATGTAGAATTTAAGTAGTTAGGCTTGACTGGCTAGGAGGGTCTAAACTGTAAACATGGGGAAACCAGAACATACTTTTCTTTGTTCTTTTTTTTTTGCCTTCCCAATGAATAATTATGCTGTCAAGTGCATGAGCCGGACTTACCTTGTCATAACTTTTAAATCTTTTAATGATTGCATGAGCTCTTTTCAGGCCCATACCTGGCAAGGACTGAAGATAGTCGCAGCCACTCAAGATACACATTTCGAGAAGCATTTGCCTGTCAAATCCTTCAAAACAAAGCTCCTTATTCTTCTGTAACATGGAGTACCGAAACTCAACTCCTTGTCCAAACTTGTCCATTTTGAAGATAATCTAAATAAAAACAAGTAAGCATATCAAAGTAGGAAGAAAAATAAATCAGTAACACATATAATGTTAAATAAATCAAAGGATAATATACTGACCCTTGGGCATCCAAATGGTATAAGATCAGAATCTTCAGTTATAACTGCATCAACCTGTCCACTAATGGCCAAGAAAGCCATCTGAGCATCAGCCTCATAAGGAGCTACAATATATTGCACATTCTCCTGCCTCAATACCTATGGCATAAAACATTCAGGACAAGAATGTAATTGTTTCTGTTATGTGAACCAAACGCAATATAACAGGAAACTACCTGAATTAGGTCGCGCGCAATGAGAGGTGAAATATCAACAGCTTTCTGGTAGCACTCAAAAGCAGCAGTGTTATTTCCATTTGACTCATGTTCAACAGCTCGTGCAAAATTTTCCTTTCTTACCCTGCGCTTGTTGCAGTGGCAAATTAGGAATAGGATAATGGAAATGTGAGGTTCCTAAGTAGTAAAGATATGAAAGGTACCTGGCACGCTTATTCTCTTGTTCGGCCTTCATGGGTAGAAGTCCACCGTCAAATACAAGAATGGGGTTAATACCAAAATGGCGCAGCAAATTCACTCTATGCATGCAATACTCAATGTGCCTGATATAGATAAGAATCTGAGTGAAACCATATCAATAAATAAATCGCAGAAGCCGTACAGAAAGTGAAGTAAGTGAGTGAGCGACCTGGTTGTGGGAATGTTTTTGCAGAGGTGGGTGCTGCAAGAGAGTGCGCCTTTGTGGAGCCATGAATATGTGTCCACCGCAACACAGCACCCCTCAAGCTCCTTTATGTGAATCGGAGCCATTATCGATTTCAACTGCGGCAACAAACCCTGTATTCCCATTTTGCCCTACCTTCCACTTCCAGCGACACAGAAACAGAAAATGCGAGAGAGAGCGAGAGCCACACTCAGGGACCAAATTAGGCGGGAACGTGAACGTTCTTTGCTTTTGCCTCTCCATTTTCTCCAACTTTCATTCTTTTTCAAATCTGTAATTACTCTTATGCCCTTCTTATTTTTTTTTAAAGAAAAAGATCTCCAACAAAAAATTCACACATTTTTTTCCTTAATGCAATCAATTTTTTTTTTGGTGACGTCTAATGCAATCAAATTTGATTCTTTTCTTTAAGAGCTCATTGGTCACTGACAAAAAAATATTTAACATTTTGTTTGGATAGATAATAAAAAATAAAAAAAATGAGAAAAAAATAAAAAAAAATATTTTATGTGTTGTTTGAATAAAAAATAAATAAATAAATAAAAAATAGAAAAAAGTATCTCTTTGTTTAGATGAAAAGAAAAAAAAATTATAATAAAAAAATATATTAATATCTTTATTTCTTATTTTTTTAATTAATTAAAAAATAAATTAATAATTTATATTTATTTATACATTTTTCTTTTATTTTTATCTCATTCTTGAAAAGAAAATATTTTAATGAATTTCACATTACTTTTTTTATTTTTTATTTTATCCAAACAATAAAAAACTTATATTTTCATCTATTTTTTTATATTTTTTATATTTTTCTAATCCAAACAAAGTGTAAATAAAAATATATTTTAACAAAAATAATAGATAAAAATATGTTAAATAATTTAAAAAAAATTAAATTATCTTATAAAAGAATTTAGTATAAAGTAATTTTAAATATGTCTTTGATTATATAATTTTACGTTAATAAAATAATTATTTGTCACATCTTTGCATAAATAATTATAAAAAAACACATAATTAAACTGTATACAACGCTTTTGCACTCTCAGTCCGTTAAAACTAAAAATAATATTTTTCTTAAACAAAATATATTTTTAAGTGTAAATTTAAGAGTTGTATAAAAGCGAAAAAGCAGATAAAAAAACAAGGCAAGAGGAAGAGTGATATGGGAAGCAGAGATTAACAGCTCTATCTCGCTCGCCGCATAGCGTGGTTGCTCCGATCCACGCAACGCCACCACCCTCTCTCTATCTCTTTCTCTGTACCACTTTCCCTTCTCTGTTTCCTTCACTCCACAACCCTTCTTCTTCATCTTCATTCCCCCCTTAAGGGTTTCCGAAACATCAATTCCTCTATCCTTCGTATAATTTCTTCTCCCTTCCGTTAATGCCGCCTTAGCTGCCGTCATAACCTCTAAACCCTTGCCTTTTCACATGGCTCTTTTTATTCCCTCGAACTCTTAACTCTTTATTGACCCTTCCTCCCCCTTTTCTTACCTACTATTACAGGTACAAAGCGAGCTTAGTTACGTTGAAAGCAAGATTTTTTTATTTGAATTTCAAGGTTTCTCAAATTTGTTCATTTTCTAATTGATGTTCTGTGTGGTTTTGTTGTCGGTAAATAGTATTATATACTAGAACCATGCCTCGTAAGGTAAACTACGGACTCGATTACGACGATGATTATGGCGATGAATATGACGACTATGATGATTATTATGAAGACTATGGTTAGTTCAATATATATGTTCCTTCGGTTTGTTTTGGCGTATTATGCATGTTCTTGCAATTTGAGTATGTCGGGTTCAGCTAGTAACTATTTAGTTATAATTATTTGACATTTCCACATTTTTTTGCCTGCATGTTCAATGCTGTTGGTGGCAGCGACATTAATGTGTTATATCATATGACTTATAATAATTAACAAGGAGAAAAAATCAAACTAAAGGAAGGGTGGCATGAATTAAGCAATTAGTTCCGGTTAAGATCTATAGATTGGTTTATGGAGTGGTTTGTTGAATTATTTTCGGTTTGGAGAAGTCCTAATGTTTTTCTTATCCAACAGGAGAAGTACCTGAAACAAAGCAAGAGACACCGAGACCTCCTGGGGTTTGGCGATGCACCATTTGCACGTATGACAATGATGAGAGTATGACATCTTGTGATATTTGTGGTGTTATACGCCGTGACTTTGTAAACACTGGTACATCCAATATTAAACAAACAGGTAATTCAGTATTCTGATAATTGAAGAATAGAATAGTTTAGTTTACAGCCAGGTTTTTTATTTTGTTTTTTTAATGTCTTTTGGTATGATGAGCATTTCTTTTGCACAGCCTAAGTTATTGTCTGTTCCCCTCGCCTGTATGGCTTATGGTATGGGTGACGACAAAAATGCCTAGGTTCATGCTGTTTTTATATTCAAAGAAGAATCGGAATATCTTGAAGTTTAAAATTTTTAGCTTTTTATCTCTTTGAAAAACAAGTTAATATGTGTACCTTGAAGGCCAAGCATGCTAGTGGATGACGAAAAATTGGAGTGGTTAAGTTTGTTTCTTTCCTCTCAACTATCTAGGATGGTAGGATTAGATGTATGGAGAATTTAAACCATGGATGATCAAGGGTTTCCTGCTTTTGTTAATTAGAAAAGGAAACTCCCATTGTATGGCCATGTCTAAGTACCTTAAGGAGGATGCCTCTCTGATAAAGGAGTGGGCTTTCATTTGTGGATTTTGGTGGAAAGAGAGGGGGAGAGAGGGAGAAGAGAAGAGAAGGGGGGGGGGGGGGGGGGAGCCATAGAATATAACTCATGCCTGCCTTTATACACCCCTGATTGCATAGTGCTAGGTTTTCCACAATGACCATGATATACCTATAACCCATTGAACAATCTCTGTGATGCAGTTGAAGACATAAGCAAAACATCTGGAGCATCCAAGTTGGCCAGGTCTCTTTTTGCTTCATTACCAAAACAGAATCCAAAAGAGGTTGTATTACTTCCCAAGCAGGATGATGGTTTTCAGACAGATGCCAGTAACTTCTGCAAGCATAGGAATGTTCAAGGAGAATTTCATGAATGTCATAAGGCGTTTAATACTAAAAGCCATTCCCATTTAAACATAGGTCTTCCCAAGTCTTGATTCAGGATGTGTGTAGAGTTAGAACAGTTTCTACGATATTTGGGTGTTAAGTAATAGAACTAAAATAAAAGAAGTTTTATTATTTGAAGTATAGTATTTGTTTGATGAGGCATGCTATGTTTACTTCTTGCATCTCCTATCATGAGAGCAAACATTATTTTTTACCCCTTTTCTCTAAGTAGCAGTTATATAGCTCTTTTTTCTTTATATGCAGCTCCTTTCAAGTTTGATGTTCCATCCCCTGATGATGTAGTTTATACTGGTCTACGTTCTTCCAAAACAGCTTCAAAAGGTATCCATCCTTCAACCAGTTTGGTTTGCCTCTAGCAGCTTTAGTCTAAAAAGTATTATTGGAATGCTAGGAAATTATGAACAAAGATTGGGGGTGGGGGGGTGGGGGGAGACAGAAAAACCCCAGCAATCAACACAACACAATCAGAAAACAAAACAGCTTCCTGTAAACATTCTTAGATCACTCCTCACACAAAACATTTGCAAAGAAGGCAATAAAAATACTAAAAAAGGACCTAAAGTAAACACAAAAGAATCAACTGTCCTTATGGCGATACAGGAAAGAAAAAAATAATTATGCCATGTTTCTTCTGTTAACATTGTACTTTCTTGTTCGTAAGTGTTATATTTAATCATTCGTCTTTCTCTTATGCTTGCAGACAAAATTATGAATAATGACCATTCTGTTCAATCAAATGTTGAAAGTTTAGAGAATTTAACATCACTAATGCAAAAGGGTAGGCAGGATAGGTCAGCTGAGAGCAAACTTTCAAAGAAGCCAGCAGTTCATCTGGAAACTAGTGATAAAACTTCAAATGTGAATAAGAAAAATGGTACACTTGATATTCGCTCAAGCAAAGGAAAGGCTGGTAGTTCATCTGCAATGCCTGAAGTCAAAGGTATTGATGCAATTAATTTCTCTTCTATCAAAGAGGGAAAATCCGAAAGTCTTTCCAGCAGTTTCAACAAAATAGCTGTGGACGTAAGATCTGGGATTTCAGATAATACTAACTCTAAGGGATCTCATCCACAAGTTTCTTACAAACCTGAAAAATGGATGCTACCTCAACAAGCTGAAGATACGTTGACTCAGCTGAATCTTGCAATTGTATGTCAATGGACTATTCTTTTGTATGTTTTAGGAAAAATAATATTTGTGGGAACTAATATCTAATGGTTAAATTTGTCAATTTTAGGTTGGACATGTTGATTCTGGGAAATCAACACTCTCAGGTAGGTTACTTCACCTATTGGGACGGATTTCCCAAAAACAAATGCACAAATTTGAAAAGGAGGCCAAAATACAGGTAAGGTCATGGTGAGCTTCATTTTGTAGTCATTAGGCTTGTTACTGATGCACCAGCATCTGTTCCCTTTTTTTGTTGATCAGGGCAAAGGATCCTTTGCTTATGCTTGGGCACTTGATGAAAGCTCTGAAGAAAGGGAAAGGGGAATAACTATGACAGTGGCTGTTGCTTATTTTGACACTAAGAAATATCATGTTGTGGTTCTTGACTCCCCCGGGCATAAAGATTTTGTGCCAAACATGATTTCTGGAGCAACACAGGCTGATGCTGCAATTCTTGTCATAGATGCTTCACGTGGTTCATTTGAAGCTGGTATGGATGGTGGCAAGGGACAAACTAGGGAGCATGCACAACTTATTAGAAGCTTTGGTGTTGACCAGGTTATAGTTGCAGTGAATAAGATGGATACAGTAGCGTATGCCAAAGATCGATTTGATTATATAAGACAGCAGTTGGGAATGTTTCTGCGCACTTGTGGTTTCAAAGATTCTTGTGTGTCATGGATTCCTATGAGTGCAATGGAAAATCAAAATTTGGTCGCATCCCCTTCTGACGCTAGTTTTAAAAGCTGGTACGCCTTCGGATTACTCTGTCTGATCTTGATTTGTCTTGGCAAGCAACAAATTGAGTATGAAAATAAAATGCTGACAGGCACTGAAGCAGCAATACTTGCTCAAATAAATAAATGATTAAACACCTGTACACCCAAAAAAAATGATTAAGTACCAAGTTTTTCTTTGTAATACTTTTTTTTTTAAATCTATTCCCCCTCCTTGATATTATGCAAATTTTAGCGCTGAAAATATAATGATAGATTAATACGTAAAAAAATATTAAATGCCATATGAAATTAAGCTGATTGGCATGATTTTGTGAATTTAGCATTCACCTTTAGTGAGAATAATGAAAAAGCAACAAGTGAGACGAGAAAAAGTAAGTGATCAATCAAACAGATACTCTGGTATTGTATTTTATTTATTTAATTTAGTCAGAAGGCTTATGAATACTGCCATAGCTTGGTAGCATCCTTGGTGTAATTTGGATACTTCCATTCCTCACAATCTAGGCTTGTATTTGGTGTGATAACCTTTTCTTAGCAAGCTACTTTAATTTTACTTTTTCAATTGTATGCCTTAGTTCTAAGAAATTATGGTTGTCAATTGTGAAACAGGTATAACGGACCATATTTGTTAGATGCAATCGACTCACTTCCACCACCTGCTAGAGAATACTCGAAACCGCTGCTAATGCCAATATGTGATGTCATCAAATCACCCACACTTGGACAGGTGTCTGCTTGTGGTAAACTGGAAGCAGGAGCTCTTCGGAGTGGATCAAAGGTATAAAATTGGGTAGTGTTATGGACCTCAGCGGAAAAAAAATGAAGGAACACATCTAATTATCTCTAAATTAGAAGTATTTTGTAGTTATCTGAAACACACTGAATTTCTGCTAGCATGACATGAATTTAAACAATGTTCCTTTCTGTAACTATTTTATAAATTGTAGGTCTTAGTTATGCCTGCAGCCGTCATGGGAACAGTACGCTCAATGGAGCGTGACTCTAATGCCTGCAGTGTTGCAAGGGCCGGAGATAATGTATCTGTAACATTGCAAGGTGTTGATGGAAGTAATGTGATTGCAGGAGGTGTGTTATGCCATCCTGACTTTCCTGTTGCAGTTTCTAATCATTTGGAGTTGAAAGTGCTTGTTTTGGATGGTGCAAGCCCTGTATTGATGGGTTCTCAGGTGTGTGCTATAATAATGATTAGTGATATGGCATATCCTTGCACTTTATTATCCAACTTTTGTTTTTCGTGGGGAAAAAAAGTGAACCATCCTTTTCCATATATGCAGTTGGAGTTTCATATACACCATGCAAAGGAGCCTGCAAGGGTTTCAAGAATATCATCAATACTTGATCCAAAGACTGGTAAGGTGACCAAAAAGTCACCTCGCTGTCTCACTGCAAAGCAAAGTGCAGTAATTGAGGTGAATAAATAACAGAGAACTCCCTAATTCAGTTGGTGTCAATCACTTTAGGGACTCGGAAAACTTGAATGACTTTGCTTGTTTCCTATTTCAGGTAACTTTGCAGGAGCCAGTTTGTGTAGTAGATGTCTCAATTTGTAAAGCTCTTGGCAGGGTATCGCTAAGATCTTCAGGTAGAACAATCGCTGTGGGACTTGTGACGAGAATAATTGAAGAGCTACACTAGTTGGTGTAGGGTTCTTCGCATTATAGTACTCAGCAGCATACTAAATACACTGTTCCAATGACAGGAAACTACGTATTTGTTTGCCATCTAAATCTAGATTATGTTATGCTGGCAGACAACGGGAAACTATATAGAAGTTATGCAAGAATGGTGAAGTTTTTCATGCTTTTCACCAGATAATGTATCATATGATAGCGGCTCGCTCTTGAATACTTTTCGACTTGTGTACAATAGCAATCTAATTATAATGAAGTTGGATGTATTAGCTTTCATTCTTATTCTTCATCTACTTATGTTTCCCGTGATTTGCATTTTGGATTATACACAAAAAAGCATACAGGTATAAACATAGTAGTGTGTTATAGACGTATATTCAAATTTTGAAATTAACAGTAAAATCATAGCAGCAAATATATATATTTGACTATTTGACGATGGGTGTGAATGTGGGATCGAAGCCGAAATTGTGTTTTTTTCTTCCTTTTTTTTAAATGCTGATTGAATAAAGCTGTAAATAAGAATTTAATTGTTTATTGTCATATTAGTAGAAATAATTAATTTTTAAATTTATTATTTGAAAAATGATCTAAATTATAAATTTGATTAAATAACTATTACTCTATTAGTAAATCAGCTGTAAGATAATTCAAGCTTGGCCCAACCATTATTATTTATGGTTATGGACCTCAAGAATAGATCCACAGTCAATCAATTAATTTCAAACGGACCATGAAAATAGAAATTTTCTATTTACAAACAGTTTAATGTACTCTTTAGTCACTTGTAATTAAGCTTAATTTTTTTAAAAATATTAACATATATAATCTAATTCTCTTTTTACGGGTACAATCTAGACTTAATTAATCAAACTAAAAAACAAGTAATCAACCAAAGTCCAAATATTACAAGAAAAAACAGTAATAGTGACAGACTCTCGAATGATTAGACATCTTTATTTTAGAAGACAAATGAATGGCTTCATAATTATCCCTTTTCAGTAACAACTCATAATTTGGATGAATCAAACACTTGCTATACACATGAGGAGAAGGGAGAAGTGCAGAAGATTTCGAAATTCTTCTATGCTTTTTGGCTTTTCTCGGGTTTGATCAAGATGTTATTGTTCCCTGTGAGTGTCTATGAAGTTGCAGGTACAATAATTTATATTGTTTCTATATTGCAGGAAACATCTTTGCTTTTGCATTATTTGTTTCCCCTTTGTAAGTTGCCTAGCTAGAACTCAAAACTTTAATGAGAAGCATTATTTGACATGAGAGAATCAAGTGTTTATATCATTTTCTTGATTATGTTCAGACCAACTTTCAAGAGAATTATCAGAAATGCTTCAACAGAACAATTTTCAGGATTGCCTTATGTATATGGCTTCTTGATTTGCTTCAACAGAACAACTTTGTGATTGTTGTTGTTAGTATGAGATTCTTTGATCCTCATGGTTGCCAGTTATTTCCATGTTTGTAAGTCCAATCATCTCCAATGTTTATTAACTTGCTGCTTAGCAAATATTCCAAGACAATGCAATCTTATCTTTTATGGTTGATGCATGACAGAATAGCGTTGAATACATGCCATTTTATCTGTCACTTGCATCCTTCTTAATGAGCCTCTCACTTTCTGCCTATGGAGTGCTCAAGGATGATCCTTTCATTTATGTAAGCTTTTTGTTTCTTGAAATTAAAAGTTTAAAACCATCTAAATCATTAACTTCTTATGTACTTGCAGCAGTTTGAACTTTTAGATATAGAGTAACTATATAATTTCTAAGGTTAAGACGAGAAATCAGTCGAGTCAAATATTTATTAGAAAGTAGATTATTTCGTATGAAAATTTCACATGATTTTATCACATTAATGTATAGATATTTTTGTGTTTGGTGTTTGGTACCGCCTTAACTAAAATATCAAAACGTGACACGTTGACAAAGTCATATGAAATTATCCATTTTTATATACACTTGTTATTATCACGTATAGGAAAATCACAATTAAAAAAAAAAGGAAAAACTGAATTTTGTATCAGCACAATATATCCTAAACTCATACTAACAAAACATTGTTGTTGCATTTGAATCTCTTAACAGATCCCAAATGGCATTGGAACATTTTTACTGCTCCCATACACTGTGAATGCATACTTTATTTTAATTTTACATTCTTTCATTGATTTAAGTTAATGATTTAATTTTGTACTATGTTACACAATAGCTGAATGTAACTATGTAAATGCAGCTACAAAAGACAACATGAATAGCCAATTAGAGATATAAATTATTTTTAATCGAATTTACTAATAGTTGCTAATTATGTGAGTATATTTTAGTGAAAGCTTTGGGATCATTTTAATGTTCATTGTCAATTAAGTACTATACCTTTTTGTGATGGTCTTAGTGAACTTTATCTTTCATTGTAATCCTGTTATGCTTCACATAATGGCAGAGAAGCATGATTGGTGTATAATGAACAATTCTTGTTAAGTGATATGTTTAATACTTGGTAATTATTTTTGTTCTTTTTTAATGAATGTTAGGATATAAAGCTTTTTTTTTACTTTAATGTTTTGCTAACATTTGTATTGGTTCTGATTTTTTCTGATGCCATCATTGAATAATTTCGATTCATTTCTTAGTTTATTTGAATTTCATTTGGATTTAGAAATGAATTTGATGTGTTTTTGTTGATGATTGAGTCTTTTTGACTGCTTGTTCAAATTTGAACTAATTTCAGTTCATTTGTGAATTAACTGAGGTTCACTTGATGCTTGTTGAGTCTGCAGCGGAATTTTGACTTCTAATATAGTAATATGAAATTGAACATTACTCACAATAATACACTCGTTGTATAATTATTAAAGAGAAAAAAAAGAAAATGAATAATTGCTATGGATGTGAATTCCTTTAATTTTAATTGAATTGAATACATTTTGATTTCACTCATTTATATAGTTTTCTAACTTCTATAAATAACAAGAGAGCATACTATAAAATAGTTTCCTATAAAAGTTCCTTAACTATCCACCATTTTCTCTCTTCCATCCTTTGTCTACCTCCCTTTGTTTTCTCTCTGCCTTTCTTTTTATTCTCACAACGCTGTTGTTAAGTATTGACCAAATTTTTTATTCCTTACAATCAAAATGACAAAAAAAAAACCATCTCAAAAAAGAAAAGCCACTTTACAATGTAAGCATATACACATTAAATCAACTCTATTTTTGTATTATAAATATATCATATAACATAATTTTTCAAATCCTTGTAAAAAACTCACAATTTGAGATGTTCAATGAGAATGATAGCTGACCGCTGACGTATTCGCCAACATGAATGATCGAAAGAAAGCTATCGTCGAGGAAATGAGATGTGATGCACTGAGACATATCCCATCATTGAATGTTTCGCACAAGCTCTCGAGGGAATTGATACTTTTCTTCGAACTCTAAAGGATTCTTGGAGACAGGCTATGAGAAAATCTACGTAACCCCTACCAAGATAAAAAGACGCACTGGGCTAAAATTCAATTTGTCTTGAAAGTCATTTCAACCTGGGACATATTGTCCATCAACAACATACCTGAACTGCAAATGAATCGAAATATTATTATAATAACACCATTGTATAATAACAAATGAACTGAAATTTGTGCATTCTATAAATTCAAAAACTCTTGTATTCTATCCAAATTCAAATTCATAAATAACACTGATTTTAGCAAAGAAGAATACAGTTATTCATTATTGCTTTATTCAATTGTATTAGATTCTATTATGTTCAATTTCTCTTGAAAGTCATCCCAACATTTGGAATAAATTGTTCATCGACAACATACCTGAATTACAAATGAATTGAAATATTATTATAACAACACCATTGTGTAAGATAGACTGATTGAGTGGTGTGAAAGTTTGACAAGGAAGATGTTTATACCACTAACTCATTTGTGCATGTTTTGTAGGAACAGACTATGACAGATGATATCCTTACCTACAAGTTCACAAATGGAATTTGGAAAGGACTGGTGCCCTCTAGAGTTGAGTTATTTATTTGGTTTGTGCTAGTAGGTTGAGTTAATACAAAGGAGCGGTTGAGTAGGTTTGGCATCATTGCTCAGAATGATAATACTTGTGTGATGTGCAATAAGGAAGTTGAATCTGTCCAACACTTTGTTACGTGTGAGTTTGCGTGGCAAGTCTGGTGTGCGTGGTTCGCTCATGTGGGTCGGGCATGGTGCATTCCGGGGTCCATAAGAGAACTCTTTGAGAGCTGGAGGACGATGCCTATGAGAAAAGACGAGCGTAAAACATGGTTAATGGGTTTTTTTCTCAGTTATATGGAACATCTGACTGTGTAGAAATGAACTCATTTTTCAGAATAAGACAATGGTCATGGTGGATTGCATTGCTAGATCGCTCTGTAGTTCGAGGGAATGGTGTGAAACTAACTCATGTTGTTGATGGTTATGCCATAGATGACATATGAGTTACTTTGTTTCTTTATTGTTATATACTCCACCGAGTGTGTTGAGCTTGTTTGTCTTTCAAAAGAAAAAAAAAACATCATTGTGTAATAACAAGTGAACTAAAAACTGTGCATTCTATTTAAATTCAAATTCATAAACAGCACTGATTTTAGCAAAGAAGAATGGAATTATTCATTATCACTTTATTCAATTGAATGAGATTCTATTTCATTCCATTCAATTCAAAATTGTCGAATAATGAAACTAGATAAAATTAAGAATGATCCAAACCTTGTTCACTTAATTCGATTCAAAAGAATAATTCAAATCGTCCTCATTCAACTTACTTGAACTTGAATCATTCATTATTTTGGAACACGCAAAACCTAAACAATTTTAACTACACTGTTCGATTCGAAAAAAGCAAATGTAGATCGAAAATCTGAAGAGAAAGAGAATAAAATTCAAGAACACAAAAAACTCGAAAAAAAAAACAAAAATCTAAAGAGAAAGAGACAATAATCATAAAAAACACAGAAAAAACGAAAAAGAAAGAAAGATTTACGTTGAAGAGGAACGAACATGAAAAGATTTACATTAAAAATCTGTTATAAATAACGGGTGATTCTAAATCACTTTAATAGACTTATGAATGAAATTACTTAAATTCAAAGTATTTCTGTTTTTTTTAATCTTTAAGTTAAAATATATTTGAGCCGGCTATAAATTAAAAAAAAAAAACATTTTAGTCGTTATATATTTTTTTAATATTACGTGTTTATGGGCAGTTATTATTGTTAACTAGTTTTGATTGCATAATTTGGAGAATGGATTTTAATTTTTTTTAACAATCGAAGGAATAAAATGTAGTGATCTTTTACTATTAATTTTATAAATGACACCAAGAATAAATATAAGAGAGAGAGCAATAAAAGGTTAGAAATCACACTTTACATTCTTAATTTTTTTTAACAATTAAAAAAATTCATTCCCTATAATTTGTAGTTTAAATTTGATTTCATCTTTTTAAAAGGTAAATCCATAATCAATTCAACCAACATGCTTGGAAAAATTACTATCCATTCCAATTCAATTAAAAGTTTGCCATTTGAAACTAATTTTATTAGATGAGATTATATTTTTAAAGACCTCTAATGAAAATATTTGTTCAGAAACTTGAAAATGCATATCTTTATTTTGTCTGTTTTTCATATTAAATTGATAAAATGACAAAAGTACGTATAAAAATTAGATATCACAAAATTTAGCGACAAAAAGTAAAAAAAAAAACGTAAGTGAGTAATAGTTGTCAAATAAAGTCATAATCATTAGAGTATAATACTTTTTAGATATTATTTTTTACTTTTACAGTAATTAAATTAATTTAAAATTAAATTTTGTACTGAATACTAATTTTAAAATAATACTAATATTAATAAAAAGAAATTATATTATTTTATTAATCTATTAAACTCATTAAATAAATGTCGTAACATTAATATTATAATAAAAACTCAATTAAAATATACTTAAATAAATAAGCTATACTCAATTTGTACTCCTGTATTTTTTTCAATCCAAATGTATAAAATTTTCAATCTTCACATCCATAAAGTTTTAATTTTTCTATTATGTTATCTTTGTTATTATTTTATTTATGTAATATTTTAAATATGTAATGTGTTTTATTTTTAAATATGTAATTTTTTTAATATTGTTGTTTTTAATTAGTTAATGTTTAAAGTCTATTTTTATTAGTGTAATATTTTTTAAATATAGTATATAATTATTAATTTGTAACTTTATTTTTTATTTTAATTAAATGTTTACAATTTAATTAAAATTATTTTAAATAATTACAAATAATTTAAAATTTAAATTGAAATGAGATTAAAAATTGAAGTGACAAATTTCATATTAAATCTTAAATCAATTTTTATAATAATATTAAAAGCTTGTTCGAACTCATTTTTAAGAAAGATTTTTCTTTAATTATCTTTTTTAAAAGATCTTATAGAAAAGTAAAAATAATTTAATGATTGGATATTTTATGCAAAAAAATCTTTTTATCTATTAATTATATTTGGGTATAACAATATAAAAGTACTTTTTGTATATTTATTATGTGAAAAATATTTTTTTAAGAAAAAAAATAGTTTATCAAAATTTTTTTATTTTTTAATATTTTAAATTTTATTACTAAAAATACCATTAAAAAAATGTATTTTTCACTGAAAAAATTATTTTTTTTATTAACTTACGCCCAAATAAGCACTAATCTTATAAATACTTATATAGTATTTTATAAAATCTAAAATAAAATTAAATTAAAATTAAGTACAATCCTGGTACACATACAAATTTTGTTGGCAAATAAGTCCAAACGAGTGAATTATAATCCAACAAAACCCACTTACATAACGAGCACATGAAATTACGTCATTCCTTCTCCAACATGTGTATTTCGCATTCTTCCTACTTCTCTTTTTTTCTTTTTCTTCGGTTCCTTCTTTTTCTTCACGTATTTCATCCTCTTCATAATTCTTTTTATTACTACTATTATTGCTGCATTTCTTTTTTCCTCTTCTTTTTATTGATTTTGCAAACATTATGTATTTTTTCTTTGTTTAATTTTTTTCTCTCAAAAAGAATGATGAAAAAATGAAATAATAAGATGATGAAGAAGCAGTAGAAGATAAGGATGAGGAAATGGAAGAATTTTGAATTATACAAAATTTATCAATATAAATACACCGAAAATTCTTAACAATACATAAAAATGTCTTAATTTTATACCGAAATTTGCTGCAAATACACAAAAATATTTCTTTAATGTTGTTTTTTTCCTTTTTTCCTTTTTTTTAGTTGAATGAATGTAGGTTTATTTTTTTAAGTAATTTTGTAGCATTATACGTTTCTTCTTCTTCTTTGTTTGATTTTTTTGTGTTTTTATTCTTGTTAAGAGAGTAAAACAAGAAAAAATTTGAGAAGGTAAAACAAGAAGAAAAAGATGAATAAGAAAAAAAGAAGATGATAATAATGATAAAAAAATAAGAAGAAAAAGTAGCAGAAGATGATGAGGAGGAGGAAGAGGAAGAGTTTTAAATTATGTAGAACTTATTAGTACAAATACATCGAAATTTCTTAACAATATACAAAAATATCTTAGTTTTATACCGAAATTTACTATAAATACATAGAAATATTTTCTTTATTGCTGCATTTTTTTCTTCTTCTTTTCTTTCTTTCTTTTAGTTGAATGAATGTAGGTTCATACTCTTTCAAGTAATTTTGCAACATTATGTGTTTCTTCTTTGTTTGATTTTTGTTTTTATTCTTATTAAGAGAGTAAAACAAAAAGAAACTTGAGAAGGTAAAACAAGAAGGAAAAGATCAATGAGAAAAAAAAAAAGATGATGATGAAAAAAGAAGAAGAAGAAGCAACAAAAGATGAGAAGAATGAACTAGAAAGAGAAAGAGGAAGAATTTTGAATTATGTAAAACTTATCACTACAAATACACCGAAATTTCTTAACAATACATAAAAAATATTTTAATTTTACACCGAAATTTGCTAAAAATACACAGAAATATTTTTTTAATGTTGTATTTTTTATTATTTTTTTTAGTTAAATGAATGTAAGTTTATTCACTTATAAGTAATTTGCGGTATTATGTGTTTCTTTTTCTTTGTTTGATTTTTTTATTTTTATTCTTGTTAAAAAAAGTAAAATAAAAATAAACTTGAGAAAATTCTATGACAAAAATTCTATGATAACGATAATAACGACGATAGCATAATGACGATACGTATAAGAAGACGACAATAATTATAACGATGATAATCATGATGATGAAGATGATGGAGGAGAAGGAGAAAAGAGAAGGAGGAGAAAAAAGTTCAATGAGAAAAGAAAGAGGAAGAAGAGGAGGAGAAAGAGGTGGTGTTGGTGACGAAGATAACAAAAGAAAAAAATAACGAAAAGAGAAAATGACAAATAGATCCCTGGCCTTTTTTTTCGCGGACATTTTCGTATCTGACCATTGAAAAATACTTTTAAGTCACTGACGTCTTTAAAAGTTGGACGGATCAGTCCCTCCGTCCAAATGCCTCCGTTAGACCCAACGAAAAAGTCTGACGTGCTTGTCATGTGGAGGTCACACGCGGATGCGTGGGTCACACGTACGCATCACCTAGAAGACTTTCCTCTCACGCGTACGCGTCGTCATGAATTCAGTAAATTCTCTTTTCTTTATAAATTCTCTATTTTGCATGCTTTTTTTCCATTTCTTTTCAGTTATTCTTGCCTTCAAAACTTTAAATTACTCAAACAAACATATCAAGATATCGAATGAGAGAAAAGAAAATTTACAATGCAATAAGAAATAATGTGTGTGGAATATATATTGCAACAGTTGTGGAATCTGCAGAGTCATTTGCTATAACAAGATTACGTGCGCATTTGATAACATACTTAACAAATGAGCTTGATGAGTCTCTAAGTGAAGCTACAAAGAATATAAACACTTGGAATGGTGTTTTGTTACTCTTCCCTTTGTTGGGTAACTTCATTGCTGATTCATATCTTGGTCGCTTCACCACTATCGTCCTCTCTTCTCTCATTTGTCTTTTGGTAATTCAATTTATTTATTATATTTTATATATATACAAATTAAATTTGTTCTCATCACTTTTAAGTTGATTATTAGTGTGGATGTCATGTAACTACTTTTCCTCAAATTTATTATGCACGTACTTTTAAGTTTGAATTATTCATACTGTTTATATTTAAATATTTTTTATTGAATAAAAGAAGTATTGTACTATTTGTTTATTAAATAAATTTTAACTCTTTATTTAAAAAATGATAATTCTATTTGCTTTATTAATTTACTTTTCTTCCATTCGATGTCTTGATATGTTTGTTTGGGTGATTTAAAGTTTTGAAGTCAAGAATGACTTTAAAGAAATAGAAAAAAAAAGCATGCAAAGTGGAGAATTCATAAAGAAATGAGGATTTGCTGAATTCATGGCGATGCGTATGCGTAGCCAACGCGTACGCGTGACAAGCACTACGGGAGCCACATCAGACTTTTTTGTATGCATTTGGACGGAGGGACTAATCCGTCCAACTTTTAAGGACGTCAAAGACTTAAAAGTATTTTTCAATGGTCAGGGACGAAAATGTCTGCGGAAAAAAATGTTACGAACCTATTTATCTTTTTCTCTAACGAAAAAGAATGAGAAGAAGAAGAAGACGAAGGAACGACAAGAAAAAGAAGAAGAAGAAGAATATTAAAGCATTCTTCCACTTTAACCCATGACAATAATAAAAAAGGTTCACGGCCCACAAATTCAACCTAATAAATTTAATCTTTATTATCTTATCTTATTTTTATGTTATCTTTTTATGTTATCTTTTCTTTACTTTTATTTTTCGTAGGTAATGTTCTATATATATTTAGTTTTACTTTCATAATTCAATCAATCAACAATCAATAAAAATTTCTTCATCTTTTCTTTTTTTTTTTCCTATTCTTTCACAAAGAAGAAAAGGAACGTATAGCAGGAAAAGCGTGTAAGTGTAAATGATTTATTAAATTTGTTTGGTTAAATAATTTGTAGGTAGAGATTAATTCAATTAAGTATTGAAGATGTCCTAACAATAATAATTAGATTAGATTAGATAAGATAAAGTAAAGTAGTATATAAAGAGAGTGAGAGAATGAAGTGACGACTTCAACAAACTCCTAAAACAGTTTTCTTTTTGGCGCGCCAGCACTCTTTTGCAATTCTTATATCTTCGAAGATCAAAGTTGCTTTTGCTAACAAGATTCAAGCTTTGTTGAACCCTTACATCAAATTCTTCTATTTCTGTCTTTCTTCCTTATTTTTTTTTCTTACTTTCGATCTACTTGCTGTGAATTTTTTCTCAAGATTTGTTGTGCTTAGCAATTGTGTAAAATTTAGGTTTCATGTTTCTTGGTATAAGCACTTTTAAAGACTCGGAATTTTTTGTAGGTTGTGAACAAATTCGTGAGAATGACTGACATTGAAGCAGTTGCATCCTTTAAGAGAAGAGCAGAGGATACGGAGTGCCAAAAGGAAAAGAAGCAGAAGATGAGGAGGACTATGGATTTGAAAGCATCTCGCCAATGTTCTACCATTCTCAATGTTTTGTCCTCTCACAAACATGGATGGCTTTTCAATCAGCCAGTGGATCCTATTTTGTTCCAAATCCCTGATTATTTTGATATCATAACACATCCCATGGATTTAGGCACAATTAAATACAAGCTCGAGTCAAATAGCTATTCTTTCATGGAGGATTTTGTGGCTGATGTCAGATTGACCTTCTGTAACTCCATGATATACTATCCCCGAGGTGACGAAGTTTATAAAATTGCAATGGAGCTCAGCCAAATATTTGAGGGTAACTGGGAAGAGTTTGAGAGAAGTTTGAAGTGTGAACAAGATTTTGAAAAAAGTATGAATCAAGAAAATGATACCTTGTCCAACAACCCACCTCAAAGACTTGCGAGAGTAAGGACCGTTTTCTGCCATTGAAATAAGCATTATATGGAACATGCAAGACTGCACAATGCATAACATATTTCTTTGAAATTGACTTAACAAAATCATTAAATTTTGCTTGTAGATTTGTTACACACCAACTTTTATTGCTACCTTCAGAATGATTCCGAGAGGCATGCACAAAGGTACATAACATCATGGTTATAGTTTGGGTTGATAGTCAAATTAATTCATGAAAGATAATAAGATATTTTTTAAATTCGTTCTTAAAAGATTTTTTCAATCAAATTGGTTTTTCAAAGATTATGAATTGATCATACCTGTTAACAAGAAAATAAAGGTAAGAAAATAAAAGATATGTATTAAAGTTGTTGTTTAGATGATAAAGAGTCATGCTATTTATAAGGATATTTTAAACTAACTTCATAAATATTTAGCTACCCACTACTAACTCTCAACTACTTATTATTACTCTAACACAACTACTCTAGTACCTGTCCTTCAGTTACTCCATTCACGATTTTCGTCAACGATTGATAATGTGAAATGTTAATTAATAGCATACATGACACATAACATGTTCAATTAGACGTTGACTAAATATGTTTACGAAAATCTATCAATTTAGTCACTAGGTCATATTAGGATTAGGATTTTTGTAATTGAAAAAAATGACTAAAAATTAATAAATTTTCATAAACATATTTGGTCAATATTCAATTAGATATATCAGATATTGTATATGTTGCAAATTAACATTTTACAATATCAATCTTTGAAGAAAAATGTTAATAGAGTGACTGGGGGACAAACATGATTAATTTACAATCTTTGAAGGACCAATTTGATTTAAAAAATCTTTCAGGAATGAATTTGAAGAATATCTTTCAGGAACTAATTTGACTATTTACCCGTTATAGTTTGTATTATTCTCTAGCTCTGTGTATGCTGTAGAGAGGGGTTTAAATTTGAGTAACTAACTTACATTTTTACATTGATTTAAACATAACCAAGGATCAAGAGGACGCATACACAAATCTGGTGCTGATAAACTGGTATTAACAATTCTCTTGTCATTAGTGAACTTAAAACTCTGGCTCTTCTATTAGATTTTAAGAAGAAACTTTGAATGTCATTCCAGGAAAGACAAGGTCGTCGCAACTCACATTTACAGAAGAAATCTGATGCTGATTCTGATGGTGAGATGAGATTTTCTACATGTAACTTTATTGCCGATTCGGTTTAATTTATGAAGCACAGACACTTTGCTGAATTGCGGTGTCCACGTGTCGGACACATTTCGAACACGATACTCATTGACATTCGTTCGACAAGCATTTGCTGTGTCCAACCGTATCTTAATAAAAGTAAAAAATTCTTCTCTAGACACGCTTGGACACATCTAAATACCATAACGTGTCAGCATGTCCAGTTTTATTCCTAACATATATTCTTGAAATAAATTTAGATATAGTATATATTATTATTTATAAAAAAATATTTTAAATACTTGATATAATTAAAATAAAATATTAAAAATAATTAATAAAATTTATATTTTAATATCAATAAAATATTAAAATATCATTACAATTTATCTAAAAAATACTTTATATTTTATATGTATGTATGTCCCCGTGTCTTATAAAATTTTAAAATTCACATATGTCCCGTGTCGTGTCCCGTATCCGTGTAAGTGTCTGTGCATCATAGGGTTTTACTGATTATGTTCTATATGATACTGCTGCATAATAGAGCGAGCTAGGATTGAGGCCCAAACTAAAGCTGCTGAGAAAGAGTCTAAGAGACAGGAAAACATAGAAAGAGAAATTGCCATTGGATTAGAAAAGGTTTTGTTTTGTTCTTGTATTAACTTCATAACGAGGTTGTCGTTTCTTTTAAATCTTTGAGACTCTGATGGGTTTTGTTTTGTAGATGAAGATAATTGCTGATGAGAAAGATAAAAGGCTGAAGGAACTTGAAATGCTATCTCCTCAATCCCCAGGCAGTAAAATTACACCCAGATTGGGACAGCTTAGTTTATTTGACAAAGATTATAATAATATGACCATGTTTTGAATGGAAGGAAGAGATGATCCCTAGTTGAAATACTCTTTAGGCATTTTATTTATTTGCACATTTTTTATAGTTTAAATTTGAAGGTTGGTAGATTTGTGTGTCTATGGATATAAGTAAAGCATATGCAAATTCTCACGTGTGACTTGCATTTAAATACATCTTAATCAAATGAATACAATTTTTTATTTGGTCATCCTCAGAATAAGTTTGATTGAGAATTTAGTTTCCATCATTTCCTTTTGCTAGTTTTCTTCTTTTCTTTATGGAAAATTACAGAAAAACAACTCCCTTACAAGTCAATATAAGCCAACTCTATTATAATTTAAAGAGTAATAGACAAATAAGTCTTTAACCTTTTGTCTCGCGAATATTTTTGTTCTTCAAAATTTAAAAAATTTTTAAATTTTTGAATTTTACAAACAGTGGACAGATAGATCCTTCATCCATTTGCCTCTCGAAGAACAAACGGAGATGGGTGAAGTAGCGTCCACGTATTTGTTACGGAGCTATGTGTCTGTTATAGTGCTATTGTGGTATGTCCCCCAAAAAAATAAAGGACAAATAAGTCTTTGCACTACAAAAAAAATAGCATTTTGTGGTTTTACGATTTTGCAGTAAGAGAGAGGGTGAGCTAGAGGGAGATTAGGTGAGGGCCAAAGGGAGAGGAAGGCAACAAGTGGTGGTTCTATGATGGAAGACATGTGATCACCAGAGGCGAGACAAATGGCCAGCGATAATGTTGATGAAGATGGTGGTTGGAGAGTGATAGGGGTTGTTCTTTTTCTTCGTTTTCGTGAAGGGAAAGAGAGAGAGTGTGTGAGAATGTGAGCTAGAACTGGGAAAGGGGAGAAAGAGAAATAGAAGAAGGAAATGAAGGAGGCCGCGGCGGTAGCGTGGACTGTTGCTGATGAAACAGTGAGAGGCAGCGATGATGTGGGACGATGAAGAGGAGGGGAAGAGAGAGGACCACGGCGGTTTGGTGTGGTGGTTTCATCACAGTTGGTGGAGGCTACGGTGGTTCTGGGACGACGAGGGTGGTGATTTCGGTAATGGAAGAGGAAGATGGTGGTTGTTGGGGTTTGAACAACAACTATGAAGCGGTGGTGATGGTGATTCGGATATGATGGTGGTGAGAGGAGGGCGACGTGCAAATCAGAGGAGAAGAGAAGGGAAGAAGAGAGTTTGAAAATGAGTTTACGGTTTTGGGGTTTCTTCAAACGGTTCGGAGCTCGTCGGCGATCATGGCTGGAGGTTCATGAAAATGGAGATAGTGATGGTGAAAGGGAGGATGAAGCTGCGTGTGGTGAAGAGCAAGAAGGAACATCGTCGTGATTAGGGTTGCCTTGAAACGATGTTGTTTTGCAGCAGCAGGCTTAATTGTCCCGTTTTGAAAAAGTTCCATCCACGTATGTATCCATAAGGCCAAGTCAGCATAATGGGACCACGTTAGACTTTTTTGTTGGCTCCAACGGACCCATATGAACGGAAGGACTCTTTTGTCCAACTTTTAAAAAGATTAAGGACTTAAAAGTATTTTTAAATCTTGAGGGATGAAAATGTTCGCGAAAAAAAGGTTAGGGACTTACTTGTTCTTTACTCTAATTTAAATTTTATAAATAAACAAAAATTTAAAAATCAAAATTCAAAAAAGATTCTATCTAAATTTATCCTAATCATATTTATAGTAGAAAATAAAAACAATTCATAAAAAAACCTAATCCCTTTCCATTCATTTGGAAACAATCAAATCTCTCCCTCCACAAACCCGCCGTCTTTATGCAGTTTTCGGCGGAGCCGTCAACCGACCACCGCCGCGTCTTTCGTCGCGCTGCACGACCTCTTCCTCGCATCCCGCCGCAGTCCTTTTTCATTGGACATAGCCGCCTCCACCGTCGCGGGATCATAATCCCGACGTATCTGTACTGCCAAACACCATCGCGGCCTCCATCCGTCACGTTAGACAGTGCAGAATTTACACTCCATGGCTCTACATCCATCGCGACGCAACCACTGCCAAGCTCCCATTCGCGATGGGCGTTCAACTACTTCGATCCATGGCGACTCCCCCACTGGCGATGTGCAGCCTCCGTGGCTTCCTCCTCGCAATGTGCCACCGCGAGTCTCCACCGTCCACACAACGCCGTCCAAGACGTCGTCACTAGCCACCCTGTGGCTCTTCTTCTCCTTCTCCTATTTGGTTTTGAATGATTCTTTTAACTAGTTTTTTATGTTTTTTTTCTTAAATTTCGGATGATTCTTTTTATTAGTTTTGGAGGATTCTTTTTCCTATGTTTTGTATTTTTTTTCTTAGTATTGGGATGATTCTTTTTATTAGTTTTGGATGAATTTTTCTTATATTTTGTATGTTTTTTTTAGATTTGGATGATTCTTTATATTATATTTTGGTATTTTTTTTTAGTTTCGAAGTTTTTTTAAAAAGAGAAATTAAGGTTTGCGTAATAAATAATAAAAGGTAAATTAAAATAAGAAGAGGTAATTAATAATTATTAATTTTGTATGTTTTAAAAAATAAAATTTAAATAATCACTAATTAACAATAATTAATTAATATAGAATGCAATTTAAAAATGTTTATTGACTTATTGTTGGCTAAACCCCGTTAAAATTGCTCCTTTATATACCTCAATGTAAATTTAATATTGAAGAAACAACAGACCATAACAAAGCCTATTAAGAGTGCATTTAGCAATCCAATCGTAACCTTGTCTTGTTGAAGATTGCGCAAGATATAATTTTTGAACACCTTAACTCTTATCATTTGTGACGATATTCATCTTATTGTTCTTCCATTTTTGTATGATTTCATTTATATATTCTCTTGACATTTTGCTTCGACAAGTTGTTTGTCACCGTTAAATTAAATTGAATTAGATGTCCATAAATACGTACTTTTGGATATGAGATATTATAATTCTTTTTGTATAACCTCGTAACGTTTGAATTGTTAAATGATCATAATAATAAAATATAATTTTTAAATTTTTTAATAATTATCATATAGTTATTATTTAATTTTAATTACAGAATAAATTTGTTTATATTATTTAATTACAAAATTTATGTTTTATTTTATAAATTATTATTTTATTATTCATCTATCATATTTATTAATAATTAAAAACAAAAACAACAAAATAGATTTTCAATTAAGTGTGACCTCTATAGATATTTTGACAATGCGAATCAATAAATTTTTTATTCCTTAATCCGTTATATCAGTAAAAGTTAGTAAAATCATGTTTATTGGTAATTCAATCGATTGGAAGTATAACACAATCGATTGAATTTCGCGTTTTTTTAATTCAATCAATTGCAAGTATATCATATTGATTAAATTTCGCATGGTAATATGTGTTTTTTTAAAATTCAATCAATTAAAAGTGTTAGACAATCAATTGAATTGCGCTATAAAATATGTGTTTTTTCTTATTAAATCGATTGACAGTGTAACACAATCCATTGACATATGAATTTTTTTTAAATTTAATCTATTAGAAGTGTTACACAACCACAATATGTATATTTTTTTATTCAATCGATTGGAACTATTACACATGATTAGAGAGAAGAGAGTAGTCAATAGCTCAATATAGGGCTGATCTTTTGGCATATAGAAGAAAAACTTATTTGAGAAAACTCTGAACTTCCTTGTGACAAGTAAAAGCCATAAGGCTCTCTTAGAAAACAAATTTAATGGGGATGATGATGGACAATATTTTAAATTATAGATATAGTGCTTGGTGTTTTACTGTTTACAGATTCAAATATTACTCGACTCCAATGGGAATTCCATTGTATTGGTACCATGCTAATTTGTATGTATTAATTGTTCTCTTGCAGCCTGAAACACAAGCAAAATATGGATGGTGATATGAGGGAGGATTTTGTTACAATTTCCATTGAAACATGGATTGCAAAAGGGAAGTTCCCATGTATGGCTGCGGCCCTTGTATTTCACTGTTCTTCCAAGATATGTATATGTTTGCTGTGTTCTCTTTGCAAATTTAAAGCGATGATATGTATGCAATGGAATATGCAATTTGCTAATATTTTGCTGTGTTCTTTGCAAAATAAATTCCGTCTTATAATTACAAAAAATTCTTATTGAATATGGTTTATTCCAGTGTACTTGTGTATTTCTGGAAATGATGATAATAGTTGCCATTGTCATTATTTTTTTAATTTATAATTAAATTTTTTTTGAAGAAACCATGCTTATTGTTTATGTATTTTTGTGTACTCTTATATACTGTTTGTAGATCTATATACTATTTGGAGATGATGATAATAGATTAAAAACGTGGGTTTAAAATATTTGAAAGGGAGTTCGCCAGGCTAAGACAAACTCTAATTTTTATAAAGTTCGTCGTGGGTGAGGCAAACTTGCTCTAAAAAAAATCGTATCTGGGAATTAAAGTTCAAAATGGTGTTTGGAGAAATGAATTTTTTTATTTTATTTCTGAAAAAAAAGCCCAATCAATAATGATATAACAAGTCTCAACAATATCTTAAAAACCAACGATAACATAACAATAAAAATAAAATTATAATAATAATACATGCGTAGTATAAAAATATATAACAAATTGAACATGTTATAAATATGATTGTAAATATAATAATAAAATAATAATATTAGAGTATATTGTGCGGTTTGAATTGGATCGGTTATGAAAAATAGATTCGAAATCCGATCCGATCTAGCAGTTTGCAAAAAATAGAATTCAATCAAATCCAAATTAGTGCGGTTTTAATTGATTTTCGGATTGGATTGGATTTGATGAATGGATTAATTTGGATCCAAATTAGTGTTCAACAACTAGAAGCAAGGGGAGTTTGATTTCCAAGCAACCAGGCAATGAGGCTATACTAGAGTCTATGTTGTGCACAAGAGTCAATTGGTCTTTTGCTCCATTCAGAGCTTATTACAAGTTGGCAAACTCTAGGTCTCAATGCAAATGACAGAAGATTACAAGAGATTTAATTTGGTTTGATTTTTATGTGTTGATAGCATTAACATTTGGACATCACTTGATAAGATACGCAAATTAATGGAGGCTTTGGTGCTAGTAACTAGCATTTGCATACACCTAGCTTAGTGTGCTAGCTTTGTAATGATGGAATGATGATGAAAAAGTTAAGAGAGTTCACTATTTATAGCAAATTGATGTAGAACAAATGATAATTCCCTGCTACATCAAATAATAATATATATAAATTGAGAACTCAATATATAATACATCTTAATTAATTAATTAATTAAACTACCAGGACCAATGGCTTCATTCCCTATTTCAAACTCAAGGGTTTAACCCATGATTCCAATCCCTTCAAGCAATGCCACCATTAATCTTTCCAAACCTGAAAATGCATTAAAAGTTAAGTCAAATGTTCATACATGAACCAATGGCAGGGCAAAGAAACCAAAGCCAGACAAGGAAGCTTCACTGATTCAACAATTACATGTGTGTTTGCAATTTAATTTTATGAAGTTTTAGTGCTGTATCTACTACAATTTTGAGACCAGTATCATTCTTATAGCTAAAGAATACTATTCAGTTGCTCCCTAGTTTAATTGCACTACTAATTTCCCAACAACTGAAAGTACTAGTATAAGCAAAATCTTTGGTATTTATTTTAATGTGTAAGCAAAATCTTTATGGAAGTATGGGCAAAATATAGCAGTTGCCAAATTCATGAACTCTTCTAGAGGGAACATCATGAATGAAAACACTATACATATTAACCCCAAAAGGCATAACAGTGAAACACTGAATCAATTAATTAATATTCTTCTCACCAGTTTCCATCATCCATTATGAGAAATTTCAAAATGCTGAATTGTCTATTTGTCTTTAAGCTTCGTATATGTTAATAGACTTAAAGTTGCTGCATCTCACACCCTAAAAAGTGAAAGCGATTTCCATTCATTTATTACTACTACTCAGAGAAGGACCCTAGCAATAAAGTAGAATAACTCCATAGACACAAAAATGCATGCGTTAGATACAAGAATTAATGACTAAATAAGTAGAACTAAACTACTAATCTCATGAGATTCTTCGAACCACAGAAACAATGCTTGTCATAAACATAAAAAAAAGAAGCTTTTTTATTACATCATTTGAAAAGAAAAGAAAAAAGTTTCTAGCTTGACCATCAAAACCTCTTGAGAAGAAATCTCCAAGCACCCCAAAAGCAACAAGGAACTGAAAAGGGGAAAAAAGAGAAGAAAGGAAGATGGGTGTTAAAAAAACGGTACCTTTGTAGGAGAAACCATATGAAGAGGAGATGGGTGAGAGAGAAATGGAAAATGCCATAGGAATAGAAACAGCAGTGGGGTTGTGGTTCTTGAGAGTGCATTTAATATGAAAATAGTGAAATTGGCGCAAAGAGAGGAAAGCTTAGCTTAGCTGAGACCACAAACAAGTGAAGAATGGAACCTGACACTTATTATATAGCCAGCCAGGGAGAGAAAGAGAAAGAGAAAGAGAGAGAAACAGTGAAAACACAACACAGCAGAGAGAGAGAGAGAGAGAGAGAGAGAGAAAGAGAGAGAGAGAGAGGGGTTGTTCCTTTCTCTTCTTTTTTTTTTTGAGGAAATCGAGGCAATGTGTTTGGTTTGGTTTTGAAAATGAAAAGGCAGAGATAGCATAGATGACATGAGTCATGAGACACCACCTTTCGTTGTTGTTGTTGTTGTTGTGTGTTGTGATATCTATAACGGTTACATAATTCCAGTTCCATGGGCACTGTACTATGATGACTCGTGCATCTTGCTGCTGAGTTCATTGTCCCAAACATATTTCACATTTTAGTAATGTCGCCAGTCACCTCTATCAATCACAAAATCTATTTATACTATATCAAATAAGAAATTCAATTCTTTTATAATTAACTAACAATATCTAATTCTTTTTAATGAATTTCATATGTAACCATCAAACTATTTTTTTAACAATATCTTACATAAAATTCATAATTTTTACATTAAATTTTCTAATTATATGTTTATTGCTTTCTTAAAATTCATTAGCTTTATACACTAAAAATTTTAAGTTATTATTCAAAATATTACATATTATAAAATATGCTTTATCATATTGAATAACACTTCGAATTAAGGGTTTCATCTTTTAAGTTTAAAAATGAGAGATATGTATAAACATGATTTTTAAAAGGAGAGTGCTAGATAAACAATAATCATTTTGAACAACATAAATAACCACCAATCAAATAAAAACACACTACACCTCCAAATTAACCATCTAAATTTTAATATTAAAATAACCATCCGTACACTTAGTGAAATAAACATCCGATATATCTATTGTTCACATTGTTTAATATTTTCATTGTTTACCTATACTTTTCCTTTTTAAAAATAATCTTATTTCCAATTGAGTATTTAAATTTCAAATAAAACCACACATTAATTGTGGTTAAGAAAATCCTTAATAAAAGATTCACCTCTTTTGCAAGTTTTCTTAAATTACACTATACACGGAATGGTTTTTCAGTTATTTATTATTATTATTCTCAAGCGCACATTTATTATTTTTCATTTACATTTATACTCATTTTCAGATTTTAGTATATTCTTTTTCTGTCGAAATATATTCTTAAGTAATATTTGAATACAAATACAATTTTTATGTAAATTAGGGTGATGGAATCATGGAATCTAAGTAAGACAAAAATTTTGCCAAGAGAAAGCATAGAAGGGTCTTGGTTGATTGAACCTAGGATCATGTTGGCCCCAAAGAAACTGTTTGCCACTTTCGGCCAATTCTCTCTTTGCTGATTAAAACCAAATTTTGTTAATACCAAAATCAGACATCCCTATCCAAATATGCTATTAGGCTTACCTTATCATTAGAAACACAATCCAGCAATCCTATGATCCTTGTTCTACCAATATCATTAGCAAGATCCAGACATGATTATCAATAAAGACACATATGTTACCCAAATCAATTACAAAAGGTAAAAAAAGAAAAGGTAAAGTAGTGTCTGTCACCCCACCAGAAAAGAAAAATGAATCAACTTTAAGCACCACCGCTTTGTCCAACTTTGAAAGAGGATAGGTTACATATAAATTACCCTTTTCTGTTGTAATAACTAAAAATTAACACTTAGAATCAATCACTTCACATTTAGGCAGTAGGAACAGGAACCTCAACCTGCATCCAATTTTGCTTTGTCTTCTTTGGACAATTGGGTGCTGAACTATATATTGGAAACAAAGCAAAGAATGGCTTGGCACAAGAAGGAGAAACTAGTAAACTTCACCAGCCAAGTTTGTGGAGGGTATTCTTTGTCGTTTCTCGACGTATGCTGACGGAAACCACCCTGCTCTGCCGTTGCATTCACCTTCTGACCACCCGGATGGGATTACCTGATGATAAACATATAAAACTTTGGTGAACAATGAGAACCAGAAAAAGTGAGAGATTTAAATTCACTTACTGAAACAAATTTCATTAAGAAAGTAGTAGGAAACAATTGTCGACAATAGTAGAGAATTAATCTCACAAAATGAGAAATGGATAAATGATATTTCACTATGCAGAGCAGTTTATAGGAAAATAAAAAATAAAAAATACATCTTTATTCTGCTTTCGTTTGACCCTTTTTGCCCTTGAGATCCCTTGAGAAATGGATAACTTGTGAAGGTATCAAACTAACAAACTTCCCATCTAATGTAAGTATTTCAGCAGCTCTGGAACTAGAATCTCACAGAAATGAGAGTAGCCAATATGAAAGGAACCTATTTAAGCTAAATGTAAGTAGTCGCTGAGAGAATACCAAACTCGTTTAGTAGCTTGCCACCTGGCATGTTTGAGGATATTCACATAGAAAACAAAGTATAACAGTACAATGACATTAACTGAGAAAACAAACCTTTCGCACAACAATGAAATCACCCTTTGAAAAGCTCAACTCCTTTTCTGATTCAGCACTAAAAGAATGCATTGCCTTCAAGATTATTAAATGTTAGTGACATCAAATCAATCCTCAAGAATCAAATTGATACTTCAAAAACAAAATTAAAATAAAATAAAAATTCAAGAACCACAATGGGGATTTACTCATTGTTTTGTGATATCACATGCCACAAATTTTTATTAATGCTCAATAGTTCTAGTTTCTATTTCGGTAATGTAATAATAAGTAAGCCAGATTTTCATGGTAATGTTTGATTTCCATGACTGAAGTAATTAATCAGTTTTCAATATGTTAAGCAATTAGAAACGAGGAAATGAAATAGAGAGAAATGATAGGAATAATTAGCATACTTCAGCCAAGAAGTACATTGTTTTCTCTGTGCCATTCTCGGGTATAACCACTGGAGGGGCAGATTCTTTCTTCTGTCTCTCTGAGACCATCTGAGAAAAAATTCTAAGTTATGAAAATTCATTGCTACTAAGAGAATGACAACAAGTCGTAGAGCCAATAAGAAATAGGAATATATGAAAATTAATTATGAAAACTTAAAACTTCTGCACAGCCAGTTCTCACCTCAGCTTCAATTTCACTTAGAATAGCACCAACTCTTAAATGAAAGGTCTTTTCTCCTTCAACCTATAAAATCATAAACAAAATCTTTGATATAAAAGGCCAAAATATTTCCCACCTCGGCATCGATTGGTATAATAACAGTCACGTCTTATCATACCATAGCAACGAGCCTTTGAAATGTCAGTCTCTGCTGCTGTGCCTCAACAGCTGCCAGTGCAGCTGCAGCTTCTTTACCCAGAATTGCCATGTTTGCTTTCAGCTCTTGCATCTTTGCTTCAGTAGCATGGAGTTTTGCAACTTGTTCAGCAGTAGGAGATTCCCTAATCCGTGCTTGTCTTCTAGAAATTTCCTCCCTCTAACCGAATTTAACACACAAATTAAAAAGAAATCCATAGGAACACCAAATAATGAAGTGAATGATATAGCAGAACGATGATAAACTATATACTCGTACTAGTATTTGACCTGGTGTAGGGATTACTAATCTATTTCAAATTTTGGCTTACCATGGTCTCCGCTTCTTGCCTCATCTTACTATACCGTTGAGCAAGATGGCGAGCATCCTCCAAAGGTGCACCATTGACCATTGATCTCAAAGGATCCAAAACCTGGAAATTGAAATCAACATATTCACAATACTCTCCTCATACATTTAAAAAGAGTGTAAATAATAAATTACATAGATCTCCCTCACAAATTCCAAAGTATGCAATTTTCCATAGAGATCTTGATATAGTACCAAAACATACACATGTGGGAAGGGCAAAAGGAGTGGCATATGCATTTGATGAAAAGTAAAAATAGTAAAATAGTGGGCTACCCTTTGTGCTTTGAAAGGGAGAGATCAATGAAATTTACTCATATTTGACTTATTTAGGGGGAAAAAATGGAAATTCTATGCTCAAAACTGGCTAGCATGACCTATTTGAGGCTTAATGTTAGGTTAGGGGTTCAATTTCATCTTGTACAACTGCACAAGGTATCAAAAGCCAACCTGGGAAGATAAAAGCCGATTTAATTCATCTTGCTCCTTTTCTACATGTTTGCGAGCATCACCATATACTGATGCTGCCTTGGCCAATATGTTGTCAGTGTTGTTGTTCTCTGCTCCATATTTACAGCAATCCTCAGAAAGTTTTGTTCCTGTCTACCACAGATATTGTTGATAAGCATTATTCCAAAATACCTTGTAAATTATAATGTCTCGTGAGACTAAAGTAAATTTTTCAGGGGAAAAAGAGAAACAAAAACTAATTTCTCACCTGCTTCAATATGCTTAAAACCTATGGCTGTAAATGTTTCTGCCGCTTTAACAATTTCCTTCTGGAAGTCCTGATTGAGAAGATAGTTCCACACACATCAATTAAAAGAAGAAAAAAAGAAAATGGAGGCAAATCACTGACAATAACATCCTTCCTTTTTTTTTTTTCTTACACATTACCTAAAATACATATCCACACAACTAGATTAAGCTTATAAAGTGGGAAAGCCCATGCTGCTCAAACATATCAGAACTAGCAATGGTTACCCCAAAGAATTGAGAAAAAGGTGATCTTTATTTATACCTTGCCAGAACGAGTGGCCCTATAGAGCCTTTCAAGTTGTTGATGTCTCTGCATTTCAACCTCATCAATGACAACAACATCTGAGCTCTCATATCCGCTGCTGCTGAACTGCTTTATTAAACCGTGAAACTGGAGAAAAAAAAAAACCATTAAAATTTAACTTCTTGTGAAATCTTGGGCATACCCAGATAAAGATTTGAGAAGAAAATGAAGGATAATTGAAGAAGAACACAGAAAGATACAATCTTGGGAAATGGGTGGGTAAGGGAAGAACGGTACCTGCTGTTGTTTGGCAACTTGGTCCCTAAACTTGGTGGCCTGTTTCCTCAGAGCGTCCATGGCAGAAGAAGAAAGAGAGTCGCCAATAACAACAATCAAAGTATGAATAAGATGAGATCTAATGTAAGAGAAGCTCAAATGTTGTTTCTTTTCACAAACGATTTTAATTAAATAAATTAAAGAGTGTATGTAATATTGTAAATTTGTAATAATGTAATGTTGATTGGAGGGGTTTAGTATTTGATTTTGACTGTAGCATAGCTATCTACTATCCTCTTTGTGTTCCTCTTTTTCAATCAAACCTGTCTCAAAAGAAAATTTTATTTTTAATATAATAATATCAATATTTCAATTATTATTTTTATGAAAATAAATTAGAATAAAAAATATGTTCTTTAAAATATAATTTGATTTCTAAATAAATTTTTATTACTTCTTCTATTTTAAAATAACTATCGTTTTTACTTTTTGGATTGAATAAAAAATAATATATTTAGCTTATTAAAAATATATGTGATATCAAATAAGGGACATTATATATGGTTTTTTTTAAGGATTAAATCGATGAAAAAAATAGGGACTATGTTAATACATTTAAAAAAAATAAATTAGTATAATATAGTAAGAAAAAATGAAAATGCAAATATTAGTAATAGTTAAATACATCCGAACTAATATTAGTAATTATTTATATTTTATTTTATATAAACGCTAAAAGATGCAAATACATCTATTTCAAGATTTGCAAATTGCAACTAACAATATTGGTAACACAATAAGAGGATAACGGTTATATAACTGAATCTTGTATACAAAGCATCATGACATTTTACTTTTAAGTCAATTTTTCATGAACGCCACATTATATTTCTTTGTTTCTAAATATTGTATACCCTTTTTCCACCACCTTTCTAGCAAGTCTAATGCTAACTCATTACACTCTCTTATTTATAGCGAAAGCAACTAGAATTTAAAAGAATGAAAATGACTAATATTTCAAAAATTTATAGATGGAATAATTTAAGGTTTAATTATTCTATTAGTTTTTATATTTTTTTAAGTTAGATTTTTATATTATTTTTAATTTTATATTAAATTTTTTTTAATGTAAAAATATTAGAATTAAATAAATATTTTTTTTACAAATTGAAAGTATTTACAATTAAGAATCTAACTAAATCTTTAACTATATATTTTTTTAAAAAAATATTCTGTTAATTTTAACGTTTTTATAAAAAAAAACTAATTACAAAATTAAAAATAATGTAAAACTCAATTAAAAAAAAAGTATAAAGACCTAATTAAAAATTTGATAAACTATAAAAACCAAGTCATAATTTAACAAGTAACCATAACTTGAACTTAAATTTCCTTACTCTTAGTCTACCAAAAGAAAAGAAAAACCCATCGCTTACTTCATGGCCAACAGAAGCAACGACTGGACCAGCAGGTTTACAATGGAATTAAATCTTCTCTTTTAAAAAAAATGGAAAATGAGTGCAATTAGTAATTTATTCAAATTCTAATTAAAAAAAAGGGCAAAATAGCACATTATACTTATTATTAGCAAAGGTAAACTGGAGGACAACCTTGTAACTATGTTTGAATCTTGTCCTATATTATATTCTGTTATTATTAGGAAAGATTTCAATTCATTCAAGGGAAGCTCCAGCTAGATAGTGTACGATAACACATCAAATATTGATTGGCGGATCCCATTCTTGTGTTCATATAAACTCAAGTTTATATACAAATTTGTTTTCTTCATTGTTGTATATTTGAGTCTCTTATCTCTCTCTCTCTCTCTCTCTCTGTTCCAAGTTTGTGGCTTTTAGAGTTCCCACAAACACCTCTCTCTCTCTCTGTTCCAAGTTTGTGGCTTTTAGAGTTCCCACAAACACCACAGAGAGAGACAGAGAGAGAAGGAAAACCCCACCATCACAATCATGCCATCAGCTTCTAAGAGAAGAAGGGCTGCTGCCAAGAAAAAGAAGGCACAGGATAACGCCATTATCAACTCTCCACCTCTAGGGAATGGTGAATTGAAATCCCAAGATATTCAAAATGGAGATTCACCTACACATCATGAAAATGCTCGACAACCTGCCTCCGATGCTGAGTCCATGAAACAAGAATCTAGCAATGTTAACAATGATCAAGTCAAAGAAGGAAATGAGGAGGAGGAGGCTTGTGCTATTGTGATAGAGAGCGATTCGCAATCCAATGAGAGTTCTGAGGCTGAAAATATAAGTTCGGAGGAACCTAAGACAAATGAATATGATAATGAAGAACATTCTGATGATTCCAAGAATCCAGCATGCTCTGAAAATCAGGTTTTGCACTTTTCTCACCTATATAAGCCTCATAAGAAAATTATCAAATTATAGTTCATTTAAATATAATTTTCCTTTGCTGAATTGACATGCAGCCACTTGTAGCATCTATACAGATGATTCAAAAGACCTCCTGGTGGAGTTGCTGTGGATTGTTTGAGGTTCTGCAAGCCTCGGATCGATGAGTTCATGAGGATCTCAACCGATGGATCTAACATATGAAGAATTCAAAGGACTTCGTCCAAAAATTTTGTGATATTCCTTTCTAAATTGTATTCTATAATATTGAGCATTGAGGCCTAACTATAATCCATATGAGATTTTATTTTTCGTTTTCTGTATTTGTGATTCTTATAAAGATTTTTTTTTTTTTATTCTTTTATGCCTTCTGGCATTTGTTTACAATCATCCACTAGCAATGAATGCGGAATAATTCCATCCTGTGGGATTCTGTGCATTTCGTGTTAGGAAACTTGTCAGTGTTCTTTAAATCAATAAAGATACATGACCTTTCAGAAAGTATCTAGAAGGATATTCAATTTAACTCTTGCATTTATATTTAACTTGTCAGTTTTCTAATGTTCTTGGCACTTTAGAGCAGTTTATGAGATTTTCCACGATCAATGATTACGGCTAAATAACCCATAATTGCTCGAATGAGTTACTGAAGAAAGTTAGAAGGAAAATAGAAGGGTATAAGATAGTGTTCTCCTTCAATGCTTTGAACATGATTTATTATTCTTAATTCATAGTTTGTACAAATCCAACCATTGATTTCAAATCCCAACACAATCTGCCAATTCTTAATTGATGTCTTGCAAATTGGAAGTCTTAATTAGAGAAACAGGAAAAATAAAATAAAATAAACCAAAGAATAAAGATGAAGGAAAAGAATACGCCAAAAAAAAAAGCACGCACGCACGCAGACACAAATTCATTCCCTCATGCTCAACAAAAAGAACTTTTGTCAAGTTTCAAGTTCATCTCCTGTATGCAGCAGCACCATGAATAGCAGCAATGTAGAAAAGTTGTGTGGCTGACAGGATAATTAGAAAAGCCTCCATTGTTCTCTGCAAAAAATTGATATTTCAGATTAGAGTTGATGTAAAGAGGAAAAAGCAAAGCACTTAAAAGTATACAAGAATATAAGAAAGTTCATAGAAAATTTTGTATATGAAGTTTCCCTGTCTTACCAAGCGTGCATTTCTGATTTGAAGCTCAATCTCTTTGCATGCAAAGCTGCAGAAAATAAATCAGAGTTAGAGCAATAGAATCACAAGTAACTAGAGAGTCAAAATAATTTGCTAAAAGAATAAAAAAAAAAGAAGTCAGGGAGTTCATAGAGGATGGATTACCCCATGGCCAAGAGTGTAAGGGTCCAAGCAATGGTAGCAACTGAAGCTGCAGATGGCAAGCTCTCAGAAGTCCATGAACGAATATGATTGAATCCTGAAATCGTTGATGCAGCACCAACTACTCCAGCAAGCAAAGCAAATGTTACAAAGAAGCCAGTGGCAGCATTTCCCATAGGGAAGTATATGGGTGAAAATTGAGCTGGTAGTGCCAATTCTGGACCTGCAACAATCTCTTTACAACATTAGCATGCTGAAGAAACACACAGAAAAGCTTAGCTATTGCATAGGAAATAAGGTGAATGATCAAGAAGGTGGAATCAAGAATGGGACCTAAATAAATATCTATTGATAAGGTTATGTAAACTTTTCACGCGAAAGAATCATTCCTGAAAATATAACTATAGTTTTGTTTTATTTTTACCTATGATAAAACCATGATCTATTGCTCTATTCATGGCCCATCCACCAATGCCCAAAATTATGACATACATGCAGAAGTTCAGCAACAAAAGAAGGGTGGCAATAGGCTTCATTTGCTCATTGGCCATCTTGCACTATGTGGTGTTGGATAAGAGTGGATAAAGGAAAACACTAGGGGACTTCAAGAAGGTAAAATGTAGTGAATGAATAATGTCTCTAATACCAGAACAAGGATATGCATGTGCTTTCTTGTGCAAGTGATAGTTTTATATATAGCAATGACTTCCCAATGAGAAATGGATGAAAAGAACGTTGGGGTTCTTTTCTTGCCGATAGTTCAAAAGCTCTTCATTCAAGGTTGTAAAGATGATGATGCATCATACTTCACATTCAAGGCAATGGCAAATATGCGTTATTCTTACTTGCCATGCATTTTCTAAGATTTGTTTAACCATAATATACCTTGTATAAACAGCTAAGTGCTTGTTTGTTGGCTGGGGAAAGAGATATTCGTTTCCACTAGTAGACTCTTCTCATTCACAGTACAACGGTCCCAAATCCCAATAGCTCTTTTCACTTGAATTATCTTATATATTAAAGCAATTCATTTAGAATAAAAGTTATCGGTATAAGATGATTTCTTCCACAATCTGATGTATCTTAACTAAACCTTTTGCACGGACTGAAAGTGAAATACTAAGATAAAATCATTTTCAAGAAAAATGTTCTACGATAAAGTAATTACTTTGAAACAAGTAGAAAGTTACACGATGGAGCACCTTACGTTTTGATCATTTAATTAATAATAAAGAACTAAAGAATCCGTATGTTATTCACACTCGCCTCGCATATCCTCAAATGAAATCACATTGTTCTCGCAACGTTTCAACGGATCTACATGTCCTAAGGCTTGAGACAGAAAACAAGTTTCTTAATTCATTGTATTTGACTTGATAACAATTCAATCGTTCAATCGTTCCATATAAGCCTGTATTATTCCAAAATGCAACAATATCCAAAGCCAGTACATAGATGAATTGTGTCAAGCATCTAAAATTTGCTAATGAGTTCAGGTGACCTAATTTATGATTGATTCCATGGATGCAAAATTGAACTAAGAGTAGCAATGATGATCAAGGCTGATAAACCTCAGGGAGGCGAAGACCGACGCTGGCAGCAGATTTTCCAAGAGTTCTTCTCACTTCATCTGACCTATCCACCGCTATATTGTAGGAGAACAACAATTCCTGAAAACACGAAAAACATGAATGAAATCAGGGATAATACATATATGTATGTATTTATGTATATATAAATAGATAGATACCTTGTGATGGTGGACACTGTTAAGCATGAGAGTGTAATCGCGCGCAAGCTTTAATTTCTGCTCAAGAGCTGCAGTATCAAGCAGATTAGGGTTCTTATGGAACTCAGACGATACGAAATCTAGAAAGTGGGGATTGGTGTGTTCCTTCCCATTCACAATATGTTTCTTCACAGCTCTCGCAAGATCGCGATAGATCTTGGCCGTTTGGGATCCCATTTCCTCTCATCAAACCTCTCCTCGCCACCGTTTTCCCCTCAAACAACAATTCCTGGGTTTTCGTAACTACATTGGGTCGGGCCATCACGTTTTATTTGAGCTTCAGGCCCATTCATTCATCCAACCAAAAATCCTTCTTTTGGATTTCGTTACTTTGGTTGAGTTTCATTAGATCGATAAATTTTTTTTTAATGAAAAATATTTTTTTATTTTTTTGTAATAATAAAAGTAAAAGTATTAAAAAAATTAAAAAATATCTTTTTTTAAAAGTTACAATTTATATTTTTTTTTAAATTTTTTTTTTAAAAAATATTTTTTACATAATAAATGAACAAAAAAATATTTTTATCTTATTTTATCCAAACATAATTAATAGATAAAAAATTTTTTTTACATAAGATATCCAAACATAAAATCACTTTTATTTTTATAAAAAATATTTAAAAAAATATCATTTAAAGATTTTTTTTCAAAAATAGGCCCAAACAAAATTATTTTTACTTTTTTTTTATAAAATATTTAAAAAAAAACACACAAAAATATCTTTTCTTCAAAATTCACCTAACAAAATCCTTAGTCTATCAAAGGAACTTATATGTCTCAACCAAATGAGAGAGAATTTTACATGTATTTAGTTTTATTTTACCATAGAACTTAAGTGTTCATGTAAGAGTTATCCGCTTCTGTCCTGGCCAAGAAGCACCAAAACCTCGAGTCTGGTAGCGGAAATCAACTTCAGAACACATTTTCATTACCCCTCCAACAGAGCAGGCGATTCTCTTTATTTTGCTATAACACTATTAGCTACCGGTTTTGACGTCTTTTACACAAATACCCTTTCCTGTTATTCATTATATACGTGCAAAACAAATATGTTTTCATCTACCCTATTCTCTAACCTGCAGTACACAAACCTTGTCCAAAGGACACGCGTTTAAGGAACTATATATATTACACGATAGCTCAAATGAGTTGGGGGTGGACGATGTGACAGTAACCCACTCTTTGTCAACCTTCTCAACATAGGAATTTGCCTTTTCTGTTGCATCAAACTGGAGTATGTTGCTCTCCTTCAATAACTTATTCACAAAATCCACGGAGAATATCATGTCAACATTTTTATCCGAATCCGCTAGTGCATCTGCATTTGCATGTGAAATTTGTATCCCAATATTGGCTCCCCTTGATCTAACCAACCCAAGTAGTAGAGAGTTGCCACCAGCAATTCTTCCACTTGGACAGCATACCTTCAAGAACGTTCAAGACACATGAATCAGGGAAAACATATACCATTTTAACAATGAAACATAGCTATTGTTTCCAAATATGTAAGCTTATGAATCACACAAAATATGGAATTAAAGTCCTTATCAAATACTGATTGCAAAATGTTTAATTTTGATATATTATGTAACTAACAGAAGCAAGTCGTATGAAATCTCCAGGACCGTCATTTGAAATAGGAAAACCCAGAGAAATTCAAAGGCTATCAATGATTGAGCATCTGAACTTCATCAAACCAGTTTGAAAAAGGAATGAAGCCCAAGAGAATTCAATGGCGAAACTACTCGGCAAGTAGAAGCGAGAAAAGAACCTAACCTCAATGTACTCAACACCCATGTTGATAAGATTATCCATGATGTTATGCTTTGAAAACAAGCTAATAAATGCTCCAGATCCAGCAGGAGCTTGGAGTATTTCCCAAGGCGATTTCATCAAGATCTTATACTTGTTCTCTCCTTCCGGCAAACTGCTAATAACCGGTAGCTTCTCTTCTTCCAAAAACCATACCTACACAACAATCATAAATTAGATATTGAAACTGCTATCATTATTTCTGGAGAATACCTTTATCCTCTCTTATTATTTTCCATTCTAGTTTGATAATATTTCATTTTATATGTTAAAAGAAGTGGGAACTAATAAATGCGACACACTTCAAGATATATGTGACATAATAATACAAAAAAACTAAAGGAGATCCTTTGCATGCATGATGTGAACCTTTTCAGAGTCAAATCCAAAATGATGATTGTTTGTAAACAATGTTGTTAAAGGCTGGATTTGTTCTGCTGAAGAGACCAAAATTAAAGGCACAGATACACGATCTTCGACCTGTAAAAAATGGAAATGTATTAGATAAGAGAAGTTGTGTAGTATATCTTAGTGAAGTCACTCCAAAAACATTCACCTAGTTGGACAAATACCTCAGAAATCAGCTTCATTTCTATAATACCTCAAAAATAAGAAAATAAAACGCAAGTTTGCAACAACTTACAAAAGTTTCATGATTGCAGAGTAACTTTTGGAGCAAGGTAAGTGGTGAACTTTCAGTTGCTTCAGTTTCAACATTGCCAGGGTTCCTAATGCAATCCTGATTCTCTATTTCACTCAAAAGCAGGACAATAGCCATTTTGCCTTTGCTCATGAGCGTAAGTCCCTTTTCCTGCATCCTCATATCTCCAACCAACTTCTTACTTCTATCTACGAAAGATTCTGCCGATATTTCCAGAGAACTTATAAGCTTTGCTTCTAGGGAGCGGACCAACTCAGCCATGTTCCATCTGCTTTAAAATAGTCAAAACAGCATAAATATAACAAAATGTTCTTTTGCAGGGATAAGGGACAGGGAAGTGGCGACATATAAGTCATAGAAAAATATAATGATGATGGATAAAGTTCAAGAAAAAAGAAAAGATAATTAAATAAGACATACTATTGTATCCTGTCATTTTTCATCAGTAAGAATGAAAAGTTACATCACAATTGTAATTCTTCAAACACATCTAATGTGAATTAAATAATAAAAGGTCATGTTAGCTAATACATAGTTTCTGTTTTTGCTATTTGTGAGGATGGGATTGAACTTGTCATAATTCAAAACAACTCTTGTTAAATTAACTTACCTCTTGATTGGTTGTTCAAGACTTTGTAAAGCCTCCTGTAACAATTTGGAGTTGACATCCACAATCTGCCCACTAAGCAATCTCCTCTGTTCTTTCTCTCCATATCGAAGTCCATGAAATACATGCTGTTGCTCCATTTCAACAAGTTTCTTTTTCACTGCTATGAGCTGCTTTGAAAACTTTTTCCTCTCCTTCCATTCCTAAAATATAGCAAAAAGTGAACTATCTATACTATATAACATCCTTGCATCAGCTATACATAGTAAAAGCATCCAGTCAAATAATTAGATCAAAACCGAAAATAATACATAAAATGCAATTTCAAACCCAAAAGCTACATGCACATTATCAAAATCCAAGAACTACATGTTAAATTATGTGAGTTTGTTGGCCAGGTTATCATACAAGTGGTAAAAAGGTACGACAAATTATACTAAAAGATAGATTATTGTGCTTTACTATCACAGCAAAATAACCAATGAACCAACCAAATCTCAAAGTGAACATTAACAGGTAGAAACTAAGAAAGGTAATCCAGCATCATCAATAACTACAAAACTTTCATAATTGTCAAAAAAAAAAAAAAGAGGACAAGACAACAAGAATAACAAGTTAGCAGTAAAGTATAGGAAAGTGTGCCTCACAAGTTGGCGCCTTTCTTTTTTGGACCTTTCATCATATCGTAGGTTTAATTCAAGGAGTCCTTTCGGGGGCGTAATATGCATTTCTCTTCTCTCCATATCAACATCTGGAACAATTGCTTCGACAAAAGGCACCAAAACAAGCTGATCAGATGCTTCTGTTCCGGCTGACCTTGGCTTGCCACTTTTATCAAGTATGTCAAAAGACGAATCAAGTGACACTTGTAGTAGGTCATTGGCTCCACTATTGAAAACATTAATAACAGTTCCCACAAGTTCTCTACTTTCCTGATAGAAAGAAATACAGTCAGCACCTTAACATATCGCATTAAGGAACCAAAACTAACAACTAGGTAACGAAAATATGAAAGCAGAAACATCCTTAAGTTAATATTTCTATTACGATTTCATCAGTTAGAATCACCAAGGTGATAATAGACCTCTAAAATTCGATAAATAGGCAGCTGAATAATAGCACAAGGGTACTTTTATTTTGTTAAAACAGTTGATATTTTGACAAAATAAATAAATAATAACAAGAAAAAATTCATGATTATCACTAACCTTCAAAAAAACTCTCATCCCAACAAGATCATGAGTGTAAAATTCACCCTCCTCTAAGTCTGGCTTGTCTTCTTCCGTGACAAGCAACGTAGCACCAATAAGCATCTTAGCCTGTGTGACATATTGATTAGTCAGGACCAAGAAAACATGCATATGAATATGATATAACGAAACACGCCATGTGAAATTTTTCCCTGTGAGTAAAAAAATCAAATACCTGGTCGACAGAGTCAATCCCTTTGAATTTAAGTATCCAACTCTTGAGTGCAGGGTGCTCTCTACCTTCCTCAAGCTCGACCTCTCGAAGGGTTTCGGCATTCAAAACCTTCTGCCTCAACCATCTTCTCCCGGGCTACACAATACTACGAACATATGAATAAATAAATAAACAAACAATATATGATATAATAATGATGATAAAAGGAAGGAATTTTGGTACAGTGGAGAAGCGGAGTTGAGGGAAATCGGTGGTGGGTTTGACGCGAAGCTCGCCATGAAGACCATGAACACTTGAAATGTATCCAATATCGATGAAGGTGGATTCATTGGTGGGGGTGTCAAGAAGAGGCTCTTGGGTAGGTGTAGGCGTAGCAGTGGCGGAATGGAGAGGAGGGAGGAAAAGGCGCGTGGTGTTGGTAGGGAGAGAAGAAGGGTAGAAAGGTAAATGAAGGGAAGGAAGAAGAGCACTGGATGGTCGCTGAGAGGTTCTGAGAGTGGCAGTGGGCAGTGGCAATGGCACAACCTGCATCCTCCTCCTTCTGGATAAAACACACACAAGCGCAAATTCCGAAGCGCAAATTCCGAATTGCCAAACACGTCACAACTAAAACTACCGTCTAAGACTTCTCTAAACTTATTTTTGGAAGAGAAAAGAATTCTATTTTTTTTTATAAAAAAAAGTTTATTTTTATTTAAAATTTAATTTTATAATTTGAAATGATTATAATATATTAATAAAATATAATTTAATATTTTAATTTAAAATAATTTTTATAATTTTATTTTTGATAAATTATTTTATTAATTATAAATAAGGATATTTTTAATATTTAACATATTAAATAAAAAAATATGAGAATTAATTTGAAAATTATATTTTCTTGGTTTAATTTATAAATAAAATTAAAATTAAAATTAAAATTAAAAAAAAATTAAATCATTTATTTTTAGTTGTTCCAAAATAAAAAAAATTTAACTCTTAAATAAATTTTAATTTTTTACCTTTCAAACAAATTCAGTTTTAGAAAATAAAATAGATCAATTTAGTAATTCTATCATTTAATTACATGCTTTTTAAAATTAGTATGTTATAAGCATTTTTATTTAAATTTGATTTTAATATATAAAAAAATGATATTTGCTATAATTATTCACATCAAAATTAACCTTTTTATTTTCAAATATGCTTTTTCATTTGTCTTCAAGAATTTGATGTAGCAGGGAGGGAGAAAAGGAAAGAGAGGCATCGGAACATGGCAGCGACGCTCACAGATTCTACCCGTAAGGAATTATAATGTTGTTTAACCCTCATCAAATTTAATTGTTAATCTCATTATGGTTCCTCTCTCTCTCTCTCTCTCTCTCTGTGTACTTCCGCCTCAGGTTGCTTTGACGCTCTTAAACTTCGAGAATTTATATCTGAGGGTTCACTTGATTTCGAACAATGGACTTCACTCATCTCTGACGTTGAGAAAATCTATCCTGTAAGTAAGTTTAATTCCAATAATTCAAAGATTCGGAACTCACCTTTTTTTAAATATTTTTTTAGAAAAAATTTATCAGTTATTTGTTAGATAAGCATAGCTAAACAAAACATATGGTTGATTTTGAGGAAGGTTTGAAGTTGGATGGTTTTAGTTCTCATTGTTGATGACATGTGACTTTTTGTTAGGTGAAAAGAGAAATTGAGAATCAGAGCTGTAAATGCTATATTTTGTGATTTAATTAACATGTAAGGATGTACAGAGAAGCTTGAACTTGACATTGATGCAGGATGACATGGAGAAAATATGTCTGACATATGAAAATTTCTTATCCAACTTCCCATTGTGTTTTGGGTATTGGAGGAAGTATGCTGCTCACATGGCACGCTTATCCACTGCAGATAAGGTTTTGGAAGTCTTTGAAAAAGCTGTTTTGGCTGCAACGTATTCAGTAGGGATGTGGGTCGATTACTGTAGCTTCTCCATGTCGGCTTTTGAAGACCCATCTGATGTTCGGAGGTAAATGTTGATACAGAAGCTGTTTGGATAAATGATTTCGGTGGAGTATGCTTCCACACTCCATGAATGCTTCTTAACTTTTGGTTGTTCTGGAAAGCAATAAAATGCTTTTCTTGATATGTTTTTTCCCCCAGATTGTTCAAGAGAGCGGTTTCCTTTGTTGGGAAGGACTATTTATGCCATACGTTGTGGGACAAGTATATTCAGTTTGAGTTTTCCCAGCAGCAGTGGGTTTCTCTTGCTCACATTTATATCCAGACTCTTGAGTTCCCAACCAAAAAGTTGCACCAGTATTATGATAGGTAAGCCTTGTTCTGTGAAAGATGTCTGAGTCTTTAAAGCCCCTTTGTTGGTCATCATCTTCATATATGTGCTTGACATGGCTGGCAGTTGGAATGTACTTCTGTAACATGTGTATGATTTTGTCGACTGTGTGTGTATACCTGAATAGTATGCTTATCAGATATTATTTCTATACTTGTCCAGTTTTAAAAAGTTATTAAACCTTTTGGAAGGGGGTGTAGCAAGCCTGGATAGTTCCCCAAAGGAATTGCAATCTGAACCAAGTTTTGATGGTGAAATTCCTGTAGATTGCAAGCATGACAAGATTTATTGTGTTATCAAAGATATGATGGATTCATCCGCCGGATTGACTCGTTCCATCGCCCTAAAAAAGTACAGGATCATTGGAGAACAGTTTTATCAAAGGGCTCATGACTTGGATTTGAAGATTAGTCCTTTTGAGGCTAATATACAGAGAAATTACTTTCATGTCTGGCCACTGGATGACAGTCAATTGCAGAATTGGCATGATTATCTTGATTTTGTTGAACTTCAAGGGAATTTTGACTGGGTAATTTTCTGCACAGTATTCTCAATAAAATTTGCCAGTTTCTTAATTTTATTTATTTATTGCTTAAAATTGCTGGCTAAACAATCTGCCATTTCTATGACTCTGCATAGGCTGTGAAACTTTATGAAAGATGTTTGATTGTGTGTGCCAACTACCCTGAGTACTGGATGCGTTATGTGGAGTTCATGGAAACCAGGGGAGGAAGAGAAATTGCAAACTACTCTCTAGACCGAGCAACAGAAATTTATTTGAAGGTATTCTTCATAAACCACATTTATTTAGTTGATTGGATTTCATGTTAATGCTCAGCTCTCCATGTGCTTCTGCTTTTTTCTTTTTACCTGAGCATCTCTAAAGTGTCTGACAAACAATTGCAAAAGATAAGGCTTTTTAAAGAATGAAAATATGAAGCATTAGAATCAATGTCAAATGGCAGGATTAGATGTCTAAGATGCAGAGACTAAATTTTTAATAGAAATTTATAAGTTAAATGGAAGAAGTGAAATCTATGACTTCAGAAGTCGAGTTCAACATGTATTGTAAGCCATGCTTAATGAATTAGAAGGGGGAAGATAAACAATGATGGTGTAACAATTTCATGGGTATTCCTAGATTTATTCAGTATAATTTATCTTAGGTTGAGTGTTGTTATCTTTATTTACTAATTCTAGGCTCCTAGACCATTATTTTTATTCTAAATCCATGACTAGGTTATACTGTACTGAAACTTGCTTTATTCCTTTCTTCTCTAGGGTTTGACATAGCTCCATCATATGTTCATTGCAGAGTGTACCAGAAATCCATTTCTTCAATGCCAGGTTTAAAGAACAAATAGGAGATGTTTTAGCTGCTCGCGCTGCATATATTCAGCAGACTGGTAAAGAGTCAGATTCTGATTTTGTGCAGAATGTTATATCAAGAGCCAATATGGAGAAACGTTTGGTATGCAATCAGCCTTTGCTACAATTGAAGAAAGCTGTACTCTTTGATGATAAGCTGATACAGAAAAGATGACTACATGCGCTACCTGTTACAATTTTTATTGCAGGGAAATATGGAGTCAGCTTGTGGTATATACAAAGAAGCAATAGAGATGGCTGTAGCTGAAGAGAATTTACAGCATGCCCTCCCTAATTTATATGTCCATTTCTCTCACCTAAAATATATGGTACGTGGCATATTTAACATTTTTTGTTGAATTTTCATTCTAAAAGGCTAAGCATCATTCTATAAAAGCAGTAAATGAAGGTTTTAGGCTATAGTTTCTACTAGGAATTAGTAGCTACAAGGTTTTCTGTATGAAGTGCCTGAAAAATTGTTGCAGCTAACATATCATAATCATAAACAGAGTAAATATTGACCCTTCCCATTTTGCATGCTGATGTGAGGTGTAGTTAACCAATCCTTTTTCTTCCATGTTCCTTTCTTCGTTTCAAGAGTTCAAACAACATGGATGCTGCTAGAGACATCTTGATAGATGGCATAAAGAATTTGCCTCAAAACAAACAGCTTCTGGAGGTAGGTCTATCTTTTCCATACTATTTATGTAACCCTAGTAGAAGTGGAGAGACCTAAGCTGAAACTTTTCATTAGTATGCATTTATAGATAGATATGGAAAACTTCAAATTACTTGCTCTTAATTAGAATGAGCTGGGGGAAACTCGTCATGTCACAATGAGTGAAACAACTTAGTTGCTACTGGCTTGTATGTCTAATGAGACTTCTTCCCCTTGCCTAGTGCAAGTGTTGACAACTTTAATTCAGTTCTTTTGATGTATTTTGCAGGAGTTGCTAAAGTTCTCAATGGTGCATGGAGGGTCAATGTCCATGGCTGTAATAGACACAATTATTGCAGAAGCAATATCTCCAAGACCTGATGGATCTCAAGGTCTGGGTGTAGAAGACGCTGAGGATATATCAAACTTATACCTAAAGGTTATATATCTCCTATGAAGTATCAACGCAATTAAAATTGAGCTAATCATTATGATATAGGAGTATTGCAACTTATGAGGTGGTTGCTCTGTCTTATTTTTCTGATGATTCAACCGGTGCTGAAACCTTGTGCTTGTTTAGTAATAAGTGTGTATTTGAGCATAATAGGGTGCTGCTAATTTTGAAAAACAAAAATCAACTGGTTGCCTTACATCTTTTTTCTTTTTAGATTAATAAAGAACCTTTCCTCCCAAAACAAGCTTATAATTTGTCATGTTATTGAGTAATTAAAAATAAAATATTTGAAAATTTAACATTTAATGGCCTACTAATTTGATACTGACACTTATATGGTAATGCCAGCTTGTTGATTATTGTGGAACTATACATGATTTAAGGAAGGCATGGAATCGGCATATAAAATTGTTTCGGGCATCTTCCAGGGCAGATACACATCAGCAATCAACTAAATGTAGAAGGTCACTGAATTTGATCCAGGATAGGAGTAAGGAGACTTCCATTGATATATGTAATCAGCTATACAAAGATTCTAGTTCTGACTTGCATGATTCTTTGCATTCCCAAGTGGAGAAAATGTCACCACAAAAATATCCTTTCCCAGATTCCAAGGAACCAAGAAATAATTATCCTGAAAATATATTATCTGCAGATTTAGTGGAAGTGAAAGAGGAACCTGCCAAAGTTCCTAAGCATTCCAAACCAAATAGTTATGAATCTGATGTTTCATCAGAAACTTTATTACATCAAACAGCTAGTGGAAATCAACGCTCACAAGCTTTGCAATCATCCCCAAAAGTAGATAATTATTCTCAGGGGAAGTGTGAACTTGGGCATGAAGAACTGAAGCCACTTTCTCAGAAAAGCATGTCACCAAACAGCCGGGAAAGGATTCATGATTCAGGACCAATGGTGTCTCGGGAGGAGGATTATACTGCAGGGGTGGTAGTTGATGGTCGTACGGGACACCGAGGCAATCTTGTAAGCACTCAAGATTCCGAGTCTGCCCAAACATGCATTGAAGTAGATGACGGTTCATATTCAGCATCCTGGCAAGGCCATAGAGCAAGAAGACCACTTCTACCACCTCGGTTGTTGAGAAATCATGGTGGAAACTTGCATCAGATGAAAAATGCTGGAAAATTTCGCAAAGGTCCCAAAAATGGTAATCGTGGACATATGCATAGGAAACATTTCCAAAGGCAGCAACCTACTCCACAACAGATCCATCCAGCTGAAGGGGGAGCGCAACTGCCTTCACAACCAGGTTACTCTTTGCAATCTGTATTGCAAGTTCAGCATTGCAGTCAAGCACAAAATCAGTTTAAAAGTACTGTTGCTTATAGTTGGCCCTTACAAAACTCCTCATCCCAGTCTCAACCACCAGCCAATGCCCCGTCACAAATATTACATGCAATGCAAGGCAATGGACAGTATGGATATATGCAAAATAGCCAAGAATATAACCAGATGTGGCAATACTATTACTACCAACAGCAGCAGCAGTTGCAACTACAACAACATTATCTTCAATCGCAACAACCACCATTTCAGCAAGAACAGTCCCAACAACAACAAAGTCAGCTGGGACATCTTCAACCACAGCAACTGCAACAATTGCAATCTCAGTTGCAACAGCAGGTTCTGCAGCAGCAGCAAAACTTTCAACAGCAGCAGCAAGATCATCATCCTGTTTATATACAGCAGCTGCAGCCATCAAGACAGGTACAATTAATTTTGGAATTATAGGGTTTAGGTAATTTGCATACTAATGAATGACGCATTAGAATGCGATTTCCCAGGGTGATTGGCATTTCTCACTTTAGTTTCTCTTGAATGGTAATATCTTAATTATAACAGCCCGAACTCTAGCCAATTTTCAGATCTAGTATTTCTGAGTCCGTTATTTTGTTGATAATCTTTCTTTTGACAACTTCTAATGAAGTTTCTTTGCAATGGCAGAGTCAGAGTAGTAGCAATCCTGTAGCTGAGCAAGGGCTGGCAATGGTGACAGCTCAGTCGCAGGTGAGTAAAATAACGAAAAAAAGTAGTTTGGCATCTTGGCGAGAGAGTTTGTTCTTGCTTCGTTGGATTCCTTTTTGGGTTTGATTGGCTACATAAATTGGCTTAATCTCTAGCTCTTCGAAACATAACCTATCTCTGATTTGGGTCGTCTCATGATGCAGGACCATGAATCAACACAATCACCGCAAGCATGCAAACCTGGAGTGGTTTCTTCTCCTGTTCCACTGAATTCCGAAGAAAAATCTACCCCAGAATAGTTATAGTTCCATGTAGTTTGACTGGTTTTTAAGTTTTAAACTTCAGTTTTCACTGTGCAAGGAATTAGACCACACTTCATTCGAATGTGAGAATATTTGTAGCTCCCAACCAAAGGAACGAAATGAAAACCGTTTATAATGTGTACATTTTTTTTCTTTTTTGTGAAAAATGTTAGAATGATTTGCCCATCCCGTTGAGTTGCTGTTCTTTTTAATGATAATTTACATGCCTGTTTTGCCAGAAAAAGGTGGTTTTCTGACATGATATACGCGAAATAAGTTCAATGTCATGTACAAGGGAAATTGACCAAGGTCTTTTACTACCTCATAATCTTAGCGACGGATTTCTAACACATGCTAGCGTTTCGTTAGTGGATGTGTGTCTACTCTATTCAAAACATAGATATGGTGACCCATAAAATTTTGACGGACACGGTGGGCACATAAATGGACGGTGAATAGTAGATAACAATTTAGTCAAATATACCATTATTTTGATAATTTTATCTTCAATCTATTTTCGACTTTGCCTCTACTTATCTCTGATTCACTGAACCACAGTTCTCACCCTTCTCCATGTGTTTTATATCCCTCCCTTCTCTCGGCAGTCAGAGACACTGAAGACGCCAAATGGATTTACCTTTGCATCACCTTCTGGTTTGCCGCCGCATCTCCAACTTCCCATCTTCGTCTACCGAGTTGCTACCTCTACCTCCGCTACCGCATCACCTTCTGGCTTTTATTGTTGATATTGTTAGAATTTTGTATCATCTTGATTATTGGTTTTTGGTTATGCATAGCAGTGGTAGATGGGAACTCTACGATAGTAGTGAGTAGATTTTTAGGAGTCTCGTGCTTTATGTATTTATTTTGCCATATATATATATATATACCCAAACATGGCCTTAATCACTTTAACTTATTAACTCCCTCTTCTTTTCCGGTTTAAAACGGTTGCCAACATCTCTTTGTTAAAGACACTACATTAGGGTAAATGTCTAGTCAGATATCAAAATTATAAACGTAGAAGGCTCATATGCTGAACATGCCATTTTAGTGTTACAGATACAACCAAAAGAATCAGAAGTTGCTATCCAGTTTAAGTAAAAATGGGAGCACAGTTGGTAACTTTGAACTAATCCATGGAATAACTATGGACTAGCTTACAACGTTGCATTCAACATAGCAAAATCAAACAAAAGGCAAGAATAAAATGGATAAAGCAATTCACTGTCTTCAACTTGTTTTATTCACCTAGGTACATTTTGCATGAATATAAATAGTCCATCCAACAATTCTTACTTGAGTGCTAAATATAAAGAAATGAACTAGCAATGTGTTTAAAGTGGAACTTTACACACTGGCATCACCTTGCATAGGGTGACAAAGATGAAGTATTGGCAAAATATTATGTAATCCAAATTTACAAAGCTATCAGTCAGCCATTAACGGCATAATATATCAACTTTTCTTCATAGACCTGCATACAATGGTTCAAAATGGCAGAATCTATTTTACCCAGATTTACAAGATATATAGCAGACAATTGTCAATTGTGCAATAGTCAGCCACTTAATAACAGAATCATCAGCAGCAGAACAAACAACAAAACCTTTAAGAAAGGTATGGTTATATGGATTAAATAAAGTCATTGTACCCTATTACGTTATCATGTCTGCAAAAGGTTATTTATACTTAAACCTACTTAAGGCAGGCCAAAATGAAACTACTCCAAATGAATTGTCAAATTGAACTCTTTAAACTTGATATCTAACCCAAATCTATTCAGTTCCTATGCCAAATGATTTCTCACACAGTTAAATTCAATCTGAACATTGTACCTCTTCTAATAATAGCATCAACAAAGGTTATCACCTAATAAACACCAATGAGGATGGATAATGGATAGAGGACTGGAGGTAAATTTATCTACGATGGTTATGAATTATTTAATCTCCTACCTTGCCTTACTAACAAGAGTATCATTAAAAGGTCATGGGTCAATGACAAGAAATATATATATCAAGAAAGGGATAGATATGTTATGTCTAATTATCAAGGTCTACAAAGAGAAAGAGTAACACATTGAGAAAGAAAAGATTGCGGCAGACCACTTGAAAGCTTTAAACAGAATTTAACTAATGTATGAAATGATTCCTATGGAGAGAGAACTCTAATCATCTTGAAGAGAATATTTAAACACAGAATAATAGGCACAAAAATAAAGCTAGTTTATTACCTCTCAAGTCCTGGGAACCTAATAAAATAATTAATGTTGTATGTATGTAGACTTCCAACCAATACCTGATAGACGACCAAAATGCTCAATTAAGATAAAGGACAAGACAGGTATGTGGATTTATTCCACAATTGATGTATAAATGTTTTAGGTCTACCAATGTACCAATGTAAAACTCCGAGTCATGGTTACAGTTCTGCAATGCAGAAGTCAGACAGATATATACAGTGAACAGGAGGAAATTGTGTAACATTAATGTGATAAAACAAATATTTTTCACAAGTAATGAAACTATGGTAACTACCGAATAGGAGAGTGCCCGTTCTTTGATAGGCAAGTTCCTTAATGGCATCTTTGTCAACCTGCTGGCTGAAAAGGATAAATACCTTGGCCAAAATGAAAACTAAAGCTCTCTAAAGCACATGGGGTCTAAAACATCAAGATTTTAACTAACTTCTCATGTCACAAAATCCACCAAATATACTGATAACATCATTAATAAGTTACAAATAAGATTTTCAATAGGTTAGCATTTGTTGCAATTCCATTAGAAGATGCAAGTTAATCAGCTAGAAGAACACCTTTAAAACAGAACATCAGTTGAGGCTTGAGCACCAAAAAATAAATAAATAAATAAATAAATAATCCTATCCCAAGTAATGGTTGACAGGAAATCATTAAAGGAGTCCTGCTACTTTCAGCTGATAGGACGTTGATGCATATGTCATATTTGAGCAACATTTGGGGTATGTGTTTCAAAACTATTCACTATGCATTTCAAATGTTGGTTGAAACATGTTACTATTCAATCTTAAGCTAGCAGTGGTATGTTCAATGGCAATGCCAATAAATTTATCATATCCTCTATTTAATTTGTTTTATTTTCTCACAGAAATAGTAAAATTTTACCAATCAAGTTATTTGTTGAACTTAACTTCTTTCTTCTTTTATTTTTTTATGTTTTATTTTTTGGTTTTTTCAACTTTTTGTTCCTAGACACTATATACAGCATCAATGATCCATGATAACTAACTATACACATACAACCTAGTGCACGAGACTCCCAAGGGCAGATGCACACAGTACACAGCCTTACCCCAACAAGCAGAGGTTGATTTCAATCCTATATGAGCATATACAGCAAAGAAATTATTGGAAGCTGAATCAACATATTTTACATAACAAATACCAAGTAAAACTAACTATGGAGTTGATTCTATTTCAATTAACACATAAAATTGATTGCCAGACTGCCAGTTCACATGGAAAGCAAAAGATGAAATTATATAACCTCACGAACTATATTTCATAATATGATAGCATTTCATATACACCCCCTGCAGCACAATACCAACCTCAACTGTACAAGGACTAGGGAAAGAGAGGAAGTGGAGAGAAAGAGAGATGGTTGCTGCAACTGCCTTTCAGGATAAACAGAGCACTCTGGACTTGCCAACTGAGACAGAATAAGGGAGCCAATCGTGGACACAATAGGATAACCAATAGTTTATTGCATAGGTTAATTCATATTAAGAACTCAAATGAAAAGGAGAATTTAGAACCTACTTAGAGGGCTTTTTCCTAAATCTATGTTTAAAAAATGACAAAAGCTGCCAACTTTGGTCAATAATATACTTATTCTTTGTTACCAAATCTCTGTGCAATGATAGGACGGACATCATCTGCATCAGCCAGAGTCTCCAGAAAGGGGAGTAATGACATTAGTGCACAATCCAATGGATCATCAAACCAACTCTTAATAGGAATACCATTGTTCACTTGCAACCGGAAAACCTGAAGTGTGCAATAAAAGAGCAAGGATTAGTATCATAAAAGAAAATCCAAGAAATTCTCCCTTGGCCTCAAGGCAGCCTTAAGGTGGAACCTACTTTTTTGTTTAATTTCAACTGATTATTGTTAAGGTTAACTGCTAATCTACTAAAAGCTGATGGATTCCCTAAAATAATGTTGGGAAGCTTCTATACCAAGTCTTGTACATATTTATGAGAATCCCCTAATATACAGTGTTAGTCAGAAATATATGAAAATCCCAGAGAAGGGCGATAGGTGAGTGACACATAAAAGTAACTTCAAGGGAAAGAATTTGGAACTTGAACAGAAAATATAAACTGCTTAAATTAGAGAGGTTAAAGAAAAAGAACCACCAAAAGAAAGTGGCAGGTCGGTACCTGAGGGGAATTATCAACTATGACAACTTTAGCAAGATCAACACCTAATACAGTCAGATCCTTAGTGTAATTTCCATCTGAAAAAATGCATGATTCTCTATATACTCGACGTGAAATAAGTCTTCCTTCAGGATCCAATATATCAAGCAATTGTTTGGCATATATGCTTTGGCTGGCAGTAAAAATTACAACTTCAAACATCTCTGACACTCTCTCCAAGAACGTGCAGAGATTAGGCCTCTTTCTTACATATACTGTGTGCTCCTTCATATTGAAGAAGACAGTAAATGTGAAATCAGCATCATCACAGTGTTCTAGAGTAGAATGAACAAGTGTCTCTGCACAAAAGCAAGCATGTGTGGTTAAGATTCATTGGATTACTGCTGCAAACGCTCCAGAAATGATATTCTAGACCCAAAAAAAAACAAAAAAAAACAAAAAAACTGAACTATGATGAATGAAACTCAACTTCCTTGAGATATTCAAAGACTACTCAAACTACGTGAATTTTGAGCAATTACTCTCATCTAGTTTAGCTGTCTTGTTCAATATTTGGTGTCTACAAGTTGAAGGCATACTATGAAATTATGCCTACAGCCCAAGCACTCTGGTACAAGGCATACTATGAAACATTTTAACTCTTAAAACTTCTGGCCTAAAATCATGCTTTAGCACATCAATAATCTTTGTAAGCTCTATATGCACTGACAACTTAGTTGGTATAATAATTGATATAAAATTGTAAGACAAAGTAGTATGACAAAGTAGATTGGAGCTTTGATAAAAATGGAATTTTAAGCTCATGAACTCATTTAATGCCATAATGAATATGTGTACTATTAACAATCACCATAAAACATGTTTAATTCTTACCGTCTAAATCAAGCGCTAGTGTCACTGACTTTCTTCTCTGAGATGATCTTGGTATCTGGATGGGCAGATCATTGGACTCTGCATCCGATAGTTCTGGTAAATTCTTTATGAACAATTGTGGATCAAACCACTCTGTCTTATCCAAGTAGTCTTTAACATCAGAATCCTGATTGCAAGATCTTATCTGACACAATGCTGAATACAAGCTAGCATTTTCCTGAACTGTGATGGATTCTTTATAGGATACATCAGAAGTACCGCCAATTTTAATATCATCTTCAAGAGCAGGCAGGATCATGTACTGATCAGATGCATCAAGCATAGGTGGCTCAGACGATCTATAATCAGACAAGGAGTTAATCTCACAGATATCATGATCAAAAGAATCTCTGTCAAGGGGTAAGCTTGTGATGATCATATCAGAAATGCTGAAGTCTGATACATCCAATGTTTCATAACCACAAATAATTCTTTTATCATCACTTTCATCATCTCTCACTGCAGACATGCCAGTACCACCAATGCTCCCTAGTAGAGTTCAGTCAACAGAACACACATATAAGCACTAAGCAATATGATATTTGGTGCAGGAATTTCAATCCAGAAGGCATAAGCTTCAATACACACACACACACACACACTAACACGGAGTCATTTAGCTTTGTAATTAAACTACACTATAAATCTCAATGATTTAAACAAATTTCATGTCAAGTGGGACAGTGAAATGCTTTTATACTTCTACCCCTTTCTTTTTTAATGTAACTAGTCTGTGTGTGAGTGAGAGGGAATTTCCATACCTGCATCTTCATCAAAATGTTGAGAATTGACTTCAATGGGCTCAAACGCAGTAGAAAAAATTGCTTCCATGTTTGCTGCACAGGGATTGATTGGTTCCTATTTAAAAAAAAAGATGAATTCTGTCAATGGTGTGCTGTGGGGAAGTTCAAAGGTAAGGAGAGTAAGATTGACTATAGAAAAGTTTCTCATTTTCCTCTCTATTATGAAAATTTTCAAGTGTCATCTGTAACTAGCTCCAACGTGATATCAAACTCAAAATCAACACCTTTTTTTGTACTAAGGCAACAGATCATGGAAGTAAGAAGCCAAATGCTATTCCTCCTCGTTTACTTCCATTACTCAGCCTTGAATGTTGCAAAAAGAGGTAGAATGAATTTACTAGGTGCAGCCAAGTGTTAACAATGGGTCAATCTAGAGAAAGAGACTACTCTATTTTTTGCAGAGCTTAGCTATATTGAGCATTGCAATAACCACCAAGAAATAGTAAATTACCCCAAAGTAAAGTTAAATAAAATCAAACTCCACCATTCTTACCAGGGAAGAGGAATCAAGAGAAAATGACTGCAGCAGCTGAGACTCAGATTTTTCTTTAGTTAGAATTTCCTTTTTATCAATAAATTCACCACTTGCAATGTCCTTGGGGGATACCAGTGTCACCGAGGAAACTATTTAAGAACAGTAAACAACCATCAAATTGTAGAAATTTAAATACATCTTAGCATAAATTTAACCACAAACCCATAAAATATGGAATAGTGTAAAATATCGTTACAACGCATATATAGAAGTATATCTAAAGCATAAAAACGGAAGTTCCAAAATATCTGGAGCTTTTATAAGATTCACACGAAATCTCAATATCCACTACGTAGGTATTTCCATATGTTAACAGAATAGAAAAGAAAAACAAAAAGAATATGATGGGAAGTGTTGGCAGTTGGCACAAATCACGATAGTGATTCCCGGACAGAAAATAGGATGAACTCCAACTTAAAGTTAAGCTGCTTACCATCTAAGAAATTTTGGATAGTTGTGTCTATTCCAGCAACTTCAGCAGAAATAATGACTTTGGAGCATGTCTTTTTGGAAATTACTTTTGATTTTGAACAGACGTGAATATCCTTCGTTTCTGTTAAACAAGTCGTGCTTACTTCACTCTTCATATTTACAGATGGCATTTGATATGTGCTCGAGACAAACACTGCATTCTGGTTTTGGGCACATATGGAGAACAATATTCCTCTAGAAACTCAAACCAGCAGGGGCTGTCCTGCAGAAAGAGAGAGGAAAATTGACATAGGTTACATAGAGGTTAAGGGGGAAAGCAGCTTTTTTACCAAAATTGAAGTGATATCTTTAAGTAAGCAATATTTCTTCATATCTATCAAATCAATAAACTTTTTGAAACATTTCCCCAAAAGAACAACAAAAAAGAAGACCGGAGACTAATAAGAGACACAGAAGTGACTAAAACTATCTTTAATCAACTCCTATATTTATACACAACAAAAACAAAACAAAATGTTAGCACTTATTTGAAGAAGAAAAAAAAAAGAAGCACATCTCAAAAGCAATAAAGAAATTTCATATGAATATAAATTCTTGCTGATTAGCAAAGAAACTTGGCTTAGCTAAAAGGATACCCAAGTCATTATCAAGATTATAGACAGAGGGCAAAATAGATAAATTTCAACTTGAACATAATAAATCAACCTAAACATCCACAAAGACAATTATATATCCCAGAATTAGGCACAGAGAAGACGATGAATCTTACCCACCTGAACTAAAACCCGTGATTGTACCCCAAAGACCCAAACTTTATCTAGTTCGAAGCTCGTACTCCCGAGTCAACCATACAAATCTACGCCATCCAAGAATTCCAAAATTAAGCAAATAGACGTCGTCTTGACGCAGTGCGAATTGAAAAGAAAAAAAAAGATCAAAACCAGAAAAATTACACTAAAAAAGATAATTCCTTTAGTTTTTTTTTTAATCTTTTTTAAAGAAAGAAGTAACTTTCAAAAAAGAAAACTGTTATAGTTAAGCAGTTGTATAACGAACAAGGAAACACAAAGTCCAAGGATAACAGAAAAAAAAAAGGTCAGAACAAAAGAAGATGAATAGAGTGAGAATTATGATAATTCGAGAGAGATTAACCTTAAATTAGAGCTGAATGAATGGAATTGAACCCTATAAGGGGAGAAAGAAAAAGAAGGAAGACCCCTCACAAAGCCCTTCTCTTCTCTTCTTCTTTTCTTCTCTTGTATCTCTCTCTACAAGTTGTGTTTCTCTCTCCTAAAAGAAGAAAAGAAAAGAAAAGCGAAGGGGAGGGGTTTGTTGTTGTAGTCAGCGCACACAAACAAAAACACAAATACAGAGAGAGAGAGAGAGAGAGAGAGAGAGAGAGAGAGAGCGCACACAAAAACGAAAACGCAAGTGAATGTGTTGTGTGCGTTGTTGATGTTAGCTTCCATTGGGGGCTTCGGACGGCTCCGATGGGATCTGCGGCAACCGCTTTCACCCACTCGTTGTGTGACACGTGTACTCCCTACCAGCTCAGCCTCACACACTGACACGTGCTGCTTCCTCGAAAGAGAGAAAGTCTCTGTGGTTCTGTGAGTGTGTGCGTGACGTATGCTGTTGGCGGGCGTTTGCCTTATATTCACGCGCTACGTGGCGCGTATCAATCACCATGCTCCACGGATAAATGAAGAGCAGAGAGAGGTAGCTTGTGGTTTAAGTAGCTTCCAGTATTCTAATTAGCACTTTTTTGCAATATTTTTTGTATTTTTAATTTTTTTTAGTAAGACAGTTATAGGAAAGGCCTATAATTTGGGGATTTGGTGAGAAAAAAAAATCCCTATAATTTAGGAAATAATGTATTTATACATTTTATTTTTAAAATAAATAAATTAAATCTAATATTTATATATACACGTATTTTTTACATATATATTTTAATATCAAAATATTAAATAAATAAAAAAAATATTTATAATATTATTTAATTTATTTAAAATATAAATTAATATAATTTATTATAATTTAAAGTATATTTATTTTATTTTATTTTTCAATGTATTAAATTTACATTATAAGAATTCCAGAAACTCTCATATATTATGTATTAAGTTCAATATTGAGACTACCACTCTCATCTAGCTAAAAAATTTAGATATGGAATTAACATGTGTGATATGATATGTCTTAATATTATAATTTTGAGTATTTTTTAAAATTATAAGATGTACACAATTCAGACTCTCCTATTTATGTTTAAAAAAATTTAAAATTTAAAGTACACAAATCAGATCTTCCAATTTGTATATCCCAATTTTTAAACACACTCTCCAATTTGTGTATCAAAAAGTTATTTCTGTACCTCTTAAAAATCAGACGGTCTAATTTTAGCCTATAGGTACGTAAAAAGCCCTTCTCCCTTCCATAACTAGACTAAAAAGTACTCTCATATATGAGTTATTAATGTTTAAACTTACTCCAAAATTTAAATAGATATAATTTAAATTATAAAATTTAAAAATTAAATTGAATGTAATTTAATTTTTAAAAGAATAATAATTAAAAATTAAAAATATAAAATTTACATTTCAGATGGATATAAATTATAAATAATAACACAATTCGAATAATAAGGATTAGATTAAAAAAATAAATTCAAATTGATACTAAACAAATTACAGTTATTTGAATCAAATAAAATCAGATTAAAAAATAAAATAAATTTAATTTAATTCAAATCACAATAAATTATATTAATATTATCTTTTAAATTTAAATCGATCCAAATCATATTACAAATATCAATTTTTTTAGCAATTTCATTTGATATCTCATCTTTTAGGTATACATTATACACATATGTCTTTTAAAATAGTCACCAAAAAAAAATGTCTTTTAAAATGTAAACATGGTTATGACAAATCTCTTATACTTATCTTATTTACTCGATAAATCAGATCTGAGTATACATATAAGATAAAATATGAAATTAATCTCTGTTACTTGACATTTTTTTTGGTGTCTATCTTGACAAATTTATAAATATAATTTTTTCTCTTTAATAAAAAAGTGATAATAGGTAACTGAGATAAAAAAAAAATAGAAAAATGACTTTAACTTCTAAAAAGAAAACAAAATAAAATAAATCATAAATGGCATTATCCAAACAACAGAGCAATCCAGAGTCAAAGATACAAGTAATGTAGAAAATGTATATGCATTTTAATGCTGATACACTAATCCTCTATACAACTTGGTTGGCTTGTTCCATCAACTAGTCAATTCTAAATTTACCATATCAACATTTTAATAAACCACCTAATATTCAACTCTTTAATCCTTTGTTACCTCCTGTCCAAATCAATCAACCAAAATGCTCAGAGCTTTTTTCTTTTGAAAGCTTCCTGGCAAAATAAATAAATATACATGCAACTCTACATCTGGCAAATGTTATTTTGTCTCCGAGGTTGAATCACTTGTATGATCTTGTATGATCTAGAAACACACAGTAGTTAGGACATTATTTTACAAGTAAATCTTTGTATGATCCTCCAAGCATCAATGATAGATATTGTTACCTTATCACCACCTTCAGGATCCTGTGAATGGAAGACGACTGGGCGGCACCGCTCATCTTCGTTCATCAGACTTGAATTCTGGAAATGGTTCACCAATGCAGCCTTTCCTTGGATTCGTGCATATGCCAGGGAAGCAACTTTTTCACTATTAAACTTCTCCCACTTCTTCCCATTAAATGTCTGCAAAATCAGACCCATTCGTTATAATCAAACACATTAGCTACAATGAGAAATATGCACAAAAAACTAATAACCTCATAGAATGGAATAATGTGTGATGCCGACAGCATGTTGATAAATGCGTATCCCACATTGCATTTATTCTGAAATCAAAAGGGGAAAAGGATTAACTAAGCTTCACTGGTTTAAATGGAGACTATAGAAAATGCGCGCTCTACCTTAAAGTCGATTGGTAGATAGAAAAAATCATAGGTACCCTTGTGCTTTTCATCAATAGCAGCTAATAACATTTTTGAGGTGTATCTGCAGGTCATCAACAACAAAGTATGATCCTTCAACGAAAAGAATAAAGTCATCATTGATAACTAAACATCCTTGTAAAAGTTAGCCATACTTATTTGGGATGTTCTTTATCATTAAGGTAGTCCTTCTGTCTTCACTGTTTTTAATCCTATCCAAGTCAAGATGAAATTGCTTCTTGCTGCTATCAGCTTGGCCCCCATTGTTCTCTATGCGCCTATTCCGCCCAGGGTCCACGAAACCAAACACTGAAGTAGTAGTAGTAGTAGTAGTAGCAGTAGGTGGCAATCCTGGGTATGGACCATTACCTGAAAACACAAGACTAAGTCTGGGAGATGATCTCATTCCAATGTTTGGCGAACCATGTTCAGACATATTTCTTGGTATAGTGATCCCGGCATTAACAGATTCACCCATATTAACCATGTAATTCCCCTTACTGTGACTCAGACCTATGCCTCCATAACCAACATGGTTCACGAACGACGTTTCAGGTGACTTCGAAAGGACTCCAAAGTTTCTCTCAAAAGGAAAACCTGATGGAGCAGAGCCAACATGATTATGGTGACGATTGTGGGACAAACCAATAAAAGAACTCTCTTGAGCAGGGTTTTGGAAGGCATGGCTATTTCCATTTGCTGTAAATGAATGCCTCACAGATGGTGTTGGCCAAGCTGAAGGTTTGATGTCCTGTGAGTACAAGTTCGGACTTCCCCATAAAAATTGTGACCCTGACAAGGTTTCCACCGAGGATCCATTTGAAGGAGATGAACCAAAAGAAGACAAAGCTCCACTATATGGGATGAATTTTGGTTCTGGAAGAGAATGAGATTGAAATGTCTCTCCATGCGATGAATTACTACTAGCAAATATATGCTCTGCATGCTGACTCCCTGCTAAATCTTTCCCAATAGCTACACCCTTCATGGCATTGGATAGTGGAGGGTGCAAAACAGAAGCTAATCCAGCTAAATGGTTTCCTATTGATGGACTCATGATCCCAGAACCAGGAGAATCGCTTATAGTTTGAAATGAGTTATTTTCAACAGTGCTGTTGAACCGCAACCAGTAACCTGTTATAAACCACGATTGTGTCATGTCAAAAATAATAAGAACAAAAAGCTTAAATAATAAAAGTAGTAATAATAACAATCAATAGTGTAAATCAAAGCGGTGGTGGCCAGAGACACCAACATCATGAAGGATATTCAATAGCTTAGAAACCTACCGGGTGGAGAATTGGCCACAGGTGAACCCATCTGATGTCGGAAACTTAGCTTTTCATCATGATCAAGCTCTTGATTTGTTTGAAGCACTAAACTGAAAGGTATAAGCTAATATCATTTATCTATTCATGCATCAATAAAAGATGCTAGAAAAAAAATATACATAAGCATATTACTTGTGCTACTCTATTCAATGGTAAAATGGTTCAAGTTAGATGACTTCATGAATCTTTTCTTAAATTAACAATGGATGCAAATCAGTCCAAAGATCAAGATAAAGAAACTCAAAATATAATTAACAGTGAAATTACTTTCGACGAGTTCTGCCAGGCCGGCTAAGCTCCACCTTTATTCGCCTCCCAGCTATGTTACTCCTGTTTAATGATTTTAGTGCTGCTTCTGCAGCCCTCACATCATAAAATTCAATAAACTTGTGATGGCCTTTGTGAGACGTTTCCCGTATCTGCAGTTATTTTAGGTCGTTATGTGATCTTCAAAAAATATATGACAAGGGTGTAAACAGATAAAGAAGGATAAATTGTCACCTCTTTGACCTCTCCATATGCCCCAAATATTGTACGGAGGTCCTCATTCGAAACAGATGGGTCCAAATTGAAAACTACCAAGGTTCCTTGGTTGATGTCCTTGTCAGATGGATTATCCTGGGATAAAAATGAAAAAAGAATAAGATGGCCAGAGGCATTCAATCAATAAATTGATAAATCAGAGAACTTTGGAGCTGCTCAGGAACCTTTGGTATTGAGAAGTGAATGTCAAGTTTCCGGCGTCGTAAAGGTTTGTTTTGTAATGCGTGCATGGCTGTTCGAGCAGCACGGATGTCATAATAGGATACCATAACAAACCCACGATGTTTACATGCAGTATATAGAGTCCTAATGTGACCATATTGCTGATATAAAAAACAGAATTAATAATTTGTATAGCACATGTAATGGTAATTAAATAATCATGTACTGTTTTAATCTAAATATGTTTTTTAAATTTCCAAAATCTGCATGTCTTGTTCCACATAATTTTTTTCCTAAACAGTGACATGCCAAGATAGAGCAGAGAAGATGGTGAATTAAGAGAACTAATAAGTTGTATGAAAGATATGAAAGTTATTGGAAGAGAGTTCATGTTAATTTTTTAAATGACCTCGAAAAGAGCTCTCAACTCTGAATCCTCCACATTATTATTAATATTTCGAACAAATAATGTCCGAGAAGGATGCTCTCCATATGGATGTTCTCCAGCAACAATCCCCACACCATTAAGAAAAGAATTATAGGGCAAACCATTGGCAGCATGACCATCAGAGAAGCTTAATTTTGACACACCCACATTAAGACTTTCCTGAGGATCAGCTTCCAGTTCCATACCTCCACCACTACCAAAAACATCATACTCCTCCAAATCCTCAAGAGAGTTTGGCAAACCACTTAGGTCAAAATCAGCTAAAAGGTCCTCCTCATCATCTGGAAGCATGGTTCCTATCACACAAGTATCAGCATCCTCAAGTAAACCATTCCCATCTACATCTTGATGGGACTTTTTAAAGCCATCAGCACTGCTTAAGTTCACTAGAGGTTAATGAAAAAACCGGTCAACTAATTATATTTAAAAAAAAAGTGCTAACAGATTAAAAAACAGCTAGAGCTAATCAATCAACACTTACACTTTTCATGTAACGGAACAGGCAATGACCTAGAAAAGAAGCCAGTATGAGATGAAACATGGTATAGATCAGATCTAGATAAATCCTCCCATGCACCTTGTTGCACTTCTTTAGGTGTATTTTCTGATGGAATCTTGGTTGGACCTACTAGCAATACCGAAACATCATTCAATTTGATATGGCAAGGTATCTTGATAACCAAAATAGGAAAAAGTAATAAAATATGTTTGAAATCTTACCAGGATAAGAATGGTCTACAGACTCCTTCATTGCAAGTTTGCAACACCCTTTCTGCCTCATTCATGGATAAGAAGATATATGTAAGTATTTTTGCTTTTGCTATCAACAGATACATTGCAAGTAAATTATTACTATTAAACAACTCACAAAACTGCCAATTATACCGGCATTTTGAAATACTAAGAAAATCTTCATCTATACACATAATAAGCCTCTGGCAATATTTTCATCTACAGTTTTCTCTTTTAAGTTCAGGAAAAGTAAATCAATGCAGATCTATCAATATTATTGCCCCACCCACCCTCCCATTTTCCCTAAATAAGGCAAATAAAAAATGTGTCCATGCATCGCATAAAAGTGAAACTGACAAATCAAGCCTATATTCTCCGTTAGTACAAATCAACATATCCAACACTGCAAGCACTTGAAAATAATAAATCAACCTGCCACACAGTTTTTACTCATTTACATTTGAAGAAGAGAAAAAAAGAATAATATACTAACCATATTAACGATAACAATGATAATAACGGTTGGCAGGGGGGGGGGAGAAAAACAAGAAACCAAGACTTCGAGCAATTAAGAAACTTGAGAATACCATAACTGCAAAAATCCCAGAAGAGAAAGTTGAGTGATCAACCACCATAACTGCTGCACTCAATGATACTCTCAAAGCAGAGAAATTCCACCAAGAAAAAATGAAAATAAAATAAATAATTCCTGATCAACTTGATCATACCCAGAAAACAAAACACTAAAAAGGCTCAAACTTTGGCATTGCGAAATTCATAAACAGTGAAATCAAAGGAAGCCCAATTTAAGTCAAGTACTAGTAACAAAAAAGTTACCTTTTTTTTTTTCCTTCTTGAAGGAGGCAACTGCAGGGCACAAAGAACTTGGTGGGTTGGGACCAAAAGGCAAATAAATTGGTTATGTTAATGTAACTGAATGGGGAGAAGCCACTTGTAATCAGAAGAAGAAGAAACAAAGCAACCAACAACACAGTTTTGGCACTTTTGGGGACGGTGGCAGAATGGGGAAGAGAGAGTGAGTTGCAGAGGAAGATCGTGCTGATGATGATTGGGCCACACCGCTGAATAAAAAGGAGCAGACAATGATTGTGTGTGTGTGTGAGAGAGAGAGAGAGAGAGAGAGAGAGAGAGAGAGAGAGAGAGAATTCACATTTGGATTCAGGATAAAGATAAGGTCAGGATAATACTTAATACTACTATATTATTAGTACTAATCTCATTAATCATATCCAAATTCATATCAAGCGGATTTAATGGAATTCATTATGGTATATATCCAGGAGCTACACTCAAAAATGACTTCTAAAATTTTAAAGCATAGCTTAAATTATTTATTTATTTTTTTATCATTAAAAAGATAACGTAATTCGTCTCAAACCTTTTTCAAAATGTCGTCTTCAATTAGATTACTCTCTTTTTTCTTCCGATTAATTTATTACTTTTTTAATTTGTGAATTTAATTTATGTGCATATATAATAGCACTCTCCACAAAATTGAAGTCCCGTGGACTATAATGGAAATTGCAATCATGCTTAACTTGAGCCCATTTCTCTCACCTCCTCCAACTTATTCACAAAAAATCCTCAATTTTCTAGCATGTTAGAGTAATGGTCATACAACATATGATTTACTTTTAATTCATCTAGTTGAACTTGTTGAATATGTTAAATCAAGTTCTAACAATGAAATTTTAGTGTTTTTTATTGATCTTCAATATAAACTTCCAAAAATCTTCACTTAAATACTTTTTTTATTATATTTTAATCATATTCATAAATCAATAGATAATACAATTAATAGAAATGATATCAATAAATTAATTATTAAAAATTAATATAAAATATTAGAATACTTGAAAATAAAGGAGAGATTATCTGTTGACTATTATCGTAGCGGTTAAATCAAATGGTACAGTGCACAGCAACACCCACAGACGATAAACAATAATAACCACACACAGTTCAACACTTACCGGCGAACGGAAACGCGGCAAGATATGAGCAGCTGAGGCAAGCAGAGATGGAGGATAGAGATGATTTTGGCAAGCAAATAAGGCGTTGGGTAGGGTGCTAGCAGACGACGACGACACGCTACAGGAACTAGGAAGCACAACTCGAGGCCTTGAACACTCCTCGGCAAAAGCACGATTAGTCGATCACATACGTAGGAGAGAGCGCGACACGCGAGCACACGACGCGGAGGATTTGGCAAGAGGCGGGGCGACGATAGCGAGCATGCGTTGGCGGTGAACGGAGGTGGGACGAGTCGCTAAGGTGATCTCTGATGGTGTGGTGGTGTCTGGGGTTGAGTAGTGAGCTCCCAGCCATTTGTGAAATACCGAGAGTGCAAAAGATTAGGATGTCGGGGATGTACTTTAGAACTAGTAAGAAGATGAACTAAGTGTCAACTAAATGTGCTACGTCATTTTTTCAATGACGAAAATGGACGAAATAACTAACTTGAGTCATGCCTTAGAATTTTAGGCTACAAATTAGATTGATTGAAAATTGAGAGGTCAAATTAAATCGAGATTAAAGTTCAAAATCCATCTTGAGTATTAAGTTAATATATTCTTGTAAATATAAAATATGTATCTTTCTTTAGTATTGAAAAATATTAAAAATTAGATTTTATTTTGTATTTAAATTGATACTAACTGATTCAATAAATTCTTTTTCTATTAAAAATGTTAGATCTTATCAATTTTCTCTAATTGTACTATTGTCCAATAGAACCACAAACTCCTTAGAAGTAAAGAAACTCAAACTCTGTATTAAATTTATCCAAAAATTCTCCATCGAAATAAATAAAGTTTTAGGACAACTCCGCTGAAGTTTGGAGGTTCCTTGTGCTGTGTTGTGTGATGTGCCTTACAACATTTTCCTTAAAAGGTAAATCGCTGAGGAAAATTAGCTTTGAATCTTCATATGCTGTTCCCATAAACACAAGCAACCTAAGATGACCTTATTAGTTAGTTTCTATAAGCGAAAAGCTGTGTACATTCCATAATAAATCCTTATATAATTGTCATATATCAAAAAATGGTATCGTCATCATAAAAGGTCGGAGTTTTGAAAACAGTTTGTAAAAAATAAAATAACAAAAAAAAAACAATAGGTAATCTTCTATTTTAATGAGCGGATAGATTAGTGTACTGAAAGTTATTAGTACGGATTATGAGATAGATCAGGAACTTGCCGATTTTTGGTGATAACGAAATCCAATCTTCTTAAAGCAACGGGAGTTGGTATTTACAATGACAATTCGACGCTCAAGTCAGAATGAATTTAAAAGGTACAGGAGGGAGTAAGGAATGTGTAACGTACCTAAGGGAGCCTCTGACTCCTTTTATATAGTTTGTGTCGTTATCTTATTTTTATCTTGTGAACTAAAATAAGAAAGTATTTGAATTTGAATGTTTAGTTAGGGATTTGTGACCACTAAGTCGGTCTGGGCCGTATTGGTGGTCCGGCTCATGTAATCGAGTTGTAACTGCTCCGATTTGGGATCCGAGAATCAGATCTGGAACAATTGTCCCGGAGCGAGAGAGTGTGCTTGCTCAATCTCGTTGCTTGTAAGGATTCGTCTTGTCGTGAGTCTAGCATGGAGTGCTGTCCGAGTTGTCTTGGCCGAGATCGGAGAACCGGGCCGAGTTTTCAACCGTTTTAGGGACCGCTCTTTAGGTCCTGAAGTTCCTCATGTTTATCGGAAACGGGATGATGAGGTCTCGTGTTTTACGGCTAAGATCGAGGGTTCGCGCATGCCTTGTTTGCTTAGTCATCGCATTTCTTCTAAGGGTTTTCGTCTGTTGCGATTCCCAAGGTGTCATAATGACGCTTAGTGGGAGGAGAGAAGTTTTCCTTTCTTTTTTTTCCTTTTTGCCCTCCACACTTTCGTTTTTTTTTTTTTGAAACGCTGGAGGGTTTTATTCATTTGCAACTGCTTTTTCTCCTTCTTCATTCTTTCACTTTCTAAAAAACACTCTCTGCAAATTTCTTTGGTACCGTGCTCCACTTGAACGTTCGTTGGCCTTCTTGTGTTGTGCCTCTTTGCTCATTGTTGCTTCGTTTCTCTCACTCGCTTTTTGAGAACCAAGTTGGTGGGTTCTGTCACTCTAATTGCTATATTTTGCTTCTGCATTTTTGTTTTGTTTACTGTTTCTGTGTTTTTGCATGCTTCTGTGTTTATCAATCGGAAAATGTTGATTGGTGTATTGTGCTTAGTGTAGTTTTAAGGATCTTAGTAGGATGCTTCGATTGTAGTTTTAGTACGGTTTAGGAATTTTCTGTATTTTTGCATTTCTGGGTAGTGGGTTGACAGTGAAAAATCCTATTTGGATATAGGTATGGTGAGACGGAGGGAAATTCAGGGAAACTCGGGTCCTATCTTCCTGGCAAGGGTGTGCCAAATCGTTACCATTGGGTAACGTCGACGTTTCGGGCACGCCCTCTCAATTGGATGAGGGGGACCTCCAGAGGCTCCGTGATGAAGGGGCCGTGTTATGTGGTGAGGCAGCAGGACAGTACGAGTTAGTGATTGCCGATGAAAATGAGAGGGTTTGCTATCTCAGCTTGCACTCCCCTCGTGTCCCAGACTGGATTTGGGTGCACAAACCTTTGTTTACTAAGTTAGGGAGTCGGCTACGCTTTTCTAAATTTCATATGGCTTTCTTGAACCGGGTTTTGGCAGCACCGTCTCAACTACTTTCGATTAGCTGGGCGGCTATTTAGACCTTTGAGCTGGTTTGTGACTTTTTAGTGTTTCCAGCTCAGGTCAAAGTCTTCTTATTTTTCTTCTTGTTGACCATTCCGCATAAGGAGGAAAAGCATAGGAAAGGACACATCTCTTTCCAAGCCCAAATGAACTGCCGACTCTTCGACTTGTTTAAAGATTCATTTATGGTTTCAAGACGGAGTATTTCAAGGTTTGTCCCATCAAGGGTTATCATCCCTTTTGGCTTTTGCCTGAAGGGGAGCGCTAGATTTGCCCGTATTAGAACTTTGAGGCCAGAGATTCTTATATGATGAGAGTGACCTATGAGGGGCTGCCTTCCAAAAATAGGAAAATTGGCGACGTCTTGTTGGCATTTTTCGGGGACCGACCTTTGAATCCTCACGACGTGATGGGGGGATCCCGAGGTGGGTAGGTCTTATGTTGGTATGTCTTTTTTGTTTATTTTTTAGTTTTATGTATCTGTCTTTCGATCTTATAACTTGTTAATTCTCCTATTTTCTTCGCTTTTGTAGTTGGCATGGCTGACGGATTGGCAACTCTGCAGTGTTTAAAGGTTGCTTTCGTGGGCACTCTGGAAGCTGGGGTTGAGGGGCCCTCTCAGTCAACTCCTCTAGCAACTTCAATCCCCAGTTCACAAATAGTTTCGCAGGAGATCATCCAATAGGGGGTCATCAAGGATGATGACCTCAGGGAGATCCCGATTCCCGAGACTGCAAGCGGGTTGAAGGCGCTGGTTGTGAGGGGGTTAGCACAGGGGTGGCCGTTCCTTATGTCACGGACCGCTCCTTTGATGCTTCCGGCTTTATCGACCATCACCTGCTACCCGGACTGATGAGTTTTTCAGGGACTGCGATCTTTTCGGCCAAGATAAGTTAGTGTATCGTGCCTTCTTTCGCTCTGCTGCCATCATTCGAAAAGCTGAGCCCACACTTTCGCAAACTTTCCGTCTGGATAGGAAGCTGAAGCTAGCTCTAGTAGATTTGGGCATTTTGAAGGGACAGTTGGAGGCGGCTGAGGTTGCCAGGGTAAAGGTGGCCAAGGATGCCAAAGATGCTGGTGTCGAGATCCTAAGGTTGTCAGAGCGGGAGACTGAGCTGTCAATCCAGGTGGTAAGGCCCAAAAACCGGCTGCTAATGTTGAGAGTGTCGCTGCTGCTGCCCGTGCCGAGGCAGAGGATTCAAAAGCCAAGGTGAAAAATTTTAAAAAGTGAAATGCCACCCTGCTGGATGATGCTTGGGCAGTCGTTGCAACTACTGAGAGGGTTTTGAAGTCCCAAGTCTAGGTTCTGGCCCCGGATGTGGACGTGTCCATGATGGGAGCATTCTGGATCGTGAAGGATGGTCAGATCATATATTTGTAGTAGTTTGTTGCTATTTCTTTCTTTCCTTTCATAAGTTTGTAAGCCGTCTGTTCGGCATTTCATACTATTACTTTTGTGGAACAATTTATGTTGTGAAGTTTGTAAGCCCTTTTCTCTGCTCGTTGAACTACTTTTTTGTGACCTGGTTTGGTGCACTATTTTATATGAATAGCAGGCCCCTTGGTGGGCCATTTAAAGTACTTGTGTTTATTTATGGATATCCATTTGTTAGCCTCGGGAGAGATCGGGCCCCAGGGTAGCTATCTAGTTTATTCTATTTGTATCGTTTGCTTGGTTAGAACGCGGATAAAATATTTTTTAGTTCGTACTATTTTGTTTGGGTAGGGGTTGTTTAAAATAGAAAAAATGACTTTTATTAAATGGTAGGCCTCGTTAAAACCTCCCGTTGTTACCTGGGTAGGAAAGAGTATCTGAAAAAACGGAAATACAAAATAAAAGAAAAAGAAACATTTAAGAACTAAGAGTGACTTTGCAAAATAACTAAACAAAACATTTTGACAAAGTTACCAAATCGGTAGAGCTTTCTTATGAGTAGAAACGCAGTAGGTTTGCAACGTTCCATGACCTCGGTATCTCGTGCCCGTTAAGTCGTTCTAGCTTGTAGGCTCCTTTCCCGATTACCAACTTGATTAGATAAGGCTCTTCCTAGTTAGGTGTGAGTTTACCTTTTTTCTGGGGTAGAAGGGCCGATGTAGTTGCGTTGTAAGACTAAGTCTCCCTCCCTGAAGTCTCGTTTCACTATGCCCTAATTGTACCTTAGGCTCACCCATTGTTTCAAGGCTAGTTCTAGCAGGTGAGCTATGCTTCTGACCTAGTCCGCGAGGTCCCATTATGCATTTTCATTGTGTCCCCCAATGGTCCTCTGGGGGCTCGGTTCCCAGTTTTCTATGGGAATAATGGCTTCCAGGCCGTATGTTAGCCGGAACGGGGATTCCACGGTGAAGGTTTGGGGTGATGTTCGATACGACCAGAGTACTAACCCGAGTTCGTTGGCCCAAAGGCCTTTGGCTTTGTCTAGCCATTTCTTGAGCCCTTTTATGATGACTTTGTTGGCCGCTTCTACCTGGCCGTTGGTTTGCAGACGTTCTATCGAGCTGAATCTCTGGGAGATGCCGAGTCCCTCTAGAAATTCTTGGAATCGCTTGTCTGCAAACTGGGTCTTGTTATTGGAGATTACGATCTTTGGTATTCCGAATTGGGCTATGACTTGCCTCCAAAAGAATTTTTGGCATTGAGTGGCCGTGATCGTGGCCAGCACTTCAGCTTCGATCCATTTGGTGTAGTAGTTAATGGCGACTATAAGAAATCGCAGTTGCCTGGGAGCCATGGGGAACAGTTGACGACGTCGATTTCCCAAGTTCTGAAGGTGTGATCCTCCGTTATTACGCTGAGCTAATGGGGGCTGCTTGGTGTAGGTCGGTGAACTTGGCATTTCTTGCAGCTTTTGACCAATTAGAGAGAGTCTCTGATGATGGTGGGCCAGAAGTACCCGGCTCGAAGACTTTCTGAGCTAGGATTTTTTCCCCGATGTAATGGTCACAGCATCCTTCGTGGATTTTATGAAGTACGTAGCCGGTGTCGTTGAGCTCTACGCATTTGAGGAAGGGCTGGGACAACCCTCTTTGTATAGTTGTCCCGCTATTGTGGTATACTTTGCAGCTTCCCATTTTATATGTTTTGCTTCCTTTAGGTCTTTGGTAGGTTCCCGTCGTTGAGGTATCGGAGGATTGGGAAGGTCTAGGAGTGCTGATTCATCATAGAAAGGTTTGCCAAGGTTGTAGTAACGACAAATGGGGTCATAATGACTTCCTGGATCAGTGATCGGTTCCCGAGGACCGACTTGGTACTTGCTAGTTTAGAGAGCAAATCATCTCGGCGTTTTGTTCTTAGGGAATGTGCCGAACGGTCACTTTGTTGTATTTGGGGTTAGCTCTTTGACCTTGGAGCTGGTGTTTGATGAGCCGTCAACGTGCAATTTTCATAGCTCGTTGACTCATTTCCTGTGGTCATTTTAGCGATGAAGTCCGCGATGGATTGGGTCTTGATTGTGTTCCTGGGTTCGAATCTGATCTCGTATTGTGATAGCTTGGCCGACCAAGTGAGTGTTTGTCCTGCCAGGTCTGGCTTCTGTTGTACTTTCCTGACAGTCTGGTCTGTCCGAACCGTAATGGGGTGGCTCTGGAAGTACTGCCGAAGACGTCGAAACACCATTAGTAGTGCGTAGGCCGTAGGCGAGCTTTTCGAGTCTGGAGTAGCACATCTCCGCATCTTGGAAAACCTTACTTATGAAGTAGATTGGACTCTGTGTCTTTTGCTTGTCTTCATGGATTAACGCCGCCGTTAGTGCTTCTTCTGTTATGGACAAGTAGAGGTACAATGTCTCTCCCATTCTGAGTTTTGAGAGTATGGGAGGTTCTAGTAGCACTTTTTTTTAAGTGTTGGAAGGCTTTTCGCACTCGGGTTCCCATTTGAAGCTTATACCCTTTTCATGAGTCTGAAGAAGGGGATAACCTTTTGGGCCGAGGCTCTGAGAAAACGTGAGAGGGCGGCAACTCAGCCAATTAGCCTTTAGATATCCTTGAGGATTGCGGGGCTACTAATCTCAAGGATGGCCTTGTACTTTTTTGGGTTTGCTTCTATTCCATATATCGTGATCGTGAATCCTAAGAACTTCACAGCCTACATTTTGAAGGCGCACTTTGTCGGGTTGAGGCGCATCCGAAGCTTCCTTAGGGTGTCTAGTATGAGTTTGAGGTTGCTAATGAACCCCTCGCTTGTTTGTGCCTAGGAAAGCATGTCCTCAATATAAACCTCCAGTTTGGTCCCTGAGAGGTCTTTAAAGATCTTGGTGACGAGCCTTTGGTAGGTGATCCCAGCGTTCTTTAACCCGAAGGGCATGGCTGTGTACCGGTATGTTTCTTCGAGGGTTAAGAACTTGATTTTTTCTTCGTCTAGTCGGTGCTTGGGTATCTGGTTGTACCCAGAGTACACATCCATGAAGCTGAGGTACTGGTGTCCCAAGATGGCGTCTACTAGCCCATCAATATTTGGCAGAGGGAAGGTGTCTTTTAGACAAGCTTTGTTCAAGTCCATGTAGTCAACGCACATTCGCCATTTGTCATTTGCCTTTTTGACCAACACAACGTTGGCCAGCCAGGTCGTGTAGGGGAATTTTCGGATGAAGCTTGCTTCAAGCAGGCTTTTTACCTACTTGTTGACCTTAGATGCTCGGTCCATGGATATTTTCCTTCTTCTTTGCGCTATTGGCTTAGCTTTGGGATCCACGCCTAGTCAATGAGAATAAGTCCCTATTTTGTTTAGGAGCTCTACGAGATCGCTTTTTAGGTTGAAGGACATCTCTGGTTGATGAATGTGAATTCGTCTTTGGTTTGCCCTATCTATAGCTTTTCCATGTCTCCCTCTACTTCTGATCTGGGTTGGTAATCCTGGTGTGCATCCAAGTTGGAGAGAAAGATCCCTATTATGGCTCGGGATTGTTTCCGCAGGGCTAGGCTGGTGTTGTCGCATTCTGCTACGGTTTCTCATTGCCGTGAATTGTTCTGATGGTTTTGTTCTTGGCTTGAAACTTTATGATGAGGAACTTGGTAAATATGGTGGTGGAGAGGTCGTTGATGGTTTTCTGCCCTAAGATAATGTTTTATGCCGTGGAATCCTTTAAGAGCACGAACTCGGAGAGTATGGCCTTTTTTGGTTACCAGATCCAATGGTGACTGGTAGTACTATAGAAACGTCTGGATTGAGAAAATTGTCTCTGAGACCGGTTACTCCATTTTGGTGGCTTTGTAAGTTTTCGTTTCGAAGTCCTAGCTTGTCAAAAACTCCTCGAAAAAGGATGTTGGAGTCGACTCCGGTGTCCACGAGTATCCGCTTAACTAGATCGATTCCAACCTTGGCTGATATGATGAAAGGGGTGTTTTCCTTCGACGTGATGCTCTGGCAGTCATTGGAGGAGAACATTATCGTCGTCGGGAGGGGAGGGGGTTCTTTGTTCATCTTTTACTGCCAGTACCTGGAGGTCCTTTTTTAGCACTGACATGGATTTTTCGATTGCATCTTTTTCGGTGATGATGTTCACTATGATCGTCGAGTCGGTTTCCGGGCTCTCCTGTTGGGCCTGCCTTATCATCTTGGGATTGCATCCTTTCCATTCCTGTGATCTCTCCCTTTTGGTTTTTATGGGTTCTCAAATGATTTTGGCAAACTTCTGGAATTTATTGTCTCGGATGACTTGTTCGAGAGCGTCTTTTAAGTCAAAGCAGTCTTGATTTGTGTCTGTATTCTCTGTGATAGTCACAGTACAGGATTTTATTACTGCAAGTCCACTCTTTCAGTTGTCGGGCCTTCGGGAGGATGTCTCGTTCCACTATCTGGTGGTAGATCTTCGTGATCGGGGCGGGTATGGGGTGTAGTTCGTAAACTTCCCCACCATGGGTGGTTGGTTAGGACCAGTGGATTTGTAGTGCTACTTTGGGTTGTCTTTGGATGGTGGATTACTTCGAGGTGCCGTATTATCGTGATACCGTTTATTGGCTACTACGACTTAGCTTATCTCTTCGTCATTTATGTTTTTCCTTGCAACGTTCTGGATTTCATGCCTAATCTAGACTGGTTTGGTGATGAGATGCTTTCAAAAATCTTCATTCATGAGTCTGTTGGTTAGGCAGAGGCTGGCTACAGAGTTCGTAAGCTTAGCTTGTCCACTGTTAAGCACTCATCATTGAACTTGTCGAGGTATTTCCTTGTGGGTTTGTCTTGCTTTTACATTACTCCGACCAGGTTGATCCGGTGCTTCGCTTTTGTAATCCTGGTAGTAAACTGTACCATAAATTTTTTTAAGACGTCGTTGAAATTGCCTATCGAGTAATTGGGGAGAGCATTGAACTATTTGATTGCGGGGCCGACTAGGGTTACCGAGAAGGCCCTACATCGAGCTACATCGGCGAACCCTTCTAAGTTCATCCTGGCCTCAAAGGCCATGAGATTTTCTTGTGGGTCCTTCGTCCCGTTGTATTTCATGTCGGTTGCCTTGTAGAAACCCTTCGGTAGCTTGACATTTAGAATTCTCTCGGTGAATAGGGTGGCTCTCATTATCATGTGCTCGCTCCTTGTTCGTTTGGAGTCCCGCTGGTGCCTTATACCGTCGTCGTTGTGTCGATGCTCTGGCTCTCGAAAAACACTGCGGTCCCACCGTTTCCCATGTCATCGTTTGGGAAACATTTCTTTATGGGTTTCTCGCCGTGAACGGCTTCTGGAGGTCGCTTGACTTATATGTTCTGGCTGGTATCGTTCCTTGGAAGTGACCTGGCTTTCAAGGATTTGTACCCTTTAATAGAGCTCTTGGATAATTTGGATCACTTTCTCTCCTAGGCCGTCGATTGCTCTGGTTTTATTGAGTTGGTGATTGCCTTTTTTTGGTTGCTGCTTGTTAGGAGTCGGCTGGCAGTGTACAACACTGGATATCCTTCCATGGGTCGGCGGGGGAATGTCATTCCATGACTCGTCCATCGAGTTGGGTGGGTCTGACTCATGGTGAAGGTTTGAGGATCGCTCATCGAATTCTTCCGTCATGTCGCCGAGGCTTGGCAAGTCCCCACAGATGGCGCGATTGTACTGGAAGTTGCTGGTACGGGTTGTGAGATAGATCAGGGACTCGCCGGCCTTGGGTGGTGACGGGATCAGATCTTCTTGGAGCGACGGGGGTGGTACCTGTAAAGACACTTCCAATACTCAAGTCAAAATGGATCTGAGAGGTATAGAAAGGGGGTTAGAAATGTGTACCATACCTGAGGGAGTCTTCTTTTATATAGTTTGTGTCGTTATCTTATCTTTATCTTGTGGACTAAGATAAGGAAGTATTTGAATTGGAATGTTCAATTAGAAATTATTTGAAGTTACTAGGCCGGTCTAGACTATATTAGTGGCCCGACCCGTTTGACCGAATTGTTATTGCTCTGATTCGGGATTCGAGAGTCGGATTCAGAACAATTAGCAAGTAAAAATATGAAATATTGTAGGTTTATTTATTCTGTTGATTTGTATAAATTTATAAAATTATAAAATTTATAATTAAATTTTTATATTTTTTTTCTTTCGTACCTATATTATTTTTAATTTTATAATTAAATTTTATGTAAAATATATTAGAATTAACTGAATATGTTTTTACAAATTTGGAGCCAACCTAACATCGTTTAATATTGACTCATTTAATTTGAAAGCAATATAATTATAACAGGAGCTCGGCATTTCCGTTTAATATTGATTCCGTTGAAGACTTGGAAGGCGGAAAGGACTTTCTGGCTATGAGGAACGATTGGCAGCGTTGCGTAGATTCCGAAGCAAGAGCTCACCATTTCTGTGGTGGTGCTCGTGGTGGTTGCCAGTGCTGTAACAAGATCTTCTTCAGGTTGCTGAGGTGGCTTCTCTTGTGGTGGCTATGGCGGTGGCGGTAATGGTAAAGTATTGGCCAATAAAACTGAATTGTTATTGTTAGAATCTAAGGGCGTTGGCGGTACTACAGGCCAGTAATGATTCAAAGATGAATCTTGAAAATGCATAGTGCTGTAAGCATGCGTGTTTGAAGTATTTGTTTGCTTTATAACCGGAGTTTTGTTTTCTGGAGATGGTGGTGCTGCGGCCACAGCGGCGGAGGAGTCAGGAGTGAGGAGGCGGAGCCCGGAACTCAATCTGGAAGATTATTACTATGGGGAAATTGAAATTTCGATGATCAAATTAAGTAATTTCGTGAATCTAGCTCAGAGTCTATCATCTGCGTAGACCCAATTCACTGGTTAATGTATCGTCTAGCCACTTTCATTACCATAATTGGATAACAAAACCAAAAAAGAAAAAACAATGTAAACAATCCTTTAGAGCAGGAAAATAAAATAAGGACCACAACATGATTGACCTGTTGAAGATTTTTTTTTTTTTTTGTATTATTTAAATAAAATCTCGAATGTCATGATGATTTAAGCATCATTTTACATCAAGGCCAAAAAAAGGCAACATTTTACATGTACCAGATTGAACTAGTACATCAAACACTAAGGTAATCTAGTGGTTTAAATCTAATTCTTTTTTTTTTTAATTCAAATTTATACCATTAGATTACCTTAGTATACCTAAATATACAATACATTAATATTATATAGCATTGTCCTTTATATGTGTTACAATATGATCAAACTGAGAAGAGAAAAGAGAGCAAACACAAAAAGGAAGTTTGATTATTGATTCAATCCCTAACAACACTAACTAGCAAAGAGCACTGCAGTCCAAGATCAGAGACATTGAAGTTTAATTTTTCTTTTCTAATTTCTAACCCTTAGAGTGCAAAGGTTTCCGAATCCCATGTACTTCTTTTGTTCAATATTGTGAATCAGGTTTGCTATGCCTACTCCACCTGCACATGTAGTTTATTTATTTAGAATAATAATTTGTATATTTTGATATAAACTAAACCATATTAATTACAATAATAATAGACTTACCTAATGATATTGCACTGACAAAAACTGTAAGTGATAGGATGAAAATAATAAGAGATGCTCTCCCTAGAAATGCAATGAGCTTTCTCACCAAATGTTGTCCAATAAGTGCAGCAACAGTTGCTACAGCTACAAAATACAGAGCTGCCATGCAAACATAAATAACAAGCTCAACCATATATATGATTATCTCTTCTTTAGGGGTGTAAGCGAGTTATTTTCCAAATATATTCCGCGACACTTACCATAAGGAACAGGAAAACGTTTAAGAAGGTAATATTCGACCACAGACATAGATGCTGAGAATGTCATTGCAAAAGTGGATGTAGCACTTGCCACCTTCATCATCATCATCATGGGAAGTTAATATTATATTCCACATACATAATCATCAGAGTGAGTTCCAAAACAGATAAAACATAGTGTTTAGTTTACCTGAGGTGGAATTCCAAGGCCAAGGAAGAGTGGACCCAAGATGAAACCACCACCAAGGCCAAGCAAGCCACCAATTATGCCAGCAAGAATGCCACAAGCCATGTATAGAATTATCTGATGCACTCTCCAATGTGTCTCTTTGTCTCCCTTTGAGGCTATTCCTTTCTTCCCTTTGTATAGAAGTACTGCCTCATATGAACTCACTCCTACTGTTATCGGCACCTTAAGGGACATGGACCAAGTCAAATTAATCACCATCACATTCATCAACATTAACCATTTGTTCATGTTTAGAGAAAGAAGAGTAAAGTGACAATTAGGTTCATGAAAATTTTGGCTTCGGATTAATTAGTCCTACTGAAGAAAAAAAATACTAATTTGATCTTTCAAGATAGCAAACGATGGATATTATGTCTTTCTATCAATTCATTACGTAAAACTTAATGATGGTGCTTATATATAGTATTAACTATTGTGACATGTCTATTTTATGAAAAATCATCGTGTAGATAATAATTTTTGGAGTAAAACTCCACTTGTTTCTAATAGGATTCATAGTAAATAAAGAACAGTTGATAAAAGTTATATAAAAACTCAAAAAATAATGAAGTTTTATTATCTAAAACTACATGGTTGTTATACTCATGTGGCAGCATCAGAACACACCACTATAGATAACAAAATATATAGACAATTTCATTTTGTTTTGTACTATCTATGAATGGAAGAACATACATGTTCAGCATTTACTATCGCGAAAAATTTAATTAATAAATTTTTTTTCATTAAGGGTTAATTAGTTCGAGGTCAAAATCCTTGAGGATTCAATTATTGTCACTCTACTCTTCTAGAAAGAAAATTCTATTACCTGCAGTATATTCAATGCCCAATATAACACTGAGCAATTTGTTGTATAGTTCTGTTTCACAATAAAGGCACATCATCATATTAGCATTAATATATAATCAACAGAGATCAATCATCTATCTACACAAGTTAATTAAGAATTCAATAATATCTCACTTTTCCTATCTCTAATGCAAGAATCATGATCCACACAGAGACAAGAAGTCCAAGCTCCCTCCAATAAACGTTCTCTATAACGGAAACCTGCAAAAGAAGAATACAAATTGTACTAAACATGCATGCGTGGAATGAAGCAAGCAACAACCTCGCTCATAGCTTCATTTTCTTACTACCTTTTTCTTAGATTGTTTATTAATGTTGTTAGTGAGATTTTCATTGACCGAGCCTACTCCTGTTTGAGGATCATTTGCAGCATTTTCAGCCCTCCCAATATCTGATTAGACACAGAATTAATTAGCTTAATTAATCTCGTTGTTCCATATATATTGATAAATCGTTTTTATATATTAACGACAGAATAAATACCAGACCAACTTAATTACTTACCATTCAGTTGTGATTTCTGCTTAGCCTCCTGGAATCATAACAAGAATAATAATGCATTAAACTAAACCAGAGCATCAAGTGCAAATTAGTAAAATGATTCAATAATATAAAAGGATGATCCAAGTTTCTTAAGAAAAAAAATTAAACCTGCTTAAGACGGGTTTCTTTTTTCCATGTATCAACACCCTTTAGAAATGCATTAGTTGAAATGCCTGTTTCATCAATGAAATAATAATTCAAGACTACTAGAATTATTATCATGGAAGATATATAGATGTTCATAATTAATAATGAAATTGTTAATTAATTAATTACCTATGAAAACTATAATCAACAAAGTAGTTAGCATCCAATCAGGGAAAGTGACATTGAAAGCAACTCCAATACTGATTCCAAGCATCAACATTGGTTGGAAAAGAAGTGCTAAATCATAATCAATCACAGGCAAATCAAGTGTTGGATGTCTTTGCCTTAGATTGTAGAAAACTGTTGCTCCTGCTCCACCAGTAATCATGCCTTCATCACCATGAATATACATATATTAATTAAGTTAATCAAAGGGATTAATCAGCATATCATGATAAAAAAAAAAGTAGACCATGCATGCATGTATGTGCTCGTCTATTAATTACTAATTAATCAATAATGTTAATTTATGTCGTTGAAATTATATATACATGGTGAACATATATACAACAAATTAACATACGTATGACAGTAGGACACTACTAATAATGCAAATGTACGTGTAGTTATTTTTCAATTTTTTGGGATAAAGAGAATGCTTAATTATCCTGTAAAATTAAAAGTTTAATTTGTATAGTAGTGGTACTTGATTTGTTAAGAAGGGAAAAAAGTTTAATTACGTAAACACTTGTACTTCAAATTTTTTTTTCCATATAATTAATGTTAATGGTTCATTTTAGTGGTGTAGAAGTAAGGTTTAAATTAAATTAAGTTCTTGAAAATAATAAGAAAAACGATAACAGCAAATTATTATTTATTTCAACTATTATATATTCTCCTAAATTTTTATAATGAAATACATAAAAAAAATTAGTCACTATGTGTAATTATATGTATTGTTTTATATATTTTTAATTTATATTTTATATTTTATATTTTATATTTTAATGTATATATTTTATACGAATAATTAATTTTATTATTAATTAATTTTTTCATATATACATAAGATAATTATTTTTATAAATTAGCATTGTTGGTTAAAAAAAATAAAAATATAATTTTTGAGAGTGCCTCACTAGTCCATCACTTTTGTGGGATGACTTTATTGGATATCGGAAAATGAACTTTTTTTTTGAAAAATCAGGTGTAGTCAATTTGACGTAAAATTATACTTAAAAGTCGTTAGATGATTGCTCTGAGATATCAACTTCATATGAAGTCGATTTCACCTAAGTTTTCACAATTTTTTTTATTGTTAGAATACTATTACTACACTAGCCCTAAGTAAGAGATAAGAGGATTAATATATAAAAAGCGAAAAAAAATAAAAGCATTATTAGGATCAATTTAAATAAATAATTTAATTAATGTTTTTAAAAAAATTAAAATATAAAAGAAAAGACAATTTTTTTATTTTTTCATAAATACTTTAAATAATTTTAAAAGAATCAGAAATTAATTTTAACAATTATACTAAACATGAATTCTGTAAGTTTTCAAAGTAAAAAACAAAATTCACTTTCGAACCTATCTAACTGCCGCTTAGTTAGGAGACTAGAATTGTTTACCAGCATGTAGCATATGTGGTTATGTACTTATCAGTCTTAATGAGGCAAAGAAGAAGATTAAGATAATGTTAATACAAAAAATTGTCCTTTTTATTTAAAAATTCTCACTAAGCAACCTAGGTAGGTAGGTAGAAGTACTGAATTGTTGAAGAAGAAGAAATGAATGATGAACGGCATAATAGATGTTAATTAATTATGATATTTGAGATAGATAGATGGTTGCTTACATTTGGATATAGCTGTGGCTGATTTAGCATCAAATCCAATAATAAGGGTTAGCATGGGAACAAAGATGCCACCCCCACCGACACCTCCCACTGTACCAAATGCTGATCCAAGGAACCCTATTATGCTCCCTACTACTATTCTCCACCCAATTTCCATCCCCTGATACATACATATCAACACAACAAATTATTATTATGCATTAATTCTATACAATTTAATAATAGCAGTTACCGTACCGGCCATTTGTGTTTGTAAAATGATGATTGTGGATCATGATGAAACCCTTTTGTTTCATTGGATGATGGTGGTGCAGACGAAGAAGGAGAAGAAACAAGGAGAAAAAAAGCAATAATCAAAACCCTTCCACTCATCACGTCCCACCATTTTAATAATCCATGCAAGCCCATCTAAACCGCCACCACCAGTCCTAATTAAGTAGCTAGTACAGGAGTGTGAACAGATATAATATATATATGATATGATATGATGATGAGGTTGCTAAAAAGTAAGATTAGTGATGTAAATTAAAGAAGCATGTAGCTTTTCCAATTGCACACTAATACTCCTTTTTTGACTGCTAATTAATATGTATGCAATGTGTTTCACACGGTTGGAGGAGTATGTATGCATACAGAAAGACGACATAGATAGATGTATCACATGTCTCTACTTTCATTGGTTCAACACATCAGTGTACTCCCACCACTTCAATCTTATCTCCAATTTACACACCTTATTAATATTTATGCCTTTTACTTAATTATTTACATCTATCCAAGGATCCAAAAAATTTTAAGTTTCCATGGTACCCAAAACAATAACTACTTCCAAGTTAGTTAGAATCTATTTAATATTTAATTTTTATATCTGTCATTTATTTAAATTTTCTCATGTTTTGATGAATTTTCATATATGATATTATGAATTAAAATGTTTTTTCTCTCTTTAATCTTATTTAAAGAGTAAATTATAAGATTATAATTTACTGTTAGAAACAAGAGACTAAATTAAAAAAAGAATTTGTGTATTATTTCGTGTATTCAAGTTGTTTGGAATGATATAATATAAAAATGTATTTATAGATATTAAGAGAATTGTAATAATAAAGACGTAATATTTTATAATAAATATTCATATACTAAATAATACTAATTGATTTTAATTATATTATAACATTTACAATATCAATTGAAAAAATTGAAAAGATTCATTCTCCTCCGTTATACTTGCCGTTGAGTCCATTTCTGTTGAAATTTTCATCATTGAAGAACTCATATATTAATTCGTTTTCTCTAGTCAGTCATTATTATTTCTCAGAAATAATTACTCAACAAGAATATGAAATTTATATTATGATTTCCGATCCTTGATGCATTTTGATTGACTTCCTTGTTGAGATGCATATGTGCCCAACTTAGCTATGATATGATCTGATCTACCGTTCATTAATGATTATTGATTCATATGTGATGATCCCAATAATTTTATTTACAACATTTCACTCTCACTATTACATTTGGTATATATATCAAAAGACTGTGCTTGAAGAAAATGATTGTATCTGATGTTAGAAGAATATAATCAAGTTTTATTACGTTTCAACTTTTATTATTAAAAATTTAAATTATTTGTTTATTAAGAATTTATTTTGGATTCGTTGCTTCGGCTTTTTAATTAGTATATTGTAGCTTTAGATCAATCTGATTAATATTTTTTTTAAAATATTAAGGAATTAACAGAATTTATTATTTTTAATTAGTAATTAACAAATAATGTTTAAAAATATAAATTAAAACTATTTTATTAAATTACTAAATTAAAAAAAAATAAAATAACAATTAAAAATAATAAATTCTTCTGTTGAATCTTGAATTTTTTTTAATAATGAAACGTTCTAAACATGAGATTTGATGTGCTAAAAAAATCATATGACATCGGCGTACCATAGTTTTTTAATAACACTTCAATAAACATAAGATCTGATTTCCATTTGATTTAGAAATAAAAAAACAAGCCAAAAATATTTTTATTTTCCTCCCAACATTTGGAATACATCAGACATATTGTATATGAATAAGTTTGACCACATTAATTAATGAATTTGTTTAATAATTAGTTTCATTTATCATTCTGTGGTGGTGAGCAGTACTCGGAATTCTCTCGTATAATTTTGTTTTCCTTAGTGCTTAAGATGGCCTTCAATTAATTCTGCATATGGACAAGTTTGGGCCACACCCACAGCTAAGTATAGTTTAAGATTCATGCAAAACAACAAAATCTGTAGGTCCATTCTCAACCGTGCATTAATTATAATTACTTTGATGTAACGTCGTTAATGGTCCATAATTACAAAACAAGAATATTATTCCACGAGATGGAAAAAATTGAAGAAAATTATCAACTTTCTTTTATTTGTGTAGAAAATTCTCACAAGTCACAGCAGCTAACGACAGATATACTGTAGCATATAATAAATGCTTATTTAAATAAAAATTCTTCCTTATATCATTTTCATTTTAAATTTTTAATTACTGTAGCTACTAGTATCCCGTTGGTAGTATTTTAATTTAATTTGTTTATTTCGTTCTCTTAAAACGTCCTCATGCATGCCGCTGATGATAAAAATTACAGTTTCGCTAGATAAATAATGAAAATTATGAATAGTATAAATAATGGAGTGAAAATTTAATTCAATAAAAGTTAAAAAAAGTACGACTTAAATTATTTAAATAAAAAATTTCATTCACTTATTCTAAAATTTTAACCATCTTTTATAATTTAATTTGTCAAATCAACATCTTTTTTTTTCAAATTTTTTGTCGTCATCTCTTCGTCAACTAGCCCTTTTATTTTTTCTTTACCGGACATCATCGTCGCCTCTTGGGTTCATCACGCCGTCACCGCTTCATCAACCACCCCATTTGCCGACATCACTCTCTCCCCCACCAGAAACCGAAGTTGCATAGGTCTCCTCCTCACTGTCGCGGGATCGTCAACCAGGCCCCTCCTCAGGGTCGATCTCCACCACACTAGAAACGAACGACGCCTCCATACTCTTCCTCGTCGACTCTGCTTCGCTCACCATCCATTGTCATCGGCGCCTCCTGATCAACGAAGAAACTATTGCTGCAGTCCTTCCTACATTTGTCGCTGACTCGCTGGTTGGCACGGCAGACATTATCATTGGGGTCGCACTCTCCCTAATCGCTGCTTCAATAGGTTAGCTGATGGCCAAGATTTTAATGTTCAAATGGGTGTTCATGAAATGCATTTGGTTGAGTAATGGAACAAAACAATCATCCAATTAAAAATTAAAATAACCATCTGCATACCTAGTGAATTGAACATCCAATATATTTTATTTGTATTTACTTAAACTAACCATCCTCATAAGAATTACAATAACTATCCACCAACCTAGTGAATTGAATATTCGGCACGGTCTGGGGGTTGCAGCGGCAAAGGGGATATGCATGGGAGCTGCTGCGAAAGGATCTGTCTTTGCTACGGATCGGAGGGACAACAGTACGAGGTGAGGCTTCGGCGGTGTCGGCAAAAGGTTGCGGTGGCATCGGTACGGCCAACGAAAGTGTAGCAATACGGAGTGAGACTACAGCAGCGTACACGAACTGTGGTATTTTGATTGCGTCTGACCGGCTTAAGGGGGAACGACGGCTTTATACTCCGTCGAAACAACTGTAACTAACAACGACAGCAAATTTTTGCCATTTGACGGAATATCGATAACAGCAAATTTTAAACATATATCAAAAATTAAAAAATTATAATAAAATTAAGAATAATCATATATAATATAAATATATTTAATTATTAATCCTAAATTTTTAAATTTTAAAATATAAAATTAAATCATTAATTAATAATTTTATTTTTATTTTTTAATCTATTATTCATATTATTTACCATATCATTATTGTTTCCTGTACATCCTCTAAAAACTAACATACCTTTTGCTCAATGGAAAACCTGTTGAAATTATATCGTAGTAGAAGGCAATTTTAACTACTTCCTAGCACTAGTGTGTTTTATATTATTAGATAAGTTTTATAGTGCGCTTAAATATATTAACTATGTCTTGCACCACCCACCGTTTTAAACTAATATATATACACAAAAGATTATGTTAGCGCGTCAAAATAAAAGATAAAATAAAAAATGATCTCAGTGCTTGGTCAAGTAAAAAATTTAATTAACTAAACCTCTTATTTTTCCAAACAAATCTTGAAAGAAACAGGCAACAAGCTCATATCAAGCTAAGCAATTCAATTTATCATTTAAAGCTCGTTAAAAATGACTGATACATACATACATACATACATATATACACAACACATGACATACACATACTCATACTAATTTTATCTTTTTATGAGACAGATAAACACGACATATATATATATATATATATATATATATATATATATATATATATATATATATATATATTAGATAAATTATAGTAATATTGTGATATATTATGGATATTAAAATACAACTTAATTTTTAATATCTTTTTTAATTATATAAATAAAAACATTTAAGATTATTTTTGAATTTAAAAATAATAATATATATACTATTTTTAAATTTATTTTAAAAATTATACTAAGAATATTAAGTTGAATATACCAATATGATAGAATTTAAGTATTAAAACATGTCCAACGATTTTTTCCCTTTAATTTGTTAACACACAATTTAGAAGAGTGCTAAGAGCTAGCAACTTTTGTGATTTGTAGTCATCAAGTAACTACTTTTGTGAGATTTCATCAAATAACTACCGGTATAAAATTACTCATTTTTCTTTTACTAGTTACATGCTGGCCAAAATTTAATAAAGTTGTTGGTCCTCTAGACTTTTCCATTAGTTAAATACAAAACACATATATGTTGAATGAGAATCAAATTAATGCCATATTCGAGATGTGCCTAACATATAATAAAGTCTTTATGATATATATTTCAATTTTGCTAGGTAATCAAAAGGGGTTCAATCAACTCCTGCCAACTTCTATTGGATTGGACTCCAGATTCTATTACTTTAAAAAACACATCTCCAATTATACCTATAATAACCCTAATTTACCCTATTTTAGGAATTATTATTAACTTCTGATTAATCCCATTTTCACCGTTGCCGTTCATTTTCACCCCCGACGGTTGCGCCACCGAACAGCCTTCTTCGGATGCCGTTTCCATCGCTAAGGACAACACTGATAAGCTTCGCCGTCACTTCAGTTTGCGAGCAACCGCGGGTCTTCGGAACAGCAGCTCAGTGCCACCACTGTTGCTGCTGACATAGGTCACCGTTGTCACTCTATTAAAGTCGTGTCGCCATCTATGTTGGACCATTCGATTACCCATCCCCCTGCTCTGTCTCAACGCACGTCACGTCGAGTTTCTTCCTTTACCATCACATGCAGCTACTCTTGATTCAACTTATTGGTTAGTAGTTGTTTACATGTGATTGTTGATTTTAGTCTAATTATGGTTCATATGAATGTTATTTGATGAGAGTAGATTTTCTTATTAAAAGGTTTTTAGGGTTTTAGGTCAAAGTTGATTTTTTTTGCTCTGTTCCATCGTTCAGATTATATGTATAGTTGTTAGTAACTGAATTTAATTGATTTCGTTCAAGTTAGGTATGTTTCTTATAAATGTTCCATGATTTTTGTTTGATTAATGGATCGGATGTCGTTATTAAAAGATTTTATGTCTTTTTATTGTTGTACCTTAGATTTAGTTGAATAAGGGGTGGAGATTGATTTTCGTATAATTAGTGGTTCATATACTTTTTTATTTTATGAAAGAAGATTTTCTGATTAGAAGGTTTTTAGGGTTTTAGGTTAAAGTTGAGTTTTCTGTTATGTTCCATTGTTCAGATTATATGTATAGTGTAAACTCGGTAAAATTAGCAAATAGATAATCAATAAATTAATTTTTAATAAAAAAATTAGAAATGTGAATTTTATAGTAAAATGTGATAGAACTAATTAAAATAAAAAATTTGACACTAATTTCAAAGAATTTGGCCCAAAATTAGGCTAAACCGGTCAAACCGGACCCAAAATGCGCCCAAGGCCCAACCCAACTTCACTAAGCCACATGAGCATCAGCTCATTTGTTCCCAAATCACATGAAACCCGTTCATGGAGGGGAGAGCAAGGGAAGAGAGCTTCCAACCCTAACATCCAATTCAATCCCACATAACTTTCCGCTCCGAGTTACGATCGCTGCATCGTTTGCGGCCACGTGACCGCAGCGTCGAGCTCTACGAAGCCTAGTAAGTTATAAGGTGAGAGAATCATATTTCTAGTTCCTAATATCTCTTCTTAAGTTCGAAAATGTCAAGGTTTTGAGGTATTGAAATTTTGGTTAATTTGATATTTTAGGATCAAATTGACTTGAGAGATTAGTGGGCTTTTTCTAAATTGAGTCACATCCAAGGTAAGGATCATTAACCTTATTCAATTCCTTGTTTATATGTGTTGGCTATTGAATTTTGGGTATATATTTGTGATGAATATGTTAGGTGTATGTATATATGTGATATGAGGCAATTGGGTATGTTGGAAGCTTAATTGGAAGCTTGAAGTGAAATCTAGTTGCTGAATTTTGGTGTTTGAGACTTGCAATTTTTCCTTGTGGGTTATCTTGGGTGATATGAGGAAATCGACCAAGGTATGGTTTAGGTTTCTCGTATTTAATATATAATGTCTTGTGAAAATTTAGGCTAGACGACCAAATGATAGGTTGGAAGGATAAACTATGTTAAATGCTTAGTACCTTTGATTATGAGTGATGATATGAATTGAGTATGTGTTGGTGATTGAATGATGGTTGATAAGTTGATAGTAGTGATTGTGCATAAATGATGGATTGTGGATATTCTTGTTGAGTAACTTGAGGAAATTAGGTGTGAACTTGTGTGATACTGAAGCATGCTTGAATGTAGTATGATGTAGGAATTTTGGTATTGTATTAGTGTGCTATGATGTGTTGTTAAGCTGAATATATAGACATAGGAGTTTGGAGTTGAGTTTAGTTTTTTTTTTTTGAAAATTGAGCTTTGAGGTTTTTGTGAAAAATTGATTTTTATCCAAACTTCGGCGAGCCATAACTTGGCTTCCAAACCCCCAATTTTTTTCAAACCTATTTTATATGAAATTGGGTCTGTGAAGTTTATGCCGTTCGAAGAACAGATGAAAAATGTTTTAAAACAAAAAAAGTTATGCGCGTCGGAAGTTTGGAGGGTAAAATTGAAACTTTGTAGACTTAGCCATTTCTGGTCAGTTTGCAGTATATGCGTATGCATACCTTTCATTCGCAAAGGGTCGTTTCTGCCTCGAGCACATGTGTATGCGGACAAGGCTATGCGTACGCAAAATGGATCAAAATATCTGCCCACACGTACGCGTGACCTGGGCAAAATTACACGTATGCGTACGCATACATATGACATGCATACGCATAGCCCTGTTTTTCAGCAAATGAATATTTTGCGTTTCAAACTTAATTTTGAACCTTTAAACTTCTATTTTCATTCGTTTAACCCTAGATCTTAATAGTATGCCTAATAATAAGATGGAACTAGGAAAGAGTGGTAACTTAGGGGTGAAGTAAGGTTGAAAAATGATGAAAACTGAATTGGATTGTGAAATTGAAGGATTATGAATGAATTATAATGATAATAAAATTGAAATTAATTGTGTTATGCCTCCGGGTAAGATGCAGTGGTGTCATCCGCTTGCTTCGGGTAAGAGGCAAGAATGCCAGATAAGATGCAATGGTGTTATCCACTTGCTCCGAGTATAAATTGTGAATGAATGGATGAATGAATGAATGGTAATGATAATGAAAGTGTGTTTCTGTATGTGACTTCGGATAAGATGTAGTGGTATTATCCACTTGCTCCGGAAAAGTTCAAGGCTTCGGGTAAAACGCATGGGCTATGTTCTGTTGCCGCTTGCTCCGGGTCGAGAATGTAACACTGCCTGGGTAAGAGGCAGAGTGAAGTTGTCCCCTACTTCGGGTACGCAGGTAAGATGCAAGGGTTGCGGCGTTGTCCCACTTGCTCTGTGTTTGGTGTTTTGCCCACGGTTAGCTACCAGAACATGTCGACTGGCTAAGTAACTGACAGTTGATATCAATAGCCGTATGATAGGCATGCATCATATGCATATTATTTGAATTGCTTGTTCATGCTCTAATTGGGAATGCCTATGTGACGTTCATATGCTTACTTGTATACGTGCTACTTGCATTACTTGTATCCTAATTGTGTTTGTTATTGTCTGCTTGCTTGTTTGTATGATTCTACTGATATTGGAGGTTTTAGAGGAAAGAGGATGATGGATAGTTAAGTTAAAGTATTTGGTTAAGTTTAGAAATCCTTAGTAAACCACCCTTATTTATGGTTTCAATTTTAATTCTTAAGTTTTATAATCTGAGTGTCGGCATTCTAGGATTGCCTCTGGCATTCCCAGGAACTTATATCTTATGTACATGGCACCTTTACCATGCTGAGAACCCTCGGTTCTCATTCCATACGGATATTTGTAGTTTTCAGATGCAGGACAGGCGGCACCTCGCTGAGTTATGCTGGAAGCTTCTGATAGCGGAGATCCTTGTCTTTGGGGATTTATCTTATATATATGCATATATGTAGATACTTTTATCTCCACTGCCTATGTATTTGTTGTAATATCCTCCTCTTAAAGGCTATTTTAGAGAATTAGGTTCTGTAACTTTGTATTTTAGGCTTATTTTGGGTTTCCTATATTTATGTATAAATACTTATGTGCTTAGGCCGATTTATCTTCGCGAGATGAATCTGAAGCTTTGTTATTTGTACGTTGGAACTCTTTTTGGTTATATCTATGTTAGTTTCTCTTACCTTTTTCGTTTATCGTTTACATGTCGTGAGTGTTGCGCTTTTTGCTTTATCGGTTTTGATTTTAAACTTTTCCTCGAAGGCTCCTAGAATAAGTCTTCTTTAACTATATTATATATATAATTTTTTATTTTAGAGGTCATAGCGCCTCGCTACCTCTATTTTATATCCTAAGTGTAAAGCTCTGTGTGGTAGGGTGTTATATATAGCTGTTAGTAACTAAATTTAATTGATTTCGTTCTAGTTAAGTATGTTTCTTATCGATGTTCCATGATTTTTGTTTGATTAATGAATGTTGCTATTGAAAGATTTTATGTCTTCTTATTGTTATACCTTGGATTTAGTTGAATTAGGGGTTTAGATTGATTTTAGTATAATTAGTGGCTCATACGGATGTTATTTGATGAAAGCAGATTTTCTAATTAGAAGGTTTTTAGGGTTTTAGGTTAAAGTTGATTTTTCTGCTCTGTTCCATGGTTCAGATTATATGTATAGTTGTTAATAATTGAATTTAATTGATTTCATTCAAGTTAGGTATTTTTCTTATCAATGTTCCATAATTTTTGTTTGATTAGTGGATGTTTCTATTTAATGATTTTAGGACATTGATGTGACTTTTTGCTTTTGTTAAACACTTGTGTTGTTTTAACCGGTTAATACTTGGATGTGTCTTTAATATATGTGTCTTTAATGGATGTCTCTTTTGTTTAAAACTTGCTTGGATGTGTCTTTAATAGATTTCTTCTGTTGGATGCGTTTTTAATAGATGTGTCTTCTAGTTAAAACTTGTTTGGATGTGTCTTTAATGAATGTCTCTTCTATTGGATGTGTCTTTAATGGATATGTATTTTGTTTAAAACTTGCTTGAATGTGTCTTTAATAAATGTGTCTTCTATTTAGAATTTCGATGTTACTTTTCGAGACTTGTGGACTTTCTTTTGGTTAAGACTTGCTTGTATGTGTTTTTTGTTTCGAGAACATTTTAGAATGGACTTTGGTGACAACAACTGGAGCAGCGCTTATTATAGAGTCCCTGTTTATGATAGTTATCGATATGCATTATTGCCTCCTTCTCATGGTTCAATCATATATGTTACTGCCTATGCTGTTTACTCTATTTATGGAGGCTACCAAAAATAAGTAAATTGAAGAAACAAAGTGTAATTACAGAAATAGCTCATTTCACAAGTCACAATAATATCTTGATTTGTTGAAAATTATAATAAGAATCCCTTCTTAATTGTGGAGTGGAGTTGAATTTTGGAATCCTAAACTGCTACTTTAGGGATTAGATTAATGATATGATTACATTCACAGGAAAGTAATTATAACGAGAAACTTGTTTATTGGAATAATTTAAGTATGATAGATTTGTGTGTTCTTGCTCGTCATATTATCTCTTCTTTGCTTTTGATAGCTTTTATTCTTTTAGCAAATTACTTGAATATCTTATTTCACAACTATTCAGATCTTACATACTATTTATTTTAGTATTTTCTATGAAGCTAAAGGTTCTTTCACTGGCATTCATGTGCATATTGGGTATGTTAAATATTCTTTGAAATAGGCAGTGAAATAAAAACAGAGTGGGAGCCATTCTATTTTTTTATTATTATTTTATTTATTTACACACTTTTTGAAAGTGTTGTATGAAAAAAATTATTGATTAAATAATTCTACAAGAAGGAGTTTCTTTTTTAATAAATTGCAAACCTATAAATAATAACTAGAATTTTGGCAATCTATTACATACATAAATAGTATACTTTTAAGATGCAGCATTTGAAACCTCTATATGTACCAAAAACAAATTAATGCCATACGAAAATTCTGTTACTTCCAATGACAATTTGTTTCTTCCATTTATTTGTTGTCAGTGGCCTCTATATATAGAGTAAACAGAACATTGACCATCAATTGTACATCATAAAAAATTCATCTACAATACAAAAAGCATCCATCTAATAAAAAAAAACATCTATTAGCCCAACTGTACATCATAAAAAATATTGAGAATCCAAACTCAATACATCAACCCTCAATTATACATCATATGCACAAATTACAACTCATAAGAAACTCATCAAAAAGCTATTTTCGGATGTCTTCTTCCTCTTCTTGTATGTTTTTTTCTTTGCAAATGTATAATAACAAGAAAAATCCAAAATCTTTAACAAAAAACATCCAAAATACAAAAAAAAACATTTGAAACTTACAAAATAAAAACATTCAGAATATTAAAAAAAACATGCAAAACAATAGAAAAAAACACATCCGAAACCTCAAAAAATGAAACATCCACAACTTAAGAAAGTTGGATTACAAACATAATCAATACATTATAGAATGAATTTTAAGCTAGAAACATTCCTGTTTAAGCAACAGCACTCACAAGCTTTCCTTAAACAAAATTCAATAGCACTCACAAGCTTTCCTTAAATAAATTTTGTTTCTCATCACACTGAGTAGGTGGTAGAAATTAAAATCAAATACTAACTAGTCAAGATTTTAATTTATCCAAAAAACAAGTCATGACTTTCAACGAGTCAGAATGGCTCTACTTTCTATAATTCCATGAACACACACAACAAACCAAAATTCCTAAATTGAAAAACCAGAATCCTACTTATGAGATAGAAAATTATTGAAAATTTGAAATTGCCCTTACATTGGAGTGGAACACCCTCTTATCTCTTTTTTCCAAACATTTAATATCAAATAAAATAACAAAAAAAGCAATTCTTCAATGTCATTGTGTTGGAATTTACTTGAAAGAACACAACTTCTCCATGGTTGCATTGACTATAGCGAGTCGCCTTGGTACGTGGAAGAGTTGGGTCTGTAGCTAGTAAAAATAATTCCAAACTTCAAACATCATACACATATGGGTTCACATATAACACCAACAAAAATTTCAAAAACAATGAATAACATACATGATCATCCAAAATTCAAACACCATACACACGCACTTGAACAAATCAGAAATTTGGAGAGGGAGATTGAACCATTAAGTGACTATACCTGATTCAGAGTCGAAAATAATGCACTGGCATTACTCTCTCGGGAGCCTACAGCAGTGACCAAATAGAACGGGCTGGTGGTAAGAGGAGATGGACGTGGAAGAGCCGGCATTGCTGGCTCAGAAGACCTATAGCAGCAACCACTCAGATGGGTTTGGCGCGAGGCATTTTGCAACGGTGACGAGGGCTCGCGAACTCTGGCCAGTGCAACGGCAAGGCGGGTTGTGTCACAGCTGCAATAGAGGATGTGCAGAGAGGAGAGGGGGCGAGTGTGAGATTGGTTGCATACGAGAAAGGATGGTCGAAGGGACGCGATGACAGTGAAGCTACTACAAGAAAAACGCAGAGTAACGTTAAATTTATCGTCGGATTTAGCATCGGACATTAGCAGCAAGATTTTTGTTGGATTTATCGGAGGTAATGTCATCGAATTCGTGAGGTTTAGTAATTACCGGCAGATTTTGGGATCCGACGATAAATCCCCCGGTAATATTTGGAGGGAAACAAAAATAAAATGGCGCGTTCTTTACCATTGGATTTATTCGGCAGGTTATTTCAACAGTAAAGCAAATTAGTGACACGATGCATTTTAGTGACCCGCAAAGTTTTACCGCCGGATTTTTCCGATGGTAAATTCGACGTAAATTCAAAACACGAACCCTCTTCCCCTTTATTCAGATTCACCCCCTCGCTCACTAAACCACCCAAACCACTTTCTCCTTCCCTCTCCCCAAAACCACCATTTGCCGCCGCCGACACCGCCATCACCACAGCCCGCTCTCCGTCGCCGTCAGCCCACCCATCCACCCCTGAGACCCCTTCATTCTTCTTCTTCTCCCTCTTCTCTCATTGCCACTTCACCGTTAACCTTCTCCCATTCCCCGAACAGCTGCGCCGCTCCCTAGCTTCGACTCTCTGGTGTCTGCTCGTCGCTTCCACCACCACCGCCACTGTCCAGCTTCTCCTCTTCGAATCAATTCTACCTCTGCAACAATAGGTAACAGATTCAAATGCGAATATTAAAAATAGAAGCTTCTATGCTTAATACTGATGCATGTTAAAATTCGATTAGATTATACTTTGTTTTATTAATTGAAATCTTTATATTAGGCTAAAATATTTTGTTGTAAATTGAAAAAATTGTCAAGCTATCCATTTTAAGAGTTCTAAAAATGATTGAGAAATTAAGTTATATTGAAGCATATGTTGCTTAATAAGGATGAATATTTGAAAAAGAAAACTAGTTTAACCTATTCTTCTGTTTGATGAAACTGTAGTTGGGTATTTATGTCTGGTTGTTTATATCGAACTGTTTTTCTTTTAATAGATTATATCCACATGTATGTAAACTATATATTGAATGAAATATTATCCTTTGTTAATAGAGTGAAAAAAATCTTTTTTTTAATTAATTATTTTTTCCTTTTTCCTAGGAGAACCTGGTTAGATTATGTATATGATAAGTATGGAAACTGCATTTTTATACGTGTTTGAAGATGGCTGAATTTGAGTTTATGAATATATTGAGGTTTTGTTGATTGTTGAATTGGTTTTTCCTATTTTGATTTTCAATTTGAACTTTGAAATTCAACTTTGAAAAGTGTTTCGATTATTGAAATAAATTGTTGAATATTGTTGCTGGAGTTGTTTGACATTGTTTGAAAAATGTGCATTAACTGTGTTACGGCTGATATTGATACATGCAGACATGACGACAGGAAGCGGTGCTACAGATCAGGCTACCAGTCTTGGTTGCAGCTGTGGTCAGGGTAGAGGGAGGGTTTCCTCCAGTACCCCCGGGACTTCTGGATCTTCTTCCTCTACTCCGACCACCCCGGTCACGCCATAGGTTGCGGGTTTAGTGGACTAGCCGTTCATCATAGTCCCCAACTCCAACTACGTGCCGTCGTCCACAGCGATGATGCCTCCTCCTACCACTCAGCAACCCGCATCCATGGTGATGCCGAGTCCAGCAACGATTGCCACGACCTCAGAATCTAGCCACGACAGTGAGGTAGCAGCTGATGGAGCTCTACCACCTACCATCGTACAGTTGCGCATTTGGCCTGATGGCGGCACGGGATAAGTATCACATTCAATGCTCATGTATTTTCTATTTGTTGTTTTATAGTTTTATTGATTATGATTCCCGTTATTATTGAGATTTTCTGAAAATTGATTCCTGCTTAGTGAATTTAGGTTGATTTGGAATGCTGCTGGTTATTATTTTCTAATTTTATTGATTATGATTCCCACTGTTGTTGAAATTTCTTGAAAATTGATTCTTGTTTAGTGGATTTAAGTTGATTTGGAATGCTGCTGGTTATTATCCTCTAGTTTTATTGATTATGATTCCTATTGTTACTAAGATTTCTGAAAATTGATTCCTGTTTAGTGGATTTAGGTTGATTCTTGTTTGTGGGTTATTGTTAGGTTTTTGCCGAATCCAAACGTGTGTACTCAGTAGATGAGGAATGTCATATAGGTATTTGTGAGACCATATATCATAAAAATTAATTTGATACTCAATATAAGATTTCTCACTCTAATACTTGATTTCATTTTAATCTATTAACAACATATAATATTCATTTAATGAGTTTAATTGATATACAAGTGGCTGCATTGTATTGGTTTTTCTTTAAAATGATATAGCATCTTTTTAATGATACTGGTATTATTTCAAAGATTATATCCAATACAAATTTTAATTTCAAATCAGTTCAATTATGATAAAAATAAAAAAATACCTAAACAATATCCTACTAGAGTTGCTCTAACCATATTAAAGTTATGTATGTATATGGATCAAGGTCTTCTAAAATAATAACCATATTAGTAAAGTGAGAAGAAAGTCTAATTAGTTTTATATATGTGTGGAAATTCTACCGATTTTTTTTAAAATAACATGTAATTTATTTTTTATGGCGTATCAACTTTGAATTGAATGATATTTTAATCTTATTATTAACTATACTAATAAATTAAGTTACTTCAATTTAATTAAAATTAATATCTTAACTATAATAAAATTATTTTGTATTAATTTATTATTCAAAATGGATAATTATATAATTTTTAAAAATATTGATAATCAAACTCTTTTTTTTCTCAAATCATTATTCTCCAAAGAAAAACTTCTCAATTCTTTCTATAACTTCCTGCATCATACAATGTTATTATTTAAAATGTGGGATAAATAAATAAATAAATAATTCGCATCTTATTTATCAATGACTCTATTTATACTGAGTTGGGCTTCTAAAATCTTTTGTTGTTATTTAAGTTATTATTTAAAATGGATGATTATTTGACAATATTCTTATAATAGAGTGAAAATCATTAAAGAGAGAATTAACTGTATTTTAACTATTAGATTAAAAGAAAAAATACAAAAGTTTTTCTTTTCTTTGTGTTACAAAAAAAGATTTAGAAAAATAGTTTTATTTAAATTATATAATGACCCATTTTAAATAATAATTTATTACAAATAATTTTACTATGGTTAGGTAACTTAAGTATCATTAGTAATTAGATTAAGATATCATCTAATCAAAAGTTAACACGTCATAAAAAAATAAGTTACGTATTATTTTCAAGAAGGTTTGATAGAATTATATATATATATATATATATATATATATATATATATATATATATATATATATATATATAAAGAGAAATTAGAGAGAGACTCTCTCAGATCATTTGTAAGCTTTTCTTTCTTTAATAAAATTTCTTTCAATTTCAAACATTTATCTCCTCTCTCTTTGACTAGTTCTATGCAGGTTCTACTACCACTCCAGTCTTCTTCTTTTCTCCCCTCAAGTTAGTTGTGAACAGATTACCGCCAAATTTAATTTTCTTTATGTTTTAATTTTTATATATTACTCTTCTGCATTATTATTTGCATATTTTCATATCTTAACATAACTTACTTCTAACTCTCATTTTCCTTTTAGATCTACTTCGGGACTTCTGATTTCAGAGCCTCTCTTTAATTTCTCTTTCTAGAATTGGTATTATCTCAAAATTCTGCTACAAAATATTGCTGAAGTGTATTTTTATAGACCTAAGGATTACTGTTTCTACAGTACATGTAATATTGACCTAAATTATAGATACAGTACCGGTTGATAGGTTATAAATTACTGTATAAATAGTACAATTTTCATTTCGTAAACTATTTCTATAGTATCTATAACACCAAATCTTCTTCTAGGTTAATTCCAAAACAGTTGTCTTCATTTTGATTGTAATTGCTTGAAGATGATGTTGAAGAATTAGGATTTTATTTTCCTTCTTGGTCTTCTTGTGCTTAGAGCAGCTGTAGGATTTGTTGTAGATTTTTGTAAATAATTTTTTGGATTGAGAATCTATTAAACCTGCTGTAATCTGAGCTTTCTGGTTGAGAAAAACAGATATTTTCTGGTTAATTACCTTGACAAATTTAGAATGTTCTTTGAACCATTTGTTAACTTCATCAGGATGAGCTATGGTTGAATCGAATTGGGACCACCATTTGATGTATGCATTTTTTTGGAGTATTGGTGGTGACTTTGGATGATCTTGTTTTCCACGAGAATACCCACATCAATGCAAATATAGAAAAGAATTTTAGGTTAACAGCGACATAGCCTTCATGTTTATCAAATTGTTTTTGAAAACTTTGAAACCTTCATCAGTAGTTGAGGGTAAAATTTCTGGTAGTGGGATGAAATAGTCCCACCATTGAAAAAATCAATTTGAAAAATAATAATTGATATATCTTTTGAAGTAAATAAGCCAAGAGTGTCTGTTTTGTTTATTTTAAAAGCAAAAAATCTTTGTTCACGTATCCATGTAATCCCAATAAAGGTATTTTGTAACACCCTACCACACAGAGCTTTACATCTAGGATGTAAAACAGAGATAGCGAGACACTACGACCTCTAAAAGTAAAATTATATATAACATAGATGAAAATTTGTTTTATCTCGGAGCCTTTGAAGATAGGTATTAAACAAACACATTAAACAGAAGAGTGCATCACTCTCGAAAAAAATGATAAACGTAAAACCGGATAGGGTAAGAGTAAAGCGGCATATATGCATAGATACATAGGAAAAGAATTCCAAAGATACAAATAACAAAACTTCTGACTCGGCTCTCGAAGTTTAAACCGGCCATGAGCATATAATCATACATACATATATACATATGAAACACAAAAGACCCAAAAGACAGTTTACAAAACCTGTTTCTCCAAATCAACCTCTAGGAGGGATAAAGCAATATATATATATATATATATATATAGTAGAGGTATACAAGTATCTATATATACATCAAATTCAAAATAAAATCCCAAAACATCAAAGATCTTTGCCTTCAGAAGCTCTCAGTATGCTTCAACGAGGTGTCTCACGACCTGCATCTGAAAACCATAAAATATGTATGGAATGAGAATCGGAGATTCTCAGCATGGTAATGGTGCCGCATACATAAGATATAAGGTCTCGAAAAAGCCAGAGGCAATCCTAGGATTCTGACACTTAGATTATAAAACTTAAAGAACTAAAACAGAAACCATAAACTAGGTGGTCCTCTAAGGTTCTAAACTTAACCAAAATCATACTAAAACCCTCAAATCCTTTGCCTTTCCTCCAATCCTCCAACATTGATGAAAACACACAAACAAGCAAGCAGACAATGGCAAACACAATTAGAATATAAGTAATGCAAATAGCACGTATAACAGTTAAGCATATTAAATTCACATAGGCATTCCCAATTAAAGCATAAGCAAGCAATTCAAACATATACATATGGTGTATGTCTATCCTACTGACCGTGAGCTCATGTGTCAGTTAACTGCCAGAACCCGACACACCAGGTAGCTAACCCGGATACCGTCTCTCGACTGCGTATCTCCAGGAGGCATAAAATGGGGGAATTAGTGCCCTACCACCTTCTCTTGAAGGCATACACCAGGGAGAAATAAATCGAGGGATTAGTGCCCTACTACCTTTTCCTAGTGAGGCTGTGCCATACTGATCGAGGGATTAGTGCCCTACCAGCTTGCAGACAGAGAGAGAAAGAATGTGAAGGAATACGTCGGGGATTAGTACCCTACCACCTTCCTCACATCCCACAAAACATAATCACAAGGAATGTAGGGGTAAAGAATCAAGGGACTAGCGCCCTACCGCCTTCCCCACATCCAACACATCTATACCACCATCATGTTCATTCATTCTCAAATTCGTCATTATTACCTTTTTACATTTGTTCATAATCATTGCATAATCATTCAGTATAGCCATAGCATCACACATATACTTCATACCTTTTCATTTTCATACATAATTCATCATTTCAAATCTTACTTCACCCCCAAGTTATCACATTTTCCTAGCTTCATCTTATTACTAGACATACCACTAAGATCTAAGGGCTAAAAGAGTAAAAATAGAGGTTTAGAGATTTAAAATTAGGTTTTAAAACACAAAAATTCACTTTGCTAGAAACAGGGGTGTCGTGCCTTGCTCGCGTATGCAAGATACCAAACTCGAAAGGGTTGGTCGTGTCGCGTGCAGGTGGTCGCGTACACAACCCCTTAAAATCCTTTGCTCGCATACGCATGCACCAGCCCGCGTACGCGAGACACCCAACCCGAATGGAATGGTCGCATCATGTGCGGTGGCCGCCTACGCAAGTTCTGCAGATCTAGCAAAAATCTTTATATTGCAGAATTTTAATTTTTCACTCCGAACTTGCGACGCACATAACTTTTTCGTTTTAAAACATTTTTCATCTATTCTTCAAATGACATAAATTTTACGGACCCAAATTTTCATATGAAACAAGTTTGAAACAATTTGGGGGTTCGAAAGCTGAGTTATGGCTTGCCGAAATTTGGCCAAAATTCAGATTTTCATAAAAGATCATAAACCTCTATTTTCACAAAAATCAAATTCAATACCAACATTCCACTCATACAATTAGCACCACAACATACCATTTACAGCACCACAATCTCCACATCCTACCACAATCAACCATACCTCAATATTACATAATTTCATACATAAATTCCTCAATTAACCAATAAGATCATCAATAATTCATCACATATACATATTCATTCTTAACACCTTGTCAATCATCACTAAATCATCATATTGCATTCTATTTTCATCATCAACATCAATCACTAAACCAATGGTCAACTTATTTCAACAATCATCATCAAGGCACTAAGCAATTAACATATTCATGTATTCCCACTTATCCTATGATCATCTAGCCTAAGTTTTCACAAGACATTATATATTAAATATGAGAAACCAAAATCATACCTTGACCAATTTCTCTCCTAAGTCAAAGGCACCCCAGTTGGCACAAAACCCAGCTCCAAGATTCTCAATCTCCAAAATAATGGCACCCAAAACTCCACCAAGCCTCCAATGTTCATAATTAAGCTCCAATTCACATATATACACCTCACCTATATCATATCATGAATATCCATACATGCACACTTAATACCCAACACACATAACCAAGAAATCCAATAGGATTTGAGGGTTCTCACCTCACCAACGGAGAATTGGGTCAAAATCCGGCAAATTCGCTAAGCTAGTTTGATCCTAAACATTAAAATCGACAAAGTTTCAACATCCAATTCATCTAGTTTAAAAAATTAGGGAAGGAAAAATTGAGATTGAGACTTCCTTATCAAATTGACCACTGGACTTTGTAGAGCTCAATGCTACGGTCGCGTGGACGCAAATGGTGCGGCGATCGGAGTTTCGAATTAAAAGTTATGTGAATTTGATTATCAAGTGAGGGTTTGTGTCTTTGAAGGGTGTTCTTCCCCCATGCTAAACTTATTCAGCATGTTTGGCTTGCATGGGGAATAAATGAGCTGAAACTCATGGACTTTTATGTGTTGGGTTGGGCCTTGGGCCCAATACAGGCCCGATTCGTTCGATTCGGTTTGTTTAGTCTAATTTTAGGCTAAATTTTTTAAAATTAGTGTCAACATTCTTATTTTAATAAGCTCTATTTCATTAAATTATAAAATTTATATTTCTACTTTTTTAATTAATTATTAATTTATTGACTAATTACTTATTAATTTTACAGGTTTTACATATTCTATTAGGTCAAATGGTTGAGAAAATTTTGTTATATTGTTTGGATTTTTTTTTTAAATTAAGTTGGGGTAAGGATTTTTAATATTTAGATTGTGGAGTGGATTGTGTTTATGGAGTCTTTAGAATCTTTATAGTGTTTGACACTAAAATTGAATCAAAATCTACGAGTATAAATTTGTAGAATTATCTGATTTTATTAGTGGTTGTTGGTTTAAAATGAAATGCTAGTGAGAAGACTTTAGCTGTGATTTTTTCTAAAATTCTGGTTAAATTAAGAGGACGAAAGAGAATTTATATTTTGAAAGGTATGTGGTTTAAGGTTTTGGAGGTGGCTATGAGTATTTGGGAGTTGTGTTTGGGTAAGAAATTGGGATAATTTTGTTTTTTGGGTCTTGACAAATTGTTTGTTGGCTTGCTATTAGGATTAGTAGGTTTGTGATAGATGTCAATCTCTTCATCTAAGTTGTCACATAAGTCAGTCTAAAATTTGTGATGGAGTTTTGTCAATCCAGCATCTTGTAAAGCTAATATGATTTGGATTAAAAAAACATAATCTGTTTTTATTTGTTTGGCTATTTGAGTGGTTTGTTATTGAGTTGGTGACTCAACTATATCTTTAAATTAGATAAATGACCAGGTCCAAAAAAAAAATTTAGATAAATGACCCAGTTAATAACTATTGGTGTGAGTTAGTGGATAAATAATCTGATTAAGATAATTGACTCCGATCGTTTAATTGACCCTTATATATATCACTTACAGTTGAAATTCTGAATTTTACTCTCATGCAAATACAATGAACTTGGGTTTAATTAGATTAAGCCTTTATTAACTTTTGGTGTTGACATAAACTAACCATGCCTCATTAGTGGGCCGTATGAGAAAGGTAAAATTGATATGAATATGATTGTGCCTGCAGTCTGAGGCAAAAAGAATCACGTCGGAATAGACCCGGCCCGGTCCCCTTGGAACTTTGACAGCGACCTCCACTACTATCGCTAATTAACAATAATAATTAATATAATACAATACAATGAACAAGTGGACTGCAAAGTACTAATAAACAAGATCTGAGAAACCGTGTATCTTGAAGTGAAAGCAATACAAAAGCATGTGACGTTGAATTCTCCAATCTCCATGTTAATCTGTATTTTATTGTTCCATGATTTTGGATCTTTCCACGTTCATAATCCTACCACGTGAGATTTGATTGAAGAGTAACTGCTTGTGCAGGGAAAGTTCTTGCGGTGTAGTCACTTGTTTAAAGCTTTTTCAAATTAAGTTTTTTTCCCAAAAAAAAAATGTTTTGGCCTTCATTACAATAGATAACAAACATAACATTTTGCCTAATAAGTTAACAATTAGCTGTTAATTGATTGTCAGATATAAGGAGCTTATTTATTTGTTTTTTTTTAATGTACATAATAAAAAAACTAAAAGAAAGAAAAAAAATTAATATTTAAAAGACCATAAGATAAGATAAATTCTTAAATTATATCCTCTTGAAGAAGAGATTGTAATCTTGTCGGAGGTTAAATTCAATCTACTGTATTTAACAGTTTCATAGGCTCCGTCTTTTGCCATTTAATCTACCACACATATATCGATTCTCTTTTAATAAGAATAAATTTGACATCCAAACTCATGTTGTGCTTGAGCTGAAAAATTATATGTAGTAATTTCTTCTTTTTATATTTATCTGAAATCCTCTAATTGTTCACCAGTGAAAATGCTTCAATGAAATCTGTTTTCACAAATCAATAGCCCCACTCTTAACTCTCTCACCATGAGTGAACCACGCCAAATCATTCAAATCTCAACTCTTAGCTAGTATTTGGTGGAGAAAAAAAGACAAAAAGATTGAGACAGAGAGACAGACACTAAGAGACAAAAATTGAAATAAATTTTAGTATTTTGTATGATGAAAAGTGGGAAACAGAAATTGAAATAAGAATGAAATTCTAATTTAATTTATATAAATGGTAAAATTAAAATTAATTAATTAAAATGAAGGTATTTTAGGTATAAAATGCTATTAAAATTTTAGTTTTCATCTCTAAAAATTTTAGTCTCATGTATTTCTATCGGAAATATTAAAATTTTAAAAATAAAAATAAAAATTTTAATATTAATCTCTGAACCAACAAATATAATACTGAATTTCAATTTCTCAGAACTTCAAAACAAATGCTATCTTAATACACTCACTCCAGGGAGCTTACCCGAACACCCATGAATCTAATTACCTGGGGCATTTCAAAGCACAAACCCAAAACCAAAAAGTCCCTCTTCATGGTATACGCCACCGTCAAAATACTTGAGTTTTGAGAAATTCGGTTAAGGCCGAGACCATGAGCTTAGTGGTAATTGGAACCATCCATGAGAAGCTGTAAGCTCGGAATTATTAAGAGTAAACTACTATTTGTACCCACAAAAGTTGAAAATGCTGACATATCTATCCATAGAAAAAGAAAATTACTATTTATATCCATGAAAAATTATTTTTACAAGCAAAATTATCCAAACCCTAAAAAATTATCTAAAAACCCCAAAATACCCTTATCTTCACCACCACACCACCTCCTTCAACCAATCCCCTTTCTAACCCTAACCCTCTTCACCCAGCCACCACCCCCCTTTCCCTTTCTAACACACTCTCACCATTACTTTCCACTCAATCTCCACCGCTGCTCCAATGGCTCCTTGCCACACCCTCCTCTCTTTCATCCTCACAGTCATAGCAACACTTGTTGCCGTTTTTTCGGAGAAAAAGAGCACCTTCATGGTGCAAGTACACCATGAAGCCAAGCCCTCCATCTTCCCAACCCACAAGCACTGGTACGCTTCCCACTAAACACTCCATCATCCTCATCTACTCATTACCTTACCACCACTACCACCACCACTAACCCCAAATTGCCTCTGTTTCTGTTCTTGCAGCCTCTAGTGTCAGTGTCAGTGACCACCCCTCCTTCTCTCCTTTCCTGTCTCGCTCTTGCCGACCAGAGGACCTTCGCACCCACCCCGCCCCTGCTTCGCCGCCGTTAGCAACCCTAGAGCCACAGTGTCCCCCTTCTCCTCTTTTCACCGTCGACCACCCTCACCTACTGGGGCTACCTTCTCCTCATCACCGAACCAGTGCCCCTGACGGGCCACCGCACCAGTCGCCACCACCGCGGTCTCTTTGTGAACCAAATTCGCGGTGAGCTCTCTCTCTCTCTTTCTATCTCTTTCACCATTTTTCTTTTCTCCCAGAAAAAGTGAATCCAAATACAAGAGGCTTCTGTGTTTGATTGTTCAGATTTGATCCTCTCTCCTCACTCTCTTCTCACCTTGGATCTGTGTTCTTTTTCGCCCTATTTCTATTAGCTTTCTCCATGACACCCTTTTCAATGTTTTGTTCCCTCAAACAGCTTTAGATTTCGCGGAAATCAAGATCCAATTTTGACTCTCACCCATCGTCATCCATTTCAAATTCTTCTCTGGATTGATTTTGATTCCTCCAAAGGTGAAGGTTATGGTGATGAAGGAATGGCAATGAGGTGGTTTGTGGCAGAGGTGGTTTGTGGCAGAGAAATGGAGGTTAGATCGGAGAGTGTTCATGTGATGCGAAGAGAGAGATGGGGGATGATGGTAGCAGTGGTAATGATAAGGGTATTTTGGGGTTTTTAGATAATTTTTTAGGGTTTGGATAATTTTGCTTGTAAAAATCATTTTTCATGGGTACAAATGGTAATTTTTTTTTCTATGAGTAGATATGTCAGCGTTTTCAACTTTCGTGGGTACAAATGGTAGTTTACTCGAATTATTAATTCCTCCTTGGATCAAGTTTTGAAAGCAATTGATATTGTCGAATTGTTTGAGTTGTCATTTCTATCAACTCCCACAATCCATGGCCAGCTGCAAATGTCATGGCCTTCTCACTTCCAAAACCCTTCTTGATCCAATTAAAAAAATATTGCTCAGTGAAAAAGGTTGCGTCAATAAAACCTAATATCCTCCATACTTTCTCCACTTTGAGGCAATCCCTAAGACAGTGAAAAACATTTTCTTGATGGCACCAACAATGTTTGCAACTATCAGAGCTTGTCATATGACGACGGTGCCATATAGTTGCAGTTGGAAGGACTTCGTGTAAGCTCAACCAAATTAGGATAGTTTCCAAGGCCATTTCCAATTCGAACCAGTACCCAAGTCACTGTGCACTCTAGTAGCCAGTAATAACCTAATTTAGTTGAATATTCATTGTCATTCCGCAACCAACCTGCCTCGGCGTTCGTAGCTTGGTCTCTTCCATAACACACAATCTCCATTGCAATGCGTTTTGGAATATGTGAATAAATACGACTAAGTTCCCAATTGTTATATTATCTGTAACACTAAATCACACATAACTTTACGCTATAGTCGTAAATCAAAATTGGTGAGGCATCACGACACAAAAACAAAAGATACATATATATTACTTGAAAAATAATATAGTTAGGAGCATGTGAAGAAAAGACAAACAAAATAGTCAATCGTCATCACACACGTAAAACACTAACATAAGTAAATGTCGTGTTCAAAAGTTATATATATAAGGTCTAGAATAGGATACATAATAGTTACTAGTCTCGACCCTAAAAAAAATGCTGGTTAGAATATTATAAAATAAAAAAAATATACAAAATAAAAATCATGTTTTCTCCAAATAAAAATCTCTAAGAAGAAATATACAATAAAGTTTTTAAAATGGAAAAAGTTTTAAATAAGTTTAAATAAACTTCAAAAAGTTTTCTTCGTTTCGCTAAACCGGATCCTACACACTCAGCGAGGTGCGTCATGTCTTGCATCTGAGAAATAGAAAATTCACAACAGGTGAAAATCCAAAGGTTCTCAGTAGGGTAATAGTTCCAAATAAAGACTACATAAAAAAATATGGACTAGGCAATTTTAATCTCCAACTTTACAGAAGTTCAAACCTAAGTTTTTAACTAATCTCAGCAGGATTAAATCTTTTAAAGTCTCAGCTGTATATACACGTCTAGTCTCATTTGTTTCCGGTACATCATCATTATCTTTCGTCAATCTTAAGATCTCTTAGTCATATATTCAATTCAGTAGGATCAATCACAATCACAAAGTAAATACAAAGCAATCACATTTAAGCATAATTAGAATAAGTAGTCCAGCTAACAGTTAAGCAGCATAATCAACTAGGCAAACTAAAGATAATTATGCACACCAAAATTATAGCAAACAAATGTACATGATGCATGCCTATCTTATTAGCCGTGAGTTCACGTGTTGGTTATAATGTCAGGCCCGACACATCTGATAACTAATCCGAACATCGTCTCTCTATTGCGCATCCTTAATAAGTAATAGTTTCATGTCTTATATAATACAATCTCGCAGAAAAAATGCCTTATTTACATCTTGTAAGAAGAATGTTCTGTATACCTCGCATAAATTATTAAAAAGAAAAAAAAAATTGGAAAAAGCTAAAAAATGTTAGGGCTAAATAGAAAAAAAAAAGACTAAATTGGATTTAAATTATAATTTTGCCATTTAAACTAATTAATAATTATTATATACTTCTTATGATAATTATATTAGTATTAAATAGTTGAGTCATCACCAAAAAATTATTCAAAAATTATTATAATGTCTGAAATTCAATCTAAAAATTATTATAATAAAATTAAAATTTTAAAAAATAAATTAAATAATCTCGTAAATCTCAAGAATTATTCGAAAATTTACTCATTTAATCATCAAATTAGTCTATAATCAATTAATAGTTGAGGTGATCCCAAGTATCTCTCTCATCATTGCATCTTTATCTTATGCACACGTTAACGGCTGAAATCGACCAACAACTATTACTAATTATTAATCAGTAATCACCGATTACTACAGTAAGAAGCAGAATTAGAAAGTGTCCTTAATTAACTCGGCAGTTAGCTCAACTGCTCCTTCGCTTCACACACTGCAGTTTCCTCGCCTGAGAATCCCGGAATTAGAACAGAACAAACAAATCTAGTTAATCAACCATTACCAAAAAGGAAAAGAGATGTTGTCTTCTTCAGCAGTTTCTCTCTCTTCATCTGCAACAACTTTCTCTCTCTACAATACCAAAAGGATCGTGAGCACTGCTGGCAGCAGGGCTTCATGCCTCCCTATATCTTCTTCTCCTCCACTCTCTCTCTCATCGTCGCTCTCCCTCTCCCATGCCTTCAATCCCCTCAGGTAGGTCACTAACTAACTCCATTACTTCTCCCTTCCAAAACGACCTCGTTTCGCATCTGATTTTATTTATTTAACTATGCAGCTTAAGGTCTTTGATCGCTCAACGTGATGAAAGGATCGCCAAGTCGAGGAGCAGAGTCCGAGGTGTTAATGTTGTTTGCTCTGCCGTTCCTCTCACCTTTCGCGATTTGCGGTGGATCTCCACCGTTTCTTCTGTGTACGTACTTCCATTTTCATCTGCATATATTTAATTCAATTTCATGTTAAATGATGGAAATTTCAGGTGTGGATGATGGATTTTTAGAATTTTCACAGGGTTTTGATACTGGCAAGGGGCACCCCTGTGCATAAATCATTCCTTGTTCCATTGTTTGCTTTGCAAGCACCTGCTGCTGTCATTGCCTGGATCAAGTATGTCTAATTATTTTTTATTTTGTGGCCTCAACATATGTTTAGAATTGGTTTTCCTCTGTTTGTTCAACAAAATTTGTGGAATCTTATTAATTATTCATTTATCCTATTTGTATTATTTGTATACCAAGAGTTTTAGATTATTACTCTCTGTATCAACTGTGTTATTGTCTACATTTTTTATTTCATCAAGATGTTTTACACAATTTGGATATACGACAGAGGTACATATGGTGTGTGGTTGGCATTTGTAGCACTTCTGGTTCGACTCTTCTTCTATATTCCTGGTATGTGCTTCCTATCCACCCACACTTGGACACGTAAATGAAATATAGGAAATCTAGAAAGAGTAAGAGTAAACTTTTTTTTAATCGATAATTATTGCAATGTTTTAAACCAGAAGCACTTACATAAGTAAATAGACACCATCACACCATCCACCGGTAGATCTGCAGATATATCTGGCTCATATTGGATTGACCTCAATAAAAGCTCAAAGGAGTAAATCCAGTGGGGGTAAAACCCCTAATTAGTGAATTGTATTACTGACTTCAAGAACACCATTTTTGGAAATAGATATAGCCAGTGGCGGAAATTGAAGAATTTTTTTTTTTTTGTGTGGGGGGAGGGAAAATTTTTATGTTGACATTATATAAGCTATATTTCTCCTTCTTGAAGGTTATTATTCTTCTTAATGAAGAAAATGAGTGTTGAACCTCTTGACAATCAATTGAAAGTTCAACTGTGCTAATTGTTTTCTTTGCTAAATACTACTACTCATTTAATAAAATGTTTTTTTTTGGGGGTTGGGAATTGCCCAAGCTAAGCTCCGCCACTGGGTATAGCCATTATTTTTGGAACCTTTTGATGGGCTTAATATCTTATTTTTGCTGTAAATAATGCAAATAATTCCTATTTATTTTGTTCTTCACACTTTCAAAAACTAATTGAATAAAGATTTTTCTGCTGGATCTTTATTTCAAGGTGAACTTGAGTTGCCATTTCTAGCACTTCTCTTGGTCATCCTTTCCCCTTATGAGGTCATGAGATTTAGGTAAGCAAATCCATCCTTTTGGGTTTTGAGTTCATCAAGCCATTGCCTCTTCTTCATAAAACGATTCAATGTTGTTGTCTTTGTCAGGGACACAAAAGAAGGTGCTATCATTTCATTATTGATTGCAGTGTATTTGGCTTACCAGCATTTCTCAAGAACAAGTTTACAGAAATCACTTGATCAAGGTTCAATTGTTGCCACCATAGCTGTTGTTTGTATCACTATTGCATCTTTGTTGCTTCTGATCTGAGTTGCTTTAGAATGATGTAAACTCATAATATGTTGTACATAATAATGCCTGTCAGTGGTGATCATTGTGTAATATATCATATCTGGATTCTGTACTTTTTCCACTAATTATTGCTGATTCAAATAAAGAGGTTAGGTTTGTTTTGTGATAGAAATTGGCATTCAGAGAATGATTTTATTTACATATCATTGTAGAAGCTAGTTTTATTCTTAGATTGCTATGAACCTATCATAACGCAGTTCTCTATTTTACCCAAGTTGTCTCTACTGCATTTTTATAGATTGCTAGAACATATATGAAAATGCTGCTCCTGATATTTTGTTTTATTCTAATATGGTTCACCAAATATCAAAGCATTGTGTTAGAAAGTGATGGTACTATTCTTCGTTTTTTTACGGGTGTGTTTGTTTGCACTTCTGGCTACCATGACTGAGATTACTGTATCACGATTCCACCTCAAAAGAATGGTTCCTTGAAAATTGAAAAGTGTAGGAAGTTTTCAATTTACGCATTTTAATAGAATTCCTTACTAGTGTTACCTAGCCAAATTAAGTTGCTTGCTATCCCATTGCACCAAACGTCAGAAGTTATTTCGAATGGTTAGGCAGCTTTTTGTATAATCTACCACTATTTTGGTTAGCCAAAATGAAGCCTGCATGCTGACATAGTTAAATATATGTGTGTCCGTGACTGCATGTGGTGGATAAGGTATATTTTTGTTAATTACATGTGGAGCTTCGCTCGCATAATTAAGACTAACCTGTTTTAGCCTAACCAATATATTTTCAGAAGTGAAGTAATGTATTTATTTCACTAAATTAAATGGCATGCTAGCTGATATTAGTTACAGGGATTCTCTATGGAAGAGAAAACTAATACTGCAGAAAAACTTCCTACGAAGACCTATAAATCTTTTTGGCTCTACTGTATTTCTGGGGATTTATGATCAACTAACAGCCATACATAGATGAAAGGTAATAATGGTACTAATTACTTTAAGGGAAATACTTGTTGACTTGGAGTCCTTGAAATTTCGCAAAAACTGCTGGAAGACAGTGAAATTCCAGCTTATCACTTAAAGAATGGCTGGATCTTGTTTGCTTTCTAAATAAAATTTGCTAATTGAAGTGGTACAAGGAGACTGCATGCGACCAACAGCAGCAAGGAAGAAAAGGCAGTTGTGGCTGCATTGGGGCTTTCTGTTGGTTCTGAACCATAGACTGATGATCCACCTGGCATTGTCATATCTGGTGGAGTTGGGGTCATAGTAGTTGCTGGACTTGGTGGACTTTCATATGTTGCTGGTGGCGGGATGACATCCGTTGGTGGTGGTGGCGTGCTTGTGCTACATTGATAATATTAACATATTAATACTCACAGGATTGCATACTGATATTATTCATCATAGGGTGTGAATAAGAGGTATAGGTGCTGTAAATCCATACCTTGTTGAAGTGGGTGATGCCCAGTGGCAGTTCCCAGTACCTGCAATGATATTAGATATTATTTTCTGTTTTTAATTTAGAGAAGCACATATAATAGGCATGATAAATCAGGAGTTATTGGCCTTCTAGTCCAAACAAAAAACAGTGACTAATTGAACTCTACAATCCTTGGACAGGAACTCAGAAAGCTAACTAGATTGCTGAAACTTTTAGGACATTAATCCATCACCAAAAAGGACTGAATAGACAGCAGGTGGGGGATTGAGCAGCTACTGAAAGAAGGGAACTTATTGTCCATAATTCTAGGAATGACTTAACTTGATTCCTTCAAGCTATGCACCACATAGCAAGGTAAAGGCATATTTGAGATAGAAACAAGATTACGGGGTAATCAAACTAGAATAATTCGTTTATTTTTTCTGTTTTGGTCCCTAAACTACATCTTGATCGTCCTAGAAAATTTTTGAAAAATATTCATTTTTCACAAAGACCCAGTAGATATGATACATTGGCAATACCACATAACCTTTAAGATTTTGGAATTTGTGTTATTTTATTTTAGGTTTTTGTTGTGATCCCAAGAAGAAAAGGAGAACGAAGTAACTAAGATTTGAGTTTGCTTGGAACTTGATGAAGTTCTTACTTGGATCATTGTTTGATAATGTTGCTGTTCCTCCAAAGTCACAGCTGGTAGATACAGGATTCTTCTGGAAATATTGATTGAAAGCATAAGAAGCATGGTCACGGACAGTGTTTGGTTCATAACAGGAAGCTCCTGGTTGAATTGCTGAGCAGTCTGCACCTCCATAACCACAAGCGTAGTCAAGGGCAACCTGTAGAGTAGTGTCTGAGGCCCCTTGTTTAGCAACACACCATTGCCCACCTGATGATGACGTAGGAGTGGTAGTTGGGGTTGTAGGATTTGTGTTTGTGGTTGGGGTTGTAGGATTTGTGTTTGGGGTTGGGGGGTTTTGCCCTGTGGTGTCTGGTGCTTGATATGTTGGGTTTGTCGAAGGATTTGGATTTTCTGTCCCTGGAGTTGTAGGATTGACTATAGGAACATCATCCAGTTGTGTACCTAAACCATAGGATATTCTTAAACCTGAAAAGAGAAATCAACAAAAGATCATGTTAGACTCTTCAATAAGTCAAATGAAAAGAAGTTGATGAAACTTAACCAGTCAACCCATATCATGGATCAATATATGTGAATCATGAACTCAAATTTCTTCTTGTTGAATGCATAGGGTGCATGACTATGATCTCAGAATTGAAAACTGCCATTATTAACACTTGACGATGAACTAAATCATATTTCCAATTGATGATGGCTTCCATTTTTTATGTGCACAAGAGAGATTAGTAATGTTACCTGAGCTGAATATAAGGCAGATGGAGAATAATGCCAGGTGCAAACTTCTAGTTCCCATTCCTGAAGGTTGGCGCTCTCTGATTGGATTGCAGATATTTTCTTCTTAATTTTGGAGGAATGTTTACGAGCAAAGATTTATTATACAAGGTAATCACCTTAGATGTTCCTGTGCAGAAGAATTTTTTTTCTTTTAATCTACATCTATATATTATAATATAAGAAAAACCTGAAGAATCATAGCTTTCTTGGATCAAAGAGAGAAGAAAGAATATAGGCAAACTTGAGAAAGGAGGCATTGGATAGTTGAAATAAACAAGCAAGAGAAGGTGCAAAAAAGAGATTAACAAAAAAAAGGGTGCAAGGCAAAGTTGGAAAAGGCAAAAGGGTGATCTGTTTGAGATTAAACTTGATGCTTGAGGAGCTGCAATCTATTAATATAATTAATATGACGGTGATATATGGGCAAGGTTCTTTCTCTTTTTGTGAAACTCTTTTCCTACTGTTTTATGGGACTGGAACAAAAGCTAAAGCCTATACCCTCTGATTTTGTTGCCTTTCAGGGTTTGTGATGAAGAATGTTGTCTCCTTTCAATTCTTGTTATCCTACACCTCTAAGACACAAGCCTTTTTTTCCTCTCCGATTTGAATAAGTAGCTCCTCTGAAATGTTTTCTACGATTCCTTTCCTCAGTAACTCGAGTTATCTGATTGCAGCCTTGTCCAACAAGAATCTGGGTTGTTCATGTCATTCTTAAGCTACCTTGTCCCAATGTTCTAAGCAGTCTACAGCAAAACTCAATTGCCTTATTCTTCTATTAATAATATTGGCAAAAAAAAATACAATACATAAATTAATAAAAAAGGAAAACACTTGTGGAAAAGTGTAATGGATTATCTGGAGTTTAGTTGCAGAGAGATACTTCTTTCTTTTATTAATTTATTTATTTTTATTTAATGCAAGGATTATGCTGCAAGTAGAGACATAAAAAAAAAGGTTAGGCCTCCTATATAGTAGTTATGTAATGGAAATCTTTAACAATAATAATATAAGATGTACCTACCTTAAGTTTTGAATTTGTAAATATTATTCGACAATTAGTTGCATCAAAAGAAAGATTATTCAGCAGATCATTTGTGAACTAGGAGAAAAAATGTTTAGGTGATTAGCTATGAGTAAGAGTTCATATTATATGACATCTTAGTTTTACGGGTCATGAATAAATAGTAAGTAAAATACAGTAAAGCTATACAACAAACAGATGACAAGAGATTTGCCTTGTAAACATGTAAAGTTCTACATTATGATATATGAACAAGCGATGACAGGAAAATTGGCATCATGCTTTTCGCAACATAAAATCAATAATATGTCAGTCATGGGCCTCATTCAGCACACAACATCTTGGAAGAACATAATAATAAGTTCAAGAAAAATATTACCTGTACTTACGGTGGAGGAATGATTCGAAATTGGTTTTTAGATTCAGCTCTCTTATATATTTTGTTCCTGTTAGTTTTTGGCTATTTGTAGTCATCCCCACTACTGAATCTTAATAGTAATTCTGATCACAACTGAATCACAAATTATGTCATTTAAATGAAAAAGGTCAATTAATATCAAATCATGCGAAGGTTTAAATTTTTATTTAGTGTTGATTCAAATGGAAACGTTAAATGGATACTCTATTCAAATTTATTTTTTTATAAATGATATATATTTTGTTATAATGCTATTATTTTCAGTTCATAGTTAGATATTATATTATAATAATCATTCATTTACTTTTATCCATCAATTCAATTCTTTTAGTCTAATAATCCAATAACATACTTTAAATTCATACTTTTAAACACTGATGACCAATTGATGGTCAAAAACAATAAATTCTAACAACCTCTTAGTATTCCTCTTTAGAAAAAAAAAAACATTAATGCATCGAAAAATGCAAAACCGTAATAACTTATTATAACCAATATGAATAATACAACCAGTTTATGGATATGATAATACAACATAACCAATTTGAAGAAAGGGGAGAAAATATACACCAAGGGAAAGATGAATGGTTAATTTGATATAGTTTGGGTTTCCTATGTTAGTAAGTATAAGTTAGTTCGGTTCTGCACTGATACAATTTTGCTTGCTTCCTGAGTTCACTTCTCACCCCCATATCCATTATTCAACAAGGTTCAAGAAATATAATTGAGGTTCATCTTGATTGACACACTTACAAATGTTCAATAATCAAAGACCAATCCCTCACCAATGAATCCTGGTTGTTGGAACAGCTTTATGTCGATTGCCATTGTGATCAAGAAGATTATGCAGACCGTTTGGACATTCCATCTATTATTAATGTTGAGAGCAAGTAATGTTCATGGTATCTTCCAGCAAGTAGATTCTTCAAAAATAGCAATCGAAGCAATAAAACCTGATTGAGTGTTTGCAACAGAATACAAAGAAACCTGTATTATCCTTGGTGATGAATACTACATTGCGAAAGATGTCGGTTGACGTCATCCCAAGCTGCAATTATGGGTTTAAGATCATGAAAGCCATATTATTATATCACCATTTGGTTATGAAGGGGAGAAAAATTGTAAAAGAGAAAATGTTCTACCTGGAAGTTTCTGGAAGTCAGGCTCTATGCCATTGCCATTTATGTCCATGTGATTCGGTGTTACATATTTACCAACAGTGATAACCACACCAGATCCATCTTGAAGCTCAAATACAGACTGGATTAAGCCCTATTGAAAGCAATGTGATTTTTTGTTTAGAATAGACGCATTCAAATGGACATTGAGACTCTCAAAACCAAAAGGCAGAACGAAAATGTAGACTTCTACATTTTCAGGGGTTGTGAGCAAATTCATAAACCTTGCCAAACGTGCGTTTTCCAACAAGAACAGCTTTACAATTATCATGAAGTGCAGAAGCAACCTGAAATAAGCATCACCATGTACAGTATCATAAGTAAGAGTTAAAAAACAGTTAAAAATGGCAGTTTGTGAGTGTGTCTGCGAAAAAATAAATTGTAAGATATTGAGGTCCTCACTATTTCACTCGCACTAGCAGTTCTGTCATTTACTAAAACCTGCAAGGATTAGAACCAAGAGCCTTGTCATGTGGTCCACAGTAAGAGAATTTTAATAATTAATTACACGTAATTACCATTCAAAAAGGAACTATTTTTTAATGATTGTTTTTACAAAAGAAAGCCATCTCGTGTTAGATTTTTTAATGCTGTATTCTAATTAATATCATATTACTACCAAAGTTCATGAGACAGGCAGCTAGAAACCAATGAAAAGCAGCAATTGAAGAGTGCATATATTTGGTAGTAGTTAGTTTAATGATAAAAATGAACAGATGGAGAAACATTTACAATAACAGGAGCTTGAACCAAAGGAGAAGTATCTGTAACAATAACTTCTTGGAACTGTGGATCTCTCCCGACGGTGTAGATGACCTGCCATGAAATCATTATAAAAGGACAAGTAGGTGTTAAGCAATGAACGGCAAAAGTATCACCAAGCATCCTACATTACGTACGGTCTGAGGAAGGGCCCAAAGGGTCTAATGTAGACAGCCTAACCTGATGCAAGCATCACATGGAAACAACTAAAGTACTACATAATCAGAGCAGATTTACCCTTAAATCAGAGCCATGTACTGAGTAGCAAGCAGAAAACAAACTTACCGTGTCTCCTTCGCTGAGGAAAAGCTTTGCAATTTCAATTCCAGCCTAAATAAGTTAAAAAGAAGCAACAAAATTAGATCATTTCAAAACCAAAGTAAATTGCACTCAATATGGAAATAATTTATGAAAATAAGTTTTATTTTGTCACAGCATTTCCTGCAATTCACAAATGCCAACAGGCAAATATGTACTGATCATTGATCAAGTAAATGAAAATAAATTCTACAAGTCCTCAAAGAAACAAAAAACTGAAAGCTAGCTGTTATGCTCCAAGTCAGTTTTCAAGTTCTTCATATAATTTACCTTAAACACGTCAAATTCAAAAAGAAAAGAGGAGAAGAGAAAAAGATAGAATTTCATTTCTCATATAACATACGATTAGGATGAAATATTTATCCCAACGAATCACCAAAAGGGGTATAGCATGGAAAAGCAACCTGTACTAGCCCACCAAGATTGTCTCTAAGGTCCAATATGAAATATGATGCACCCATGCCTTGAAGTCGCTTCATTGCTGCAAAATTCATAATTTAAGTCATAAAAGGACAGTAAATAACTATTTGGATATCCATACAAGTGAATATAAGGATCCAAAGCAGTTGCCATTAACACAAGTTAAATACATAAAATAAAAGAAACAAGGTACCAATATTTGGTTGGTTCAAGTGGTTTCACACTTCCTTTATTTTATTTTCTTTTTGAGCAAGACTTAAGTTCAAATTTTGTTAGTCTGAACCAGAAAAAAAAAAGTTGCATAAAAAAGTAACCCTGACCAATAACTAAATCTTTTCTGGCCAATGCATTGAACTCTTTGAGGCGTATGTACCCAACAGGAGTAGCACCACCATCCATTTGTTCCAGCCGATAAAAGACTGGTGTTCGAGCAACAAGTTGCCGCTGGACTTCTACTAATTCAACAGGACCACAGTTGCCATGCCTTACCTGAGAATAGTAGTACCAGAATCAAACCTGGACAACATCAAACCTACAGAAAAGACTAGAGTAGGTTCCAAACTAACTTGGAATCAGAATCCAAAACCTGAATAGTGACAGAAGTGCCATTAGGACCTTGCAATATGGACGATGCTTCAAATGCTGATTTTCCCTTTAACTCCATGTTGTTGACAGCCAATACTTCATCCCCCTAGCCAAGCAACCGAAAGAATAGAAAACATGTTTTATGAACAGTAGTTCTTAGTACATATGCCACTCAACAATTCCAAGAGAGACAATAAATCAGGAAAGAGTTTATGCCAATAAATGTCAAAGATGGAACAATAGGTTGTTCTAATGCCCAAAAGAACAAATCAAATTGTTGATCAAGACAGCAATTCTGTCCAGTGCTATACCATGTTGCAATTGTAACACATAGCAAGCATGTTTTAAAAATCGATATTAAGAGAGTTACTTTCTAGAGTTGTCTTTGTTACCTGTCTTACACCAGCAGAATAAGCAGGGCCATCCAATATGATTCCAAGCACTTTCAGTCTGGGTTCTCCATTTTCATCAGGAATTTCCCTAAGGTTTATTCCAATACCAGTCATGTCATACCTCGCCATCTTGGAGAACTTTTAACAGTGAAAAGAAATCCAAATGCCATTAAGTAAGAAATGTGAGAAGCACAACGTTATAAGCTAGTAGTCTGTATATTATATCATTATACAGAAGCAAAGCAAAGAAAAACTATGAAATCATCAGATTGATGATGCAAGAATCCAACTACTCGAGAGATAATAATTTGGATTCTGTAGAAATTATGAAATATATACATATTGCACAGGTGTGTGTAAGTCTGCATTTGTATGTATTTATATATGCTGATATGCATGTATGTATGTTTCTTATGTACATCCCTTTTTTGAATTAGATCATGTAGGGATAGTAAAGCAAGCATCAGCGAGCAATTCAAGCCATGTGGCTTGTACCTCAAGACATCTCATGACACAAAGAAAAACCTCCAATGAACAAGACCATGAAGTTCCTAGAATCAATTACCTCCTCAGGGGAAAGAAACCGCGTATAAGGATCACCCAAGCTGGCAAGCATTCGCTTGATTATCTGGTGTGCCTTTGATCTTGTCTGAATGGAATTACTCAACAGATCCTCCCTTTTCAGCTGGAAACAAGAAATGCTATTAATGTAAACACAAAACCATCAATATAACACACTGGCATCATAATAACAGTGAATTAACATTGAAAATACCCACTTTTGGAGTCTATACGAATTGTGGAGCACATAATCTTCAAAATTTTCTTTTTTATCTCTCACCTTGATTTTCTTTTTTCTTTGACTTTTTTCCTTATGTACGTTGTCCAAATGACAAGATTCACATTAACAAGATTGTTTAACATTAACACATAATAAAGAAGCAAACTTGGGTTAGAAAACGTAAAGGGTGTAAACAAAAAAATACCAGCCATCAAGGTTCATCACTGTGGTCTAATGTCTATGGAAAAAACGGAAAAAAGCCAAAAAGCTGCAAACTTTTGAAGTGGGGTGGGTGTGATTCTGTGATGCAAGTTAATACCTGCCAAGCATCCTGCGACCAACGGTGGCGACCAGCATCAAGAAAGCTGTCATTGACAATCTGCCAAGCTTCTTGAACAAGCCCTTCATTGGTGACAACCTCAGGAAGCAGCTCCTCTTGTCGTGTCTCAACAACATCATCACGGCATGTTTGAAGGGAACGTGGTGGAGGTTCAAGAAGTGCAGAAGTGGCGGCAGAAGAAGAAGGAAGAGGAAAAGGCAAGGAGAAGAACAAGCCAAAGGATAGGGCACCAGAGATAGCTCCAATGAGTGTGCTCTGGACCCAGTTACTGCTGCAGCAAAGGATTCTTGGATTTGCGGTTGGGATCGGAAGTTGAGGCCTTGATAGAGAAGAAGAAGAAGAAGAAGAAGAAGAAGAAGAAGAAGAAGAAGAAGAAGAAGGTCTTGAAGAGGGAGTTGGGAGTTTCAGGAAAACACAACAGGAACTCATCTTTTTGGAACTGTGTTACACACTTGAGAGTAAGGTGTTGTTTATCACTCACTCTGCTCCATCACACATCATCAATTTTTGATAATGTTAACAAAACCCATTTATCTGATATGTCTTTAATTGTCCAGTGAACTACCAACTTGGTCCTGGTCCTGTCCATTCTTTAGAATGATAATCTGTTCATGATACAAAGTGGTTTGTGTGGATATTTTTCTATTAACTCTGAAGCAAAAATAGACAACAACAACAACAACAAAGCCTTGTCCCACTAAGTGGGGTCGGCTACATGAATCAAACGACGTCGTTGTGCTCTGTCATGTATCATGTCTACAGAGAGACCGTTTACATGTAGATCTCGTTTGACCACCTCATGGATGGTCTTCTTAGGTCTTCCTCTGCCTTTCGCCCTTTGTCCATCTTCCATCTCATCCACCCTCCTGACTGGATGTTCTATCGGTCTTCTTCTCACATGTCCAAACCACCTGAGACGCGATTCAACCATCTTTTCCACAATAGGTGCTACTCCAACTCTCTCCCTTATATCTTCATTCCTTATTTTATCCAATCGCGTATGACCACTCATCCATCTCAACATCTTCATCTCTGCCACACTCAGCTTATGTTCGTGCTCCTCTTTAGCCGCCCAACACTCCGTACCATACAGCATAGCCGGTCTTATAGCGGTGCGATAGAATTTACCTTTAAGTTTTAAAGGCACTTTTTTGTCGCGTATAAAACCAGATGCACTCCGCCATTTTGACCAACCTGCTTGGATCCTATGATTTACATCATGTTCAATCTCTCCATTATCCTGTATGATGCACCCAAGATACTTAAAACTTTTAACTTTTCGTAGGGTGTTCTCTCCAATTTTCACCTCTATATTGGAGTTTTCCCTTCTCAGACTGAACTTACATTCCATATATTCCGTCTTGCTACGGCTTATGCGCAAACCATACACTTCTAGAGCTTCTCTCCATAACTCCAACTTCTTATTTAGGTCTTCCCTTGACTCTCCCATAAGGACGATATCATCGGCAAAAAGCATGCACCATGGCACAGGCTCTTGGATGTGCTCTGTGAGTACTTCTAAGACTAATGTGAAAATGTATGGACTTAAGGATGATCCCTGGTGTAATCCTATACCAATAGGGAATTCCTCTGTCACACCACCTTGAGTCTTCACACTAGTTGTGGCCCCATCATACATGTCTTTAATTGCCCGAATATATGCGATCCTTACTCTCTCTTTTCTAAAACCTTCCATAAGACCTCCCTTGGTACTCTATCATACGCTTTTTCCAAATCAATAAACACCATGTGTAGATCCCTTTTATTACTACGATACCTCTCCATCATCCTTCTTAATAGGTATATCGCTTCAGTGGTAGATCTGCCTGGCATAAATCCAAATTGGTTCTCTGTTACTTGTGTCTCTTTTCTCAACCTCCGTTCTATCACCCTTTCCCATAACTTCATAGTATGACTCATAAGCTTAATCCCTCTATAATTTCCGCAACTTTGTATATCCCCCTTATTCTTGTAGATAGGTACCAAGGTGCTCTTTCTCCACTCATCAGGCATCTTCTTTGACCTTAAAATCTCATTAAAAAGCTTGGTTAACCAGTTGATGCCTTTTCCTCCAAGACCCTTCCAAACCTCAATCGGGATATTATCAGGTCCTACTGCCCTGCCATTTTTCATCTGCTTTAGAGCCTCTTTTACCTCGAAGTCTCGAATCCTTCGATAGTAGTCAAAGTTTTGATCTTCTTCCCTTGTGCATAATCGACCAAGGCTCGGAAGAGTCTTCTGTCCCTGATACGTGAGCATTTTTCGTCAAGAATTGACAGAAATTATATTATGTCATAAAATAAAAAATAGATCATTTTTATTCTGAAAAATCATATTATCATTCTAAGAAATAGGCAAAAATCAATTGGTAATTTGCTCTTAATAATTTATTTATAAATTTCCAAATCAGATATAAAATATAGTATAAAATTTTTTTAAATATACTTAGAACACCAATATTTAATAATTTTAACCGTTAATTTTAATTAATATATATTATATATTTTTTATAATAAAAATTAATAGTTAAAATTATTGAAATACCGTGTAGTTAATACACTTAAAATTTTTCATATAATATATAGTATATACATCCTACCTCCATAGCCTAATGCCACTAATGGCTTTTTCCCCCTTCTAATCAAATAGTATTATTAGAATGCCATTAATTATCCCTTTCCCCTCACCGTAACTAAAAAAAATTTAAAATTTGTTAGAAGTAACTAAAATGATTTGATTAAAAAAAATTATTTTTAATTATCTTTAAAATAATATTGATTATGTTAAAGTGAGTATTGAGATAATTCACACATGTATAGAATTGAGCTACACAGTATAGTGTAGTTGTGATCAGGTAGTGATAGAGAGATTAAAAGTTGTGTGATTTATATTAGTAGCTCTTTATGTTTTTATATTTCTTTATATGCTCCCCTGTAATGTGTTGAGCTTCCTTCGTTTCAAAAAAAAATATTGGTTATGTTTGTTTTTCTATATATCAAAAGAGCATAAAATTAAGTGATTGGATTATTGAAATATTTTTTGAAAAATATAACCTTTCTTTATCCAGCTGTATTCTGTATATATTAGTGTATTCCATGAACTTCTCCGTTCAAATAGCTTATCGCACTCACCCAAACTCGGTCCCTCGTCATTTCTCATAAGAAACTTATAAGAGGGACAGTAAACCTGAGTTTCTTGATTTTGGGTTTATTTAAAAATCAATTTTTTTCATTCTTTCGTTGAATTTCGGTGGGTCAGTATTTATCTAAAGTTTTCAACTTCGATTTTGTTGACGTTGCTAAAGCTGATGTCAGTTCCTCTCTTCAACGTTGCTCCCAATCTTGCTGTTTCAAGACTATGCTTAGGTGCGTGCAAACTTATCCACCATTTCAGCAAGTTAGAGATTCTTTGAATTCAGTTCAATTCAGCTGAAAGAAAAATCCCATTTTGTTTTTTAATTCTCCCAGGAACGATGACTTTTGGGGAGCAGAACACACTGTCCCAGTCATTTCGCCTTCTTGACGAAGCCTTTGATGGCGGCATCAACTTCTTTGACTCTGCAGAAATGTACCACCTTTCCTTTCTCAACTACTCATGTTATCTTGTGATTTAATTAAATATCTAATTCAAGATTTTATTTTTATTTTTTGGTTGCCATTGTAGGTATCCGGTGCCTCAGCGGGCTGAGACTCAGGGTAGGAGTGAGGAATATCTTGGCCGGTGGATTAGAGAAAGAAAAATCCCCAGGGATCGTGTTGTAATTGCAACAAAGGTTGTGTATTTGTGATTATGTTAAGCTTAAGTCTCATGTTTTTTGTATGTTTGTGATTATGTTATGCAACAAAGGTTGATTCCATACTTTTGGGGGCCTGCTCATTAATCTTGTTAAACATGGAATTTCATTATTAGCATGTGAACTTTCTTCATACTGAGTGAAGATATGTGACTTTTCCTTTGAAGGTAAATTGTTAAGGTGGCTACTTTGTGAGGATGATAACTAAGATTTGAATACATGCTGTATTAAGCAATTTAATCAAACCATCTGATAGCTCTCAGTTATCATCTTCACATGAATCCTCATGGGAAGATGTGAGTAGGCACCAATTGTTAAAGGCCTCGACACATGGATCTCAATATAAACAAGCATATTGCTGCTGCTTTTCTTCTTTTCTGAGTAAAAACTTTGTTACTTTCAGTTACATATACATTGTGTGATCTGATGAATTCTTTTTGTTCAACTTAAATTATCTTATCATTGTTGTTTATAATGTCTACCTTTAATTTTGTACAGGTTGCTGGACCATCTGGGCAGATGACATGGATTAGAGGCGGTCCAAAATGTTTGGATGCCAGCAATATTATTGAAGCCATTGATAATAGGTTGATTGCTCTCTTTCTGAATTCAAGGTTTTGTTTGGTCTAGACACTGGAATTTGTAGGTACTTAGGAATAGTTGTTTATCTTCCAATGGAATTCTTTAACTGAATGAATAGTGATCATTGTAAAGTTGATGCTATATTACATTCTGTTTGAAAGGGATTGCATCTCATGATCCTGTGTCTAGAACTATATTCTAACAAAATTTTGATTTGATTTATGCAGTTTGTTACGCATGCAAATGGATTATATTGATCTTTATCAAATTCATTGGCCTGATCGGTTTGTATGCTTATGTTAGCTCATACGTATTTTGGCCTGATCGATATATGTATATATATTCTTTAATTGATACATTGACATTGTAGGTATGTTCCAATGTTTGGAGAAACTGAGTATGACCCAGTTCGTCAATACCCTTCAATTGGTATAGATGAACAACTTGAAGCTCTCGGAAGAGCTGTCAAAGCTGGGAAGGTAATTGGTATTATCAATCTAGTACAAATTTCAATCTTTCAATAAATAATTACAGAATCATGACTAATAAAATGTGTTGAACTTCTTTGCAGATCAGATATGTTGGTCTTAGTAATGAAACTCCATATGGCATGATGAAATTTATTCAGGTTGCTGAAAAAGATACTTGCTACCCAAAGATAGTAACTCTGCAGGTTTTTTTTTTCCTCCCTACCATTCAATTCATCCTCGTAGTTTTTGCTTTATTTCCATCATGGATCCCTTGCCCTCAGCTCTGCAAATCCCTCCATGGAAATTTACTTCTTGTTCTGATATTCTTCTGTTTAGTGACAGAATTCATATAACCTGCTATGTAGAACTTTTGATTCTGCATTGGCTGAGTGCTGCCATCAGGAGAGGTATCCTACTGTAATTAATCTATAATTTTGATATTACTTTATTTACTTTAGGTTAATTGTTATGCACTAATAATGTCATCCAATTAGATACTTGTGTTTGTAAAACTTTCAAGTTAAAAGGAGTCAAATATTTTTTGCCAATGTGACGATATATTATAGGAAGAATTTCAAGTGTACCAGGTACACCGGTGTTTCAGTAATTTTAACCGTTAATCTCAATTATAAAAAATATATATAATATATATTAATTAAAATCCACGGTTAAGATTACTGGAACACCGGTATTCCATGTACATTTGAAAACTTTCCTATTTTATATCCTAAGAAGCTGTTACTTTGGATTGTTATGAAACGGTGAGCATTCTTCTCGGCAGCATAATTGAAAAGGCATAACAGATTAAACATTTTTGTTTAGATTGGCTGTAATTGAAGCACTGGAAAGCTCCATTTTCTGAGCAGTAAAAGCTTAGTGCATAAAAATTTCTAACTCTTAACATCTGTACTATGATAAACTAATCCAAAATTAATCTCGTTAGATTTTAGCAAATGCCTCATTGTTGGAGATTTCATCTATTTTTTCAGAATAAGCTTGTTGGCCTACAGTCCCCTGGCAATGGGTATCCTTACAGGGAAATATTTTTCCCCCGGTGGTGGTTCGACAGATGCTCGGTTGAATCTTTTTAAAGGTTAATCGACATTCGAACATTTTTGCAGACGTTGATGATGACTTGAAGGGAATCTTACATTGTTGTTGTCATTGACAGGGAAATATTCAGAAGGAGAATCCAGATACAACTTGTCCAATAAAATTATAAAGGCTGCAGCTGCGGTAACTAGATTGTGTTTGAACTTGATTTTCCATAATATATATATATATATATATATATATGTTGAAGTGTGAACTAATCAATAATTTTAGAATCTCTTGTTTCTGACTTAGTTCTATATAATCTCTATATCTTTCCCACTTTGCAGGAGCACCTTACCATTGCAAAAACTTATGGTCTTCATCCTGTTTCTCTAGCAATAGGTTTGATAAGATTATAACTCCTTATGTGCAAATCCTAAACCCTTAACCCTCTTGCTCTTTGATTTTTCATTATATCTGCTACTCTTTATGTTCCGTGGCAGCCTTTGTTTTGCGGCATCCACTCGTCGCCAGTGCTGTTTTCGGGGCAACTAAATCCTGGCAACTCCAGGAGGTGCTTAATGCATGCAAGGTTGAGCTCACATCTGACGTAATTGAAGAAATTAACAACATTCATTCAAGGCTTCCCAATCCATGTCCCTGATTAAAAAAAAAAATGCATACAATAGGATATAAGCTGGTTGTTAGTTGTTACTATTACATCATTATAAAATTGGAAGAATATCAAGTGTACCAAGAACACCAGTGTTCGAGTAGTATAAATCGTTGATCTTAATTATAAAAAATATATATAATATATATTAATTGAAATCAATGATTAAAATCATTGGAACATTGGTATTTCAGGTACATGTTAAAATTTTCCTATAAAAATTGATCAAGCATGCGAAGTTAATGAAAATTGAAATTTAATAAACTTTTAATAAACGAGCAGAGTAGCAGATCTTACAGAATATTTGTTGGTTGAACGTTATCTAGCAATATAGTTGGGGCTGTATTAATGACATTTTAAATAAAAGAAAATAGAATTTGTCTCATAATTTTTAAGAAAGTTATATTCTGTCTTTCATTGTAAACCTTTTGGATGTGAATGGATTTGATTTTAAAATCAAATTTTTTGTTTTAAAATTGATAAAAAAAATAGAAATTAAATTGATTTGCAATTCTATGAGATTTACATTATAATTAAATTTAAATTTGTTGATGGAAGAATTTTGACCGATTGAATTTACAAGGACGTTGACTCGAGGGATAGGAGCCAACACAAATTAAGTATTAAGTTCGATTTGTCATGGCTTGTTGAAAAATAAGGTCAACAAATTAAGTATTAAGATCGATGGTGAATTGTGCAAGGGAAGTTATTTGATTATATATTTGGCCGGAACAAATATTTTTAAACTTCTCAAGGGATGACATCTGGTAATATAAGATTGGTCGACTTGTTCTATAAATTAAGAAGGTTTGGAAGTGGCAAAGAATTTGAATTCTTCATCAGAAAATACTTTCGCACACTTACGTCCCAACGACTTTCTGAGACTGCTAAGAGTTTATTCTCTGTAGGATTCCTTTCATATCTTTACCTTTTTTTTAAATTTTTTTGTAATTTTCTTTCTTACAATTTACTTTTCCTTTGCAAAGTCTTTTTTTTATTCTTTTAAATTCTACGTTGTCTTTTTAAATTCAAAGTCCTTCAACTATGTTGGAGGCATTTGTTGCTTTTTTTTTTAATTTGAAGTCATTTATGTTGTTTTCTATAATTTAGAATTCAAGTAATTCAATTCTAGTTTACATTCCGAGTTTTTCTCTCTTTTACTTGTTCAAAATGGCGTCTTTGGTGCAATTTCTGAAATTGGTATCCGTAAAAAAGGAGTAGATTTTGCTTCTAGATCATAGATATCGAACCAAATCAAATTTACTTAAAATCTGCATAATAAATTAGCATGCCCAATGGAACAATTTTTATAAAATTATGTCAAAGATTTTTTATTATAGGCTTATTTTAGTACATGCAACTTCGAAGTAGAAGAATTATTAATATGGTTGAAGAAACTTTAAATAATAATGTTCCTGTTGTTGTGGCACAAACTTTTGCAAGTTTGACATCACATGCAAATGGAGTCATTCAAAATCCTGTTTCTGGAAAAAATATTGCAGTTAATAATGCAACTGTTGGAGATAATGTGCAAGGTTCTGAAAATCGGACCGGATTGATCGGTTCAATCGGGTTAACTGGGAATCGATCATCTGGTTGATCCGGTTGATTTTCAAAACCGTTCTGCAAAAAACCAATAAAAAATTGGTTGAATTGATAGTTAACCAGCAGAATTGACCAGATTTTTAAAGGTACCGATTTTTTATTGTTAGTTCGAAACGGCGTCGTTTTGACCTTAAAAAAAAAAGAAAAGAAAATCCATTACTGAACCCACATAGCTGACCCAAGTCACCCAATCCCTTTTGCGAAGAGCCCCCCTCACCACACCTCAACCCTAATTTCTTCTTCCAATCTTCCTCCAACTCCATGAAGGCCATCGTCCCTACCACAATCAACGCGAGATCGGAGCTGTTGTCACCGGGTAGAAGGAACTCACCATCGCGGATTGAAGCTGTTGTCAGCGACGTCGTCGTCTAGTCATCTGAACTCCAAAGTTTCTGTGGTCAACTATTCGTAGATGTCTGGTGGTTTGGTCGTCGGAAACTTCTCTGTCAAGGTTAAGGTTAGGAAATGCATTAATGATTTGGTTCCAACCAACATTGTTGTTACTGATTACAGTGGGGTATTCACACGGCAAAAGGGTTAGTTATCCTTAAAGTTCAAGTTAGTTCTTCAATACAAACAACTGTCTTCGTGGTAGTAACTTCAAAGGCAAGTTATAATAATTTGTTGGGTCAAGATTGTATTCATGGTGTCAGAACGATACCTTTGACAATGCACCAGAAACTCCTCCTTTGGACTAGTGAGGAGAAGACTGAAGTGGTAGAGGCTAATGATAGTCTTTATATTTTGCAAATGCCTGTTGACTTCTAAGGTTATAATAACAAGCTGAAACCTTTAGATGTTGACAGAAATTTGACTTCTGCTAATTGTGAAGGCTGTTTTTTGACTAAGGAAGGTCTCAACATAAAGTTCAAGCTTCTGATACCAGAGTATACCCCCTCGTCTAGGAGTAAGTTTATATTTAAAAAAATAATAATAATTCGACAACTTATATACTCGAGATGACTAATGAAGAAGATGGTGTCGAATTATTTATTATCTTTAAAAATTATGTGGATAGTTTTTTCTTTTACAGTATGTTTTTTCTTTTTTAGTAATGATTCTTCTGATTAAGTCGAACCAAGTAGGAATTTCAATTAAAAAAAGTGTACTTCAATTCCTAATAGTAATTTATCTTCTGTAGCATGTACTTTTCCTTTTAAGAGTAGTGTTGGAAAAATTGTCAGTCATTCAAATGTTGATGTATCTCAGAATTTTTGTATTGTAAACGACCCAACAGTTGTTTTGGCTAATAATTTTAATAAAGTTGATGTTTCCTCAAGTGATTCAGTGAATTTATCATTTGATTGTATTATGACCTCGAACCTTTAGATTTCTGAAAAACTTCAATTGATGATGATCATATCGATAAAAGATTTGAATCACAAGATCCACTTGATGAAATCGACTTAGGAACCGATGGTGCTATAAGGCCTACTTATATTGGCAAAAACATTAATGAGGAATCCAGAACTGCATTGATTAAATTATTGACTGAATACAAAGATTATTTTGTTTGGGACTATGAGATGAGATGCTTGGTTTTGATCGATTAGCATCGATTGCTACTAAAGCCATTCTCTCGACTAGTGAAACAAGCTCCTTGGCGTTTTGCTTCTAAAATAAATTTAAAAATAAAGGAGGAGATTGAGCGATTAATTAAGGCTAAGTTCATTCGAACGGCTCGATATGCTCATTGGGTCTCAAATATTGTTCATGTAATAAAAAAAGAATGGAAAATTGGGTGTTTGTATTGGGAAATGGATCCTCTCCATTTTTTTGAACACTTGAGAGAATAAAGTGTGATCTCTTACCGTTAATTCTATAAGTGAGACCAAAATTAAATAGGAGAGAGAGCAATGAATGATGAGAGTAAACACTGGACTATCCAGTTTTTTTTCCCACTGGAGAGGATCCACTCCCGTTTGTATTGATTTTCGAGATTAATATAATACAACTCTTAAAGATGAGTATTTCGTGTCCGTAGCGAATATGTTAATCGATTATGTGGCTGATGATGAAATTTTAAGTTTTATGGATGAATATTCTACTTATAATCAAATATTTATTGTTGAAGATGACCCTACAAGAAATTCGGTCGAATACCATCGGATTTACCAAAAAAATTTGCCGGTAAATAATTAATTCGACGGTATAAACCTCGTTGTTAATTATTTATCGACGAATTTTTTCGTCCGCCGCTAATTATTGTTGGAAAATTTTCGCTAGTAGTTTTTATTGTCAGATTTTTTCTCCGTAAATCTAATGGTAATATATTATTAATTGATTCTTAAATTAATAACTATCGGCTGATTTTACCGACAGTAAACTTAAATTTTAAATTTTTTAAAAATTTGTTTAAAAATTAATATATAATTTTAAATATTTAAATTCAATAATTTATAAACTAATAAATCAGAAAATACAATACTAATGAACTCATAAAATATTAACTCAAATAATAATAAACTTAAAAAATTAACAACAATAGATAATAAATAAATAATTAACTTAGAAGATAAACAAATTAAGATTAACTCAGACAATTAACAACAATCAACTAATTAACTCAAAAAATAATTAACTTAGATAATAATAAACTTAAAAAATTAACAACAATAAACAATAAATCATTAATGAACTTAGAAAATAAACAAGTTAAGATTAGCTCAAGCAATTAACAACAATCAACTAATTAACTCAAATAATAATAAACTTAAAAAATTAACAACAATAAATAATAAGCCAATAATTACCTCAAAAAATAAACAAATTATTATTAACTCGGATATTTAACAATATTGGAACAAAAATCAGAACAATAAATGAACAAAATCTAAAAAACAGTTAAATCTCTAATTAAGGCTGCACACGGATCGAATTAGATATGGCCAAAATCTCAATCCGATCTGCACTAATCACATTGGATCAAATATCCGCACTTTTTGTTCTCCGATCTGATCCGCATATTTGTGGATAGGATCGGATTAAAATTCGGATATATTCGTAAAAATAAAAATATTTTTAATTTTAAAAGAATCAACAAAATAAAAAATAGAAACTGGAACCTTAAATCTCTAATTTGACATTAATGGTTACACTAAAATATATCAATTACAGCATACACAACAATAACAAAGGTATACATTTCAAAAATTAAAATCACATTTGTTTTAACAATAGAAACAAAAACAGAATCAGATCAAGAAACAAGCATAAACATATCTGTATTTCAAAAATCAAAGATCAACAAAAAAAAAACATATTTGGAACCCTAATTGCGTAGAAGCAGATCTGCATTGGAGAAGCACAAGCAGAAGGAAGAAACTGCAAAAGGAGGATGCAACACCAAACAACGAAGAGCAGCGACAAGCGGGTGAGGCGTAGAGGCGAGTGCGCGAGTGAGGAGCAATGGTGAGCAGAGATGACGACCGCGCCGATGAAGGAGACGACAATCACGCCGATTGAGAGGATGACCACCATGCCGAAGGAGGAGACAACGACGCGACGATGGAGACAAAGAAGTAGACATGGTCTCAGTGGTCTGAGATGACGACGGAGGAGATGCGGTAATGGAGGTGAATGACGGTGATGGATGAAGTGAACGGCAGTGATGGATAACAGGGAATGGGATTGGGTCTGGGTGAGAGAGGAGAGGGGGAGCAGCGCCGTTTATTTGAGTGTATGGGTTAAGGAATTAAGGTTTCCATTTCTTAACTATAGTATTTATATTATGGGTGCGGATCCGCGGATATGCAGATCGGATCCGCGAATATCATGGCAATATCCGCTATCTGATCCTATCAGAGTGCGGATCGGATGCGGATAAATACCACGGATATGCGAATATTATCCGATCCATGTGCAGCCATATCTCTAATACAAACCTCCTAATTGCAAATTTACTAATACATAACAAATTAAAATCAAATAAATTAGGATTTAGGGTTTAATTACCCAAAACTAATTATTGAGTTACCTGTAGACAATGGCAATGCAGAAGATTTTACTGGCGTGGTGGTAGCACAGATGACAAAATGGTGGCGGCAGTGACCAACCGGCAGGGGATGCATTAGTTTTTTTTTTAATAAATTGAAAAAAAATAATAGGAAAAAGGAGGAGGACAATACACTTGGAGGCAGCTGTGGCAGCAGCAATAGTGGCGGGAGCGACAAAAACGGTGGCAATTGAGCGACCAACGCGACGCAAGGAGTCCACACAGTTTTTGAACGTTGTTGGTGGTGGCAGATGCTGGTGGAAGGGCTGCCGGAGATGGTTTGTGGGAGGGAGAGAAAAGGGTTCAAAAATGAGGGAGAGAGGGTTCGCGATTCGAATTTAAGGCAAGATTACTGTCGGATTTATCGGCGGGTAAATTCCACAGTAATGATCTCGCCAATTTTTCGTTTTTTCCTCCAATTATTATCGGTGAATTTACCGTCGGAAAACCAAATCTAACAATAATTTTTTTATCGGACGAATTTATTGCCAAATCTGATGGTAAATCCACCTCTAATGTTCAACACTAATTCTGACAATAAATCCGGCGATATTTAACATTTTTCTTGTAGTGTGATGTGTCGAAAAAAGTCTTTCGATGTCCTGGTGCCTTAGGTACTAATGAATGGGTTATGATATCCCGGTGCCTTAGGTACTTATGAATGTTGTCTAGGTTGAACCTTGGAAATTGATTTTGAATGGATTAAAGCATAAAAATGGTCCTGGTGTTGACATTTTGATTATATCTTCGAAAGGGATTCCATCAAAATTTTGTTTGAATTAAAATATCCATATTCAAATAACGTGGTTGAGTATGAGGCCTTGATATTAGAATTAAAAATATTAATTGACAAGGAGCCATTAGATATTCAAATTTTAAGAGATTCTCAATTAATTTTAAAACAGTTATCAAAAGAATTTAAGTGTACAAGTGAGATACTACAAAAATATTTATAAACAACATGAGAATTATTGGTGTCGTTCCGCAAAGTATCATTAATACATATTTCAAGAGTTCAAAGTATCATTAGTATATATATATATATTTTAATATTTTATATATACATATAAAATAGTAATATATAATTATATATATATATATTAATGATCTTAATTATTTAAAATTTTATATTTATTTTTATATATAATTTTGATGTAGGATATAAATAAAAAATTTATAATTTATTGATAGATAAATAATATATAAAATTAATCTTTTTAAATATTTTTTAAAATATATAAGTTATAATTTATTGATATAGAATTATAGATTATATTCCTATTATTTGATTTAACTCGTGAATCGAGTTTGAGTTCAAGAAATAGACTTAATTGTTAAGGCAAATTCAATTTTTGTGAACCGAACTTAAAATCGACTCCCTTCTAGTTCTAATCTCATCAGAAAGAGCAAATTAAACAAAAGAATTATAAGGTACAAAAGAATGATAATGTACTAAAAAAAGTACTAAAAATATTTAAAAAAATTATATAAAAATATACTAAAAAATAAAAAAAGAACACTATAATTTAATATTATATTTTTTAGTAATTATCTATTTAAAAATAATTTTAATTGATATTATGTAAATAATATTATTTTATCAAAATTAATTTTAATATAAAATTATCATACATAAATTATATTGATACAAACTTATTTTTACCTAAAATTAATTATATAAATTATATTTATTTAAATTTTAATTTGATAAACGATAATTTAAATAGACAGTTAGTAATTTCATTAATTAGCATCCAATAATTTTTTGGAAAAAGGGTAAAAATTTAGTATTTTAGTTTAATTCATTGTAAATTATTTTATTATAAAAAAGAAAGAAAGAAAGATAAATATTACTCCTTATAGCTAAGGATAAATACTCCATCATCAGATTTGTCCTTGTGAGTTGAGACATGATAAAGAGACAAGCAAGTGATTAGTTAATACTTTGGAGATATTGTTGGACAAAGGATAGATAATGGATAAATACAACATCTTCAAGGACATTTTCGAATTTGTACAATGTTCTGTTTTCACAAAAGCACTGGAAAACTAGAATCAGTAACACCAATAAGATTTAACCATATCACCTTTGAACATATTCTTCTCAATCACAATAACAATGACTACTATAAAAAGTTAAATCCTAAAAGGATCTAATCTTAATCCCCAATAAAAGTTCTCCTCCCATTATCATAAAGTAGTGAATTATAGTGGAAGAAATTCTTTTTTAAACATTACATATTATTCCTATTTTAATATTAGAATTTTATTTTTCTATTGTTAGGTTATATTTTCTCAAGAATTTTTTTTATTGCAAAAATATCACAAAAGAAGTCATAATATAAAAAAATATTTAGTTAACATATATGTTAAAATTATCATTTATAAAATTATATATAAATATAAAAAAATTAAATTTTAATGCATTATTTATATATTAAAGTAAAAAGGTTTAAAAAATTATTATTAATAATAATTTTAATATATGTCTTAGAATATATGCTAACTAAACCTATAACTAAAAATGGACAAAGAAAGCAAAATAATAAAAGAAGAGAGAATTTGTAGTCAAGGATAAGTGGTTAACAATTAGTGTCGATCATTATTGTTATTCTTCGTAGTTTAATACTTTAATGCATTTTGTCGGTTCCACTTTAAATAATGGACATTCGTATAATCGTATGGCTTGTATTATGATTTCTAAGACTACTATTTAAGACCCACCTTCTATTATTCAATGACCAAAGTACCAAACCCTATACACGCTATACACGGTCTTATCCATTTCTCTAGTATTTCCCTTCTTATCATACACACACATTTATATATGAAAGTGAAATGTGAATAACTCTTAATTTGGTTAAGTGGAGATTTTTCATTCACTCTTTCTTTTCATCTTTTATTGTCTAATAATAATTCTTAAATTATTTAAAATAAGTATTTCTAAGAAGTATTCAATTATAATTATTTCTTTTGCTAATAATTAAGTGGGACAAACTACACCTTTAAATAAGGTAGATGTTACAATTATTTAAATATAATATTTTTAAAATAGTTACATTCCTATCTCATAATTAATTTATACAAATTACTATAGCTTTTATTAAAGTTTATAGATAAATTATTGTAGAAAACATAAATTTATATAAAAAGTACTAAGTTATAAACATCTAGAGACAATAATATTTTACATAAATTAATTATAGGATGAAAATATAACCTTTTCGAAGATATTATATTTAGATAATTTTAATTTTTCTAATAAAGTTGAGTAGTGAGATAAACTAAATTTAAATTTTGGAATAAATAATAAGTCTAATTTTTAAAAATTTACGTTAAGTATATAATAATAATAATAATTTGAAACTCCTTGGTACTCCAATAAATGAAAGCCTCCAGCATCATCTACAGGCACGGAACAAACAAAATAAAGTTAGTAATAAAAATGGATGTGTTCAAAATATTTTGAACATACAGGTATGGTGCATATATTTAAATTTATTATTCTACATTTGATAAATAAAAAATAAATTAATAGATATTTAATAGTTGATGTATATATGTGTGAAAAAAAGACGTATATATGTGTGAAAAAAAGACGTTCTTATTTATTCATAAAATAATAAATTTTGAATATAGTATTAAGGGATGTATTAAGTATTACTGTTTTTATTTTTAAAAAACATTCATAAAAATACATGTTTAATTTAACTTGTGTTAAAAATCTTATATAACTTTATATATTAAAAATAAATAAAACTTAACATTAGTTTTTATTATAAATAAAAAATCAATTTTTTTGGGTGACTATATAAAATCAACTTTGAAAAACCATAACAAATTCAATTAATCAATGTAAAAAGAATTACAAAAATAAAATTTTTAAAATATTTGAAGAGTAAATATAATTTTTTATTTAGTTTTATTTATATTATGAGGGATTAATAATATTGAAAAAATAAAAAAAGTTAACTTTAAACAATAAAAATATCCATGTTAAAAAAAATACATCTGAAAAATCTTTAATTGGTGATCGGAAAACCTAACAAATTCACCCAAAGAAAACATTTATATTTAAAAATTGAGAAGAGCGAGAGCTAAGACAGGAAAAAGGAGAAGAGGGCAAAGTGTACGAGAGAGAGAGAAAGGGTTTTTGTTCTCATTTTAGTTTCCGTTTCGGTGCAAATCCAAAGAGAAACAGAGCATATATATATCTCTTTGCTTCCGTATTTCAGGCTTTCTTTTCTTGTTTGTTTCGTTGGTGGTGTTGTTGCGGCGGAACCCTAGGAGAGCCCGGCGGGGGGCGCGGTGGCAGATCTGACGCGATACACAGTTTAGGAGAGGATGAGCGGGAAGAACAATGGCGGTGGTAAGGGCTTGCCGTCGGGGATTCCTTCTGGATGCCGGAAAATGGTTCAGAGTTTGAAGGAGATAGTCACTAACATACCCGACCATGAGATCTACGCCGCTCTCAAGGACTGCAACATGGACCCTAACGAAGCCGTTAGTCGCCTCCTCTCCCAAGGTTCTCTCTCTCTCTCTCTCTCTCTCTCTCTCTCTCAGCTTTCTTGAGTTGCAGTTGCAGTGAGTAGTTTTAGTTGGATATGTATATGTTCGCTAATCTTTTGCGTTTAAAATTTGTTTAGATCCTTTTCACGAGGTCAAGAGCAAACGAGATAAGAAAAAAGAGGTTCGTTGTTCTTGTGTTAAACCTATGCATTTTAGGATTTTTTTCTTTACGTTTCTTGCTTATTAGTTTATGTATTTGCTTTGCTCATTGCACTTGCACACTTATATTATATATTTCATTCATGTATTTTCTTTAAAAAATTATTTGTTGATTATTCTTTTATTTTTGAACAGAGTAAGGATACAACTGATTCCAGGCCTCGTGGAACAAGTAATACATCTAGTCGAGGCAGCGGGGCAAGGGCCGGGACGGACCGGTATGTTGGTCGTGGTGCCGCAAATCAATACAGTAGCAGTGGTATGCGCGCAGTAGTGTTGTTTTTGTTGCTAGTTTTTAAATTTTGATTTGGTATGCATTGTTAAGACGATGTTGCTTTGAACTTGAATTAATATTCTTTTTATTTTTGGTTGTCAGATTCCGGTCTATTGCAGGGGAAACCTGTAACCAAGAAAGAAAATGGAACCCCTGCTTATGGCAGCTCAACATCATATGCATCTAGTGTGTTGGAGAATAACGTGAGCAGACAATTGCCATCCCACAGGTCTCTTTTCCTTCATTTGTAGTTATATGTGCATGGAGATTTGGAAAAACTTATTCTCAGATTTGAGTTTACTAAAATTAATGAAAATCTTATGGTTATGGCTGCTTTTGAATTGTTCCTAGTAAACAGTTGAAATGGTTTTATTAGCACTTGCATTTATGTAGCATGAAATTCAGTTGCCAGGTGATGGATATGTAAAATGGTTTTCCTCCATTTTTTATCTAAAGAAGAAAGCCGCCTCTAAAAGCCACATTACGCAAGCAATTTTCAATGTTGTTTTAGTTTCGTGTTGTTTGCCTCTTAAACAGTTGATGCATTCTGTACTATTGATTCTCTTGACTTTATGGTTCTAATTATGAGGAACTGATGTTCCTTGTGTGCATTTAATGGCCAGTTCAAGCATTAATAGACAAAAACTCCTGCACATGAAGTTTGATATAAAAAAATAGTAATGTTTTTACGTATCTGGCTATTAATTTTTCATCTATCTTTATTCTTTTTGTGGCTTGACGTGGTTTCCTAATCTATATATGAAACATCAAAGTATTCCCTCAGCATCCAATATTTGCTATCCAATATAGTCCTTATAATTTAGTTAAACTGGTATTTGGATGACAAAACTCATGACATAGTTATGTTATAAAAACCAATTTTGTTGTTGCTAGCAAAAAGGATGACCAATGTGATTTACTCATAAACCTCTAGAAGGCTATACAATGTGATTTTGTTCATGTTTATAAATATCTTCAAAATTGTTGCAGTGATTCAGTCGGTGTGAGTGATGCATTGTCTTCATCTTCACAACTTGGTGGATTTCAATCTGCCTGGAGGGGGAACCCTGGTCAAATATCAATGGCTGACATTGTCAAGATGGGTAGGCCACAGTCCAAGACAATGCCCAACACTTCTATCCACGGTGGTAATCATCAGAATGCTTTTGCTCCTCCAGCAGCTTCGCACAACAATTTGCATTCATTGCAAGGTCATCCTTCCAAGCCGTCGGAGACAAATAATGATCAGGGTTTTGTGGTTAACCACAATGTTCAACAGAATGATGAATGGCCATCTATTGAGCATCAACCTGCTATTTGTGTATCATCTGCCGCTGATCTCCATGCAAATGCTGACTACAATACAAACTCTTCTAACTTTGTGGAAGCTAATCGGCAATTGAAGCCACATGCAAATGAATGTGTAACTGAAGATGGTCCAATGAGGAACCCAGACAATGCCGGATCTGTTTCCTTATCTGCTAAAAGTTTATCTGAGGATAATCCAGAAAGCGCATCTGCTTTTGAGAGTAGTCTGTACAAGGACATAAATTCCTACCAACCTCATCAGCATCCTTTCGAAAACAACGAAGGTGATGAGCATGCTAATGATTTGCAGTTTTGTGTCTTCCCCGCAAAAATTTCACTAATGATCATATTCCTTTGTTTTCATGATATATTTTCTGCATCTGTTGTAGAAATGATAGAGAGATTGTGTTTTCCCTCTGGCAAGTCAATCTGATGTCATCCTCATGTTGTGTGTATTTCACTACTTGTGATACACTAATGGTGGAATACACATGAGGATAGTTTAGTTCATGTGTATTCCTTCCGTGATGCAATTGGTTAGTTCTTTGGAAATCTTTAGTTATTTACCATATTAAATATATGCTGCATCTTCCTTTCAGCTGAAGATGGTGTTTCATCAGCAGTGACAAACTTAGAGCAGCTTAATCTGAACAAGGATGATGAAGGCAAAGAACAAGAGGAGGACAATCCTCCACTTCTTATTCCAAATCACCTCCAAATACATACCCCAGAGTGCTTTAGTCTGAGCTTTGGAAGTTTTGGATCTGGAAAGAACGCTGGCATCACAGGATCTGGGCCATATTCATCCCAGCCATTGGAAAGTAACTTGGAGGATACATCTGGAACCATAGATGTTTCAACAATCGGGTCCTCAGATGTTAGGTATGTGCATATGGCTTATGTGTGCGCACACACACAGTTGCATTTATAGTCATTTGTAGTTTACTTACTTTAATATCTTCTTGCAGAAACCCTGACTATTATGGGGATGAACATCTTGATACTACCTCGGATGGAATTTAGCTCACAGGGCTGGTGTGGATGCTGGGTCCTATGAACATTCTTCTGGTTCACAACCAGAGGCTTTGAAATCTGAACCTCCTGAGACATCTCACGAAAATCAATATTCATTTCATTCGTCTTCACACGAGTTTAATTATGAAAATGCTCAACCCCAAGATGTTGCATTTTCCCATTCACAAACCAGCTCTCAAATGCAGAATCTGTCTCCTTTCTCTAGTGTAATGGTAAGTATACAGTTAGAATTTTTAATATTTAATGTAAAACATATCAAAAGGCCAGCCATTTTATCCTTTTGTGTGTTTTAAGTGAATTTTGGTTGATTATGGAATATTTGTAATATTAATATGGTCCAACAATTTTGCTATCTACACCTAACTCTTGGTGCTGTTTTTCAGCAGGGATATACGAATTCTTTGCCCAGTTCTCTGTTGGCATCAACGGTTCAAACAGCAAGGGAGGATATCCCATATTCACCCTTCCCTGCAACACAATCATTGCCTGCAAAGTATAGCAACATTGCTTCGTCAATTGGTGGTCCCACTATTACCATGTCTGAGGTGCACTTCCAGTTCAAACTTTATATTTTTAGCCGATTGAGTGAGATTTTGTCATATCAATAAAATCGAGTGTTGTGGTTTACAGAATATGTGGTTATTCTTAGCCCGGAAAAAAGGATACCGGAACTTATAATCCATACTTTTACTGTATTTGATGTTGACTTCAGTCAATCAGTTGTATAGCAAAATTCGTTAAACAATACCTTTAGTTGAACCTTGGTGAAAATTATCTCCAAAGTTATGCTATAAGTTCAACCTTGTCCTTTTAATGTTACTAAAGGTTATTGGTGCATGTTGTTGAAAAAAAAAAGACTTTGTGCAATGATCCCATAAATGTTCACCTTGTACAGATGTTTGTATAGGTCACTGGTGCATTCTTTAAATAAAGATTGTTCACTAGAAGAGAAGATTATATTTCACAATTAAATTTTGTTTTTGTATCTTGAAATTGTTGATATTGGAAGAGGGTGATGTAAATGCAGTCTTATAATAACTTCTCTTTTCCATTATACAGGCTCTAAGAGCAAACAGTATATCTGCAGCTCAACCAAATCCGCAGGCACTGCCTGCCAGTGTTGCCACTGCACCTGCACTTCCTCAACACCTTGCTGTGCATCCTTACTCCCAACCTACTCTTCCTCTGGGACATTTTGCCAATATGATTGGCTATCCATTCATGCCTCAGAGCTATACCTACATGCCATCAGCATTTCAACAGGCCTTTGCTGGAAATAACACATATCACCAATCTTTGGCAGCTGTGCTTCCACAGTATAAAAATAGTATTTCTGTTAGCAGCTTGCCTCAATCTGCTGCTGTTCCATCTGGATATGGTTTCGGAAGTTCAACAAGCATTCCTGGAGGAAACTTCCCTTTGAATCCACCTGCAGCCCCTACCAGTACAACCATTGGATATGATGATGTATTAAACTCCCAATACAAAGACAACAATCATATGATTTCACTACAGCAGGTATAGAGATTGCTCATAGCATTGCTTTGCAACACTCTCGTTGTCGATGGTGAAGTTTCTTATGGTTCAAGGCAATCTGATGTGGTTCATTTTGTTGTATTAAAAAAACAAAAAAACACTATTTAGTCTATCATTTTATCTTTGGGCATGTTGGCTAATGTTTGTATTTACTTGTGTGACAGAATGAGAATTCTCCCATGTGGGTTCAAGGGCCTGGATCAAGAACGATGTCTGCCGTTCCACCCAGCACATACTACAACTTCCAGGGACAGAATCACCAACAAGGTGGATTCCGGCAAAGCCAGCAACCATCGCAGCATTTTGGACCCCCCGGATACCCTAACTTCTACCAACAAGGCATGTCCCTGGAACATCAGCAGCAGAACCCTAGGGAAGCATCCCTTGGTGGTTCTCAGAGCCAGCCATCAAAGCAGTCCCAACAATTATGGCAGAACAGCTACTAATCTTAGTCACTTCCCGGTTTTGAAGGGTCTTTGATGTGAGTTTGATGAAAAGTGATGACCAATCAGAGGCATTTCCGCGGTCTAATAATAATATTATATGTACCATTATTTTGGTCTTCTGAAAGGGACCGTGATGTGGCTGCCGCCCTGTGCGACGAGATTGTATTCTACATAATTATGTTCCCTCATGTTTAACGTAGGTACTCTGTGCTAATTCCGTACGATACTCTTTCTTTTACATTGTTCTCATCCGGTTATAGTGGAAAAGTTTCGTTCGTGGATGTTACCTCCTCCGAGTTCTTGGTTCCCTTTCTTATTATTATTCCTTTTATTATTCCTCTTATTAATTATATTTTTACACTATTTTTAATTTTACAATTAAATAGTTAAGTCTTTTAAAGGTCAAAACATTAAAATTAATAGAATATTTTTTTAAAAAAATATGGTCAGATTTAATTAAATTATTAATTATGTGTATTTTTAATTTGTAAAAAAATATTTTGTTAATTTTAATATTTTTTATATTGACAAAAGATGAATATAAAAATTTAATTAAAAAATATAAAAATTTAATAAAATTATAAAGACTAATAGAATAATTAAATTTAAAAATAATTATGTCCAACCAATATGAATGAAGTTTGACCAAAACCAAAAGCCTATAGCTAGATCGGCAGTGGTTATTCTGCTAGTGTTTAACACCATCCCTAAAGAGGAGAAATCTAGTATATAGTTCATTGAACTTGTTCAAAATGAGATATTATTACTTATCAGCATTATCAGCAGATTATTTTATACTTATAAGTCATACCATGATATTTCAGAAACCAATTAGTATCCGTCTTTGCTATTGAATAATGTAGGTAAGGAAGTGAAACCTTTAGTTGTCTTAGGTTAATAGAAACTAAGAAAATGAGAGAGGTGACGTGAAAAGTCAGAAAGAATAAAATAACTGAAAATAAAAAAAGTCATAGAAGACGAATAGGACAAATTATGCAAGATTAAAAGGAGTTTCTATTAGTCATCATCGTGTTGTAATATACACAATAATGCAGAGTATATATAATCCCCGAATTCATGTCATACTTAATTAGAAAATCCACAATACAGCAAAGGTTTAATTATTTGTTCATCTTGATAGTTTTATTAAATTTTTAATAAATTTTTATATTTTTTAATTAAATCTTTACACTATTTTTAATTTTGTAATTAGATTTTTTTATATAAAAAATATTAAAATTAATAGAATATTTATTCTAAAATATATATGATTAAAGATTTAATTAAATTTTTAATTATAAATATCTTCAATTTGTAAAAAAATATTCAGTTAATTTTAATATTTTTTAGATTAGAAAAGATCTAATTATAAAATAAAGTTTAATTATTCTGTTGGTCCTTATAATTTTACCAAATTTTTAATTAGGTCCCTATATTTTTTTCCTTTCAATTAAATTCCTACATTGCTTTAATTTTGTACTTAAGTTCTTCCTAGTGTAAAGTATATTAGAGTTAACTGAATATTTTTCGCAAATTGAAGGTATTTATAATGAAAAACTTAATTAAATCTTTGATCGTATGTATTTTGGTAAAAATATTATGTTTATTTTAACATTTTTAACATGAAAATGACGTAATTATAAAATTAAAAGTAGTATAAGAATCTAATTAAAAGAAAAAAAAGTATAGAAACTTAATTAAAAATTTGATAAAACTATAGAGACCAACAGAATAATTACACCTAAAATTAAAAATAATATAAAATTTTAATTAAAAAATATATAAAAATCTAATTATAATTTAATAAAATTATAAAAACTAATAAAATAATTAAACCTACAACAAAACTAAGTTGATTATTAAATGGTTCGAATCACAATTAGTGCAAAGGTTTTCCGTACACTAAACTAATTTCTTGACAGGGATACCATGGTTGACATGAATTGTTTGGAAGGGAAAGAATTTTTTTATTGGTAATAATTACAAATTTATAAAAGTTAAGTAACTGGTCTGTGTTATTAAAAAATGGATTCTCTCTAATTTTTTTAATATTTAAAAAAATAAAATATAATTTCTAATCTTTAATTTTATAAACAAATCAAAATTAAATATAAAAAAATAATAAAAGATTAAATTTAACACTGGACACCGTCCAATTTTTTTTTGTGGAGAGGATCACTCCCGTGTTATTGACATAAGGATGATGAGCATAGAATGTTGAATGCATATAGTATAATATCCAGACGAATAATTAAATATATAATATGCAACAACTACCAAACTTTGTACGATACCTCGGAAAATATTGAAATCCAGATCTATTATTTGTTTGATAAATATAATACTTCAGCATTTAAAAGTAGAATGTTTAAGGATGTCCTATCTAATTCAATAATAAAAGAATCGGAAATTTGAATTTTTGAGGCTAATGTATTGATAATGTAAAAAATTTTATACAATTATATAATTATATAAAATAGTTAGTTTTGTTGATGTATTATTATATAATTCGATACACGTATAAAATTATTTTAGAATAATAATGTATTAAAATTAATTTTTTTTAAAGAAATTAATAAAAGTCTTTGCTGCTGTTGTTGTTGTATGGCTTTTAGGTTTTTTCCAACATTTTATTTTTTATTTTTTAGATATTAGTAAAACTTAAAATATACAATACATAAAGGTATATTATTAATATTATTGAGCTGTCCAAAACTTTAAAAAACATCATTAAATTCAATAATTAAGTATTACACTAAAATTTTTTTCATATCCAAAAAAATTAGTCTTTTTTTTCTTTGATTTAGATCATCTAAACTGAGAAATTGTAGTTTGAATATTAAAAATAGCAAAAATATTAAATTCATAGGTTGAATACAATAAGTGACGGAAAAAAGGATGGTTGACATGAATCGCTTACAAGGGTTGGGAATTTTTTTATCGGCAATAATTACGATAATTGTAAGTAAACTAATAGTTTTCAACTTTTCATGTAACAAATTTTCGAATAATATAACATGCAGGTGTAAGCTGCTGTACCTCGGAGTTGACATAAACTATTAGATAGCGTTTGCATACCCAACTCTATTATTGATGGAAAAATGATAAAAGTTTTCTAATGAGTGTGTTAAAAGTTACCTTTATTTGTTAATTAAAATTTCATTTAATATACGTTAATATATCTTAGAACGTTGTTTAAATTACAATGAGATGATTGTTCAGCATGCTATATATTAGGCGGCCTCCACTCTTGGTATTTGAGATGCAATACAAGACTATTAGTAGGTGTGTATGGATATTCAGTCCAATTTAATAATAATATCTATATTCTATATCTATTATAAAAAAATTTCAGCGAGTTATAAAATTATTTGGTCTGCTAATTTATATGCATGGTCTCTCTTAACAACTCATTTGTTGTCCCTCAAACCAATTCATCATATTAATCCCACTAAACATACATGAAATAATAAAAAATAAATATTATATTAATATTCTAAATAAAAAAAAACAACTAATAGGATCATCTTTAAACGGCTTTTAATAAGTAGGAGTGTATTATTACTTGTTGAGTAATATTATATGACAAATAAAATTTATTATTTTTAATCAATAATTTAATATTTAGCCGAGTCCAAATAATAAAGACTAAATTTTAAATTTTAAATTTTAATTTTTAAATCTAAATTTAAATACTATAAAAATAATTATTAGTCTAAAATATTAATTAATATTAATAAAAGATATTGACTCTTTAATAATTTTTATTTATTAATTAAATAAATTTTAACTCTTTTTTTAAATATTAACATTTTCTTAATATTAATAAAAGAGTCCTTAATATTTTTTTAATATAACTAGGTATCTTTTAAATATTATTCTTTATTCAGTTTTTAGAAGAAAAAAAAAACAAGTATTTTTTTTATTTTTTGAACAATTAATACGTAAAAATAGGTATTTAAATTAATTAAATAATAATAAATTTTTAAAAAAATTGACCAAAAACTAAAATTTAAAAGACAAGTAATATTTTTGATTTTTTTATTTATTAATTAAACAAATTTTAACTCTCTTTGTTTGTTAATTTTATATTGTTTAAATCTAAAAGGATAATTTGTTAATTAAGTTAACGAATTTTTTGTTAAATTTATAAAAAAAATCTAAAACATATTAATTTGTTTGTTACATATAATAAAAAGTAAATTTTAAAAAAAATTGCATTCCTTTTTTTTCGTAGCGCATTATATTTACTTTAAATGGCTGAGGTATGTTAAAATGATAATACTCAATATAAAAGAAAAATACTAAATGATCAAATGAGTATCGAGCTGGGTAGTCGTTAGAAAAGCTTAGGTGTTGTTAAATCATTGTCTAACGATTTTTTTTAAGGAAGTCATTTTCCAAAAAATTAATAATGAAGGAAGCAAATACCGCTGACTTTTTTGTAACTGCCTATAAAATCCTAAGAGAAGTTATAGTAGGTATAGGAGAGATACAAAATAGGTATCTCCGAGAACATAGTGGTGAGTATAATAATGGAAGGCATGAAGAGTGAGAAGGAAACACTAGCATCAAGTAATAGCGAGCCTAAGAAGAAGAAGATAATTAGTGATAGAAAGGCTTCTTGGGGTAAGCTTGTTGGCCGTGTTGATTCCCTCAATTTGGAGGCTGCAAGAATTCCTTCCACCTATCACCGCCATTTGGTTTGTCATCCTCCTCTCAATCTTATCAACTTTCGAAACTTATGATACATAATAACATTGTAACACCTTTTAACATGAGCAATGCTACATTACCAGTAAATATTATTATTTTAGATTGATATTTAGTTAATAATAATTTATACTTACATTAATAAAGATTTACACATATAAATTAATACAATTTATATTTATATTTTTTAAAATTTACACACATAAATTAATAGAATTTATTTATTAAAAATAACTTAAAATTTTTGCTAACTAAATATTAGTCAAAATTACTAAAAATTAATGGTCATAATAACAGTTTTAGGCCATAATAACAATGTTTATATTTATTAAATAAATAAAAAAACCTAAAACATGATACGATGACCCTAAAATTTGATGTATAACAGATAAGTTGGAGAACAACATTGAGCTTAGCATTTCAAAGCATAGGGGTGATATATGGGGACATTGGAACATCTCCACTTTATGTGTATTCAAGTACCTTCACCGATGGTATAAAAAACACTGATGATCTTCTTGGATGCCTCTCTCTCATCATCTATACCATTGCACTCGTTCCCTTCCTTAAGTATATTTGCATCGTTCTGTGGGCTAATGACAACGGTGATGGTATGTTAGTGTCTTATTTCTTAAGTATAGTGTGTATTTAATTTTATGTCCTTTCTTTTGGCGTCTTAACTAATGTTATTCATTAATAAAGTGTATATACCTTGAAAAATTAATTTTCTATGGAAAAATGTAACTATGAAATATAGTTGATAATAATTATGGAAAACTTGAAAAGAATGACATCAATTATATGTAATTAATAAGCTTTTTAGCTTAGTTCTAAAAATCTTACCGAATGGACCGGTTTAACTGAATTAATTGGCAATTAATTTTTGTCGGTATGCTTCAGACAAAAAATCGATTGCAAAATCAATTAAACTAGTTTAAAACCAGTAAATCTGTCTTTTGTTATTGAAAAACGTATAATTTTTTTTTTGAAAAATATACATTTTATAAAAATAATTCTTTTATTATATTCTTAAAATTTTAAAATTTCAACTGAGTTGTAACTTAGTTGAAATTTTAAAATTTTGAATCTCTAGATTTGTAAGTTTAATTACTATTCGAATTTTAAAAATATTTTTTAGAGAGATAATTTATGTCATATCAAAGTTTTACCTTAAAAAGTCTAAAATTTTCTATTGTGTTTAGTTTAAAAATAAAATAAGACAACTAAAATATGACATAAAAGACAACAATATAAAATTTAATGTTTTGTATTTTGTTTGATAATAGATTAAATATAAAGATAAATAAATTATGAAAAGCCTAATTTATCTTCATTTTCTACCTCATAAGATTTAGAAAAAAAAATATAATAAAAAAACATAATTATAAAAATATAAAAATAATAAAAAAATACAAAAATAAACGGTATCTTTTATTAATGTCTTTATATCTTTATAAAAAATATATAAAATACACTAATTCAATATATTAGAATATAAATATCTGTATTTATGTTTCATTTATCAAACATTATTTTGTATGGTTGTATTTTTATTACAGCGTTTTGGTACATATAAACAAATACGGCCTAAATAAATATATTCCAAGAAACATTATTTTGTCCTTTTTAGTATTTTTTATTATTTCTAAATTATTATGATGTGTATTTAGGTGGGACATTTGCATTGTACTCTTTGATTTGCCGGTACGCTAAGGTGAGCTTAATTCCAAATCATCAACCAGAGGATATGCAACTTTCAAATTACAAACTGGAAACACCATCAAACCAATTAAAGAGGGCACAAAAGATTAAGGACAAGCTAGAGAATAGTAAGTTCGCTCAGCTTCTGCTTTTTGTTGTGACTATCATGTCAACCTCTATGGTCATCGGAGATGGAATTCTCACACCATCCATTTCAGGTGAAATTTTGTCACTAAAGAAATTCAACTCAATTAATTAATGAATTAATATCAATATAATTGTTAACATTCATTTTCGAAATTGTTTGCAAAGCAGTACTTTCTGCAGTTGGCGGGATCAAATCAAAGAGTGAATCACTTGGCCAAGGTACATACATGCTTCCCTCTTCTACTTAAGTGTTTATATTTGTACATAAGTTGCTGAGGAAAAGTATATAATGGTACTGTTGTTTCAGGTGCTGTTGTGGGGATCTCAATAGCAATCTTGATAATTTTGTTCTGTGTTCAAAGATACGGCACTGATAAAGTGGGCACAACGTTTGCCCCAATAATCATTGTGTGGTTTTCATTCATTGGAGGCATAGGCCTCTTCAACTTGTTCAAATATGAAGTTGGTGTGCTTCGAGCTTTGAATCCAAAGTACATTGTAGATTACTTCAGAAGGAATGGTAAAGACGGATGGATTTCTCTGGGTGGAATTTTTCTATGCATTACAGGGACTGAGGCCATGTTTGCAGACTTGGGTCACTTCAGTGTACGAGCAGTTCAAGTAAGTGAATAAGCAGAGTGTGGTGCTTCAAGCCATATTCTCATTAATTTGCTTTTCCTCAACAAAATATACACTTACTTCCATCCTATGCTTATTGCAGCTTAGTTTCTCCTTTATTACATTTCCTGCACTAGTGTGTGCATACAGTGGACAAGCTGCATATCTTAGGAAGTTCCCGGACCATGTGGCGAATACATTTTATGACTCGATACCTAGTAAGTTTCTTCTATCTTGGTAGTAAATTCAGTACACGCAGATTCATCAAATGGCTGAAATGCCGAATTTTCAATATGCAGGTGCAATATATTGGCCAACATTTGTTGTGGCAGTTGCTGCTGCCATCATTGCAAGCCAGGCTATGATTTCAGGGGCATATTCTATAATCCAGCAGTCTCTAAGTTTGGGATGCTTCCCTAGTGTTAGTGTCATACATACCTCTGCCAAGTATGAAGGTCAGGTTTACATACCCGAGATCAACTACATTCTTATGATCTCGTGTGTCATAGTCACCGCCGCCTTCCAAACCACAAATAATATTGGCCATGCTTATGGTATGCTATTATTAAGAACTCCAATTTCATAGTCTATCAAGTCAAACATAGACCTTGTGTGCTAAGTCTGAATTTCCATGACAGGGATTGCTGTGTGCATGGTGATGCTTGTCACAACGGCCATGGTTGCTCTTATAATGCTTGTTATATGGAAGACAAATATATGGTGGATTGTTCTTTTTGTTTTGGTATTTGGTTCGATCGAGATTGTGTATTTATCATCCATGTTAACTAAGTTCATTCAAGGAGGCTTTCTTCCACTAGTACTTGCTTTGTTCTTGATGGCTATCATGGCCATTTGGCATTACACACACAAAAAGAGGTATATGTTTGAGGCCAACAACAAGGTTTCTAGTGAACATCTAAGAGAAATAGTAAGCAAACAGGTTGTATCCAGAATACCTGGAGTAGCACTTCTATTCTCAGAGCTAGTTGAAGGAGTTCCACCCATTTTTGCTAAAGTTGTTGCCAACATACCTCATATCCACTCTGTTGTTGTGTTTGTTTCCATGAAGTCCATCCCTATTAGCAAAGTCGCATTAGAAGAGAGATTCCTTTTCAGACAAGTTCAGCCAAAGGAATATAGAATCTTCCGCTGTGTGGTGAGGTATGGCTACAATGATGTGATTGGGGAACCAAAAGAGTTTGAGGAACAATTAGTTCAACAGCTAAAAGAGTTTTTAAGACTTCAAAATTTTACTCATGTATACGAGGGGGTGGGAGTTGGTGATGCTGAGCATCCAGATTACCATTTGCAAGTGAGTATCCAACAACAGCAATCCAGCAGTGAATGGTTTGCTAAGGATGGAAAAGGTTCTTCTAATCGAATAATGCCTGCATCATTTTGTTCGCACCAAGTGGAAGACCAAGTGGTGCAGTCCCAATCTGGTCAACAACATTCAAGGTCTAACCCTGCCATAAATGTGTCCCATGCTTCATCAGGCTCCATTCAGTCATTTGGAGCAGTTAGTAGAATCTCAAACCCAACTCTGCAGGTAATAGAAGAGGAGATAGCATTTGTGCAGAAAGCAATGGAGAGAAGTGTGGTCTACATGTTGGGAGAAGCCGAGGTGGTGGCAGATCCCAATGCATCCGTTTTAAAGAAAATAGTGGTCAATCATATCTACAGTTTCTTGAGGAGAAACTTCAGGCAGGGAGAACATCTAATTGCAATCCCACGTTCAAAGCTACTCAGGATTGGAATGACATATGAGATATGAGATATGATGACACACTGAAAGATCAAGAATGCTCTAAAGATAATTAGTAAGTAAATAAGAAATATGAATATTGTACTTCAAATGGTTTGGCTTTTGCCTTTCGTAATTGGCTTGATGCCAACTAGGTTGTTGGTTGTTACCATGAAATATAATGTAATCATATAGTACTAAATGTAATGGATTTTGTTGTTGTGCATGTTGGATAATGTTAGAAATTAACAATGAGGAAAATTCTATATTCTAGGAATAAATCCTCTCTACTGCATGTTTAATTGTCGAGTGTCGACATGACAAAAGAGAAATTTACTTCAGCACCATAAATGAGTCCCACCAGGTTAGATCACATCCTAAAAGTTACAAACAGATCTAAAGACAGAAAAATAACTGAAAGCAACCTTCAAACAATAATACTCAACCAATAACTAGGATCTCAAAACAACAAAGATAAACTCAGTTATTCAAAAAATTTAGGGATGGAGAAAAAAAAGGTCTATCCTATCCATACAAAAGAAAGCATGTATCAACCAAATGAAGCAATAAGGTAAACCCTATTTTTTTTTGTCTGATCACACATACATTTACAAATTCAGCAAGTAAGCATAGGACTAAAATGCAACTCCAACACAAATATTGTATAAAATCACAAATCATGAGATCAAAACATGCGGAGATTGTTGAAAATGTAATAGACATTATACCACAACATGGGAAAATTGAGGCCATAACTAGCCAACATAACCATCCCTGAAACTAAAAATTTTCAATAAAAGTAAAGCCTTAAGGGGGCACACCGCACTGCAGTCCCCAGCACAAAGCCTGCTATTTGTAGTTGTTTAGTTGGCGCGGCTCTTGAACACATCGAGATCCATCTCAGTAGGATCAGTTGCTTGCAACTCCACTTGAATCCCATCGAGCTCTCTCTTGAACCTGTCTTTGGAGCTTGCATAAATCATCTTATTTCTAACCCTTGATGTGTCAGGAGACCTTCAAATAAAAAAAGCAACAAAGTCCAACAAAAGTTAAATTAATATCAATCGCAGCAACAATAAACAATAAAAGCAAATAGCTGGAGTATAAACAAACAAACAAACAAACATCTAATTACCAAGCAATGAAGAAAATCCTGCTTTTAGGAACATTGCCTTCAGTCAAGTACTCGAAATCATATACAGCATAGCGGCACTCATTAGGAGGGAGGCAAGCAGTGAAATCTTCATAGCCTTGAGCTGGCTCACCAAGCTTCTCTACAATGACTTGCTTCTGATTCTCCTCAATCTTGAAAACTATGAACCTGTGAGTCCTTTTTGCCTTGAGCTCCAAAAACCGCAACTTGCAGTCATCATGGACTGCCATTCCTGAAGCAGCATTTGCCTGAGAAATTGAAAGACACACAAAATCAAAGCAATTATGATCAAGCATCTCCACAGACAAGCCCAAATGATTGATTACATGCACATACTTGGTTTAATCTCTTCGCCACCAAAGAAGCTAGTCAATAAGAAAAAGAAAATCAAATTATTTGATCTTCACCTCTAATTGGTGAAGATTCAGTGGATGCGAGAATTTTTAGACAAATCTTATCCGAAACCCAAAGCATTTGACTTAAAATTAAAATGTTAATGTGTATGAATTTGGGGTTAATTGGAGTGTATAAACAACTTTGAAAATTAGGAAGGGAAACGAGTAATCAGATCTGAGGGGAATGATGTATAATGATCAGATCGAGAACATGGAAGGTGTGTAATCCGAAACGAACAAGATCAGCAAACAAATACAGTGTCCAAAGTGATGATCAAAATAGCTGTTGATTTTAAAGTTAAATAGCAGCAGCAGCAGCAGCAACAACAACAACAACAACAATAATAATAGTAATAAGGTAGCAGGAATTGAAGCAGAAGTAGTAGCAAAGAAGAGAAGAGAGCAGACCATGGTTGCGTTGAGTAATTGGTGTTGATAAGTAAGAAAGAGAGAGAGGGAAGAACGGAAGGAGAAAAATCGGAATGAATTTGAGTTCTGTTTTTCTCTGTCTCTCAAACAGCAAAAGGTTGCGTTGATAATAAGAAGACAAGAATAAGAGAATAGTAGGCACAAATTTAATTAATTAATACACGAGTGATAATGGGTATTGTGGTCCATATCATGTCATGTGTACTGTATTCACCTGATGTGCCTCGACTAGCATAGGTGTATAAATAACATTAAATATATATGGATTTATATATATGTTGCGCCTTAAGAGCATATGTAGTTGTCAAGTATCAAGGGTGGTTAATTATTATTAGTATATATGGTACTGATTATTTATTTGGTATATTTCAAAGTCAAAAGTTTAATGGTAATTGAGAATTAATGTATGAACTGATATTGATTAATTAATTATAACTTAAAAGGTTGGAAAAAGAACAACATTATTATCATTGTTCGTTGTAGTCGTGGATACATGACCCAATGATATAAAAATAGGATGATTATTATTTTTAAAGAAAGTAACTCAGATATTTTTCTCACAATAACATATAATTTATCATGGACTGAAATAATTTTAAAACTCAGCCCAATTCAAATTCTACAAAATTGTCCAAATTTAACAATTAAAATTTTTTGAGCTAAATTTAAACAACTGAAAAAGAATGTAATTTTTAAGGATGTCTTGAAAAAATTAAAGAATTATTTTTATGTCACTAAATTTCAAAAATGAGGATTGCTACATGTACATATGTTACTAATTTTATAAAACAATGACAAGTTAATTGACTAAAAACATTATGATAGTTTGGTACATGCAAAAATACTTTCTAAAGAAGTAGAACTACACTTATATGATACAATGCTAAAACATATGTTCCATAGTCCTTATGGAACACTTGATCAATCTTCACCCTGCATAAAAAATTATCAATGTAAATGCAACTACCCAAAAGACTTTGCAGCAGAGACACAAAGAGGACTCATAACCGCAATATAAGCGACAATTTGCCACTCTAATTCCAATTAACCAAAATGTCATAGTTAACAATACATAGCTACTACTAAAGTATGATTATCATATTAATATTGAGATGTGTAATAGCATTAAGAATATAAAATATCTCTACAAGTATTGCTACACGGGTCTAGGCAGGGTTGCAATGGAGATTCACAAAATTTCTCACGTTAACGAGGTCCAACAGTTTATTAATACAAGATGGATTACCGCTTTAGAGATATGGTGGAGAATATTTAAATTTAACATTTACCTAATGAATGAATCTATGGAAAGGTTACAAATTCATTTGCCAAATTAACATTAAGTGAACTGCTATGATCATCAAACCATTCTTAAAATACTTAATGACAATTATTTCTCTAGAACAATGCTTATTGAATTCTTTGCCCTAAATCGGGAAGAGGACTAACAAAATAGGCGTCTTCTGTGGAGGAAAATTCTAGAATATTATACTTGGCATAACAAGAAAAAAGAATAGCATCGGCGCAAGACACAAAGGAGAGCCGTCGGTTTGAATTTATACTGTTTTACCTTCAGAAGGAGAAAAATTTTATTTGCGTATTCTGTTATCTAATGTTAGAGGACCAAGCGGTTGTGATAACTTTCTAACAATGAATGATGTTCAATATTCACCCTTCAAGCAATCTGCTCAATATCGAAGATTATTAAAGAGTGACAGTAGTAGCGCGGGCCAAACGTCGGTTCGAAATTTTTCAAAAAGAATTTCGTCACAAGTATAGTTCTAAACTAACAAATGACCCGTATAAGAGTTTAGAAGATTTTCACAATTCAAATCAATAAAAATTGGGAGTTTTAAATCCCGGGTCATCTCTCAAAAGAATGACAGTGAGGTGTGCGTATCATTGGCTATGAGAAAAATGGGGTTTGAAATGCAAAAGACAATAAATTAAATGACAAGAAAGTAAAGAGCAAACAAAGAAATTCAAGTGCTGAAAAGGCATCTTGGCAAGAATTGAAAGTCAAGGATTCATATCCAAGTCATTGACCACAAATATGACAATGAAGAGTTAATCCTACTTCATCATCCCCAAACATCGGAAAAAAGTCAAATAGGCATAGTTGATCTTAATCTATAAGTCTTAGCCTTAGTGAAAGACTAGCGTCAGTGGAAACAAAACTAACTATCAATCCTAAATTACCAATCAATATTGGAATCAATGACTCAAGGCCACCTAAGTCTTCAATTCCAAGCTAAGAATGCAAAATTCTACTCTAAAACTAAGAAAGACACTTTAACAAACACTTTGAATGCATAAAAGAAAAACATGATAAATTGCAAAAATTATAAAATCTATATCAACTAAATGTAAGCAAGCAATAAGAATAACTAAAAGGAACAACAATAAACATAAGAATATCAAATTGCATTAAATGAAAATTAGAATTCAAACAAGTGTTCATAAACTAAAATTGACAAAATAAAAAAACTAACAAGTAAAAGTAAACAAATTAAGATACTAGAACAAGGAATTGTAAAGAAAACTACAGTAAAACAATAATTAAAACTTAAATCTAAAAAGAAATTAAACTAAAAATCCTAAAACATGGTTCTACACTACTACTATACTACTTCTTACACTACTTGCTTGATTCTCCTTGAGTCTTGCCTTCAAATGCTTCAGAAATGAGTTAGATTGGGCCCAAAATGGGCTTGAAATTATGATTCACGTGTTTATTTAAGTAAATTATGTGTTGTCACCCGAACTCGACCCGGTGGCCCAATCATCATACACAATTAATATTTTGTATTATTAGTGATGGATGATGGCTATTCTTATGTGGATTTTGTGTTATTAGTCATTATAAGACTATAAGTTAATGTTTTATGTTTAAAATGCACAAGACTTTATATTAATGCATAATATTATGTTATTTGTATTGATTAAATATTTGGTGTTATTAGACAATATTAGTATTGATTGTGGTTATACTTTAATTTTAGAAAAGAGTTGGTTCTTGTTATATTTTTCTAAGTAAATTTTACCATGTCAAATAATGGTTGGAGTCTTAGAAATTTGGATATTTTCACATGCTAGCTTACAAGAAGGTATCAAGGTAATGTAATGTTAATGACCTGATTTTTACCCGGTTTTTACCCAGTATAATCGTGACCCAAAAGTGTGTTAGTTTCGTCGGGTCTAGGGCCAGGTTTGGGTCTAACAAATATACCTGGTATATTTTCGGGTCGGGTCTGGGTCACATCAAATCCAGTTTCACCCGACACATGAACACTCCTAGCAGTAGTGGCTAACCAATGGAGGGGGTGCTGACAGTAGGAAGCTCACCAGAAATGATAGAGAACAGGGGGCTTCCTATTTCTGGATTCAACCACGAAAGTTGGCAGTGAGAGAGAGAGCAATAGGAACCTGAAATGGGTGTGAAAAGGTGATGAGAGCTAGAAGGAGGAGTGGTGGCTGTCGGCAGTGAGAATGGTGGTTGCCGATGGCAGGTTGTGGAAGATGGTGGAAATGGATGGTTGGGGTTGGTGGTTATGGGCGAAGAAGAAGAAAGGAAGGAGTGTAATGGTTGTGTGTGAATTAGGGTATTCACATAAAAGGGTTAGGTTTTTGAATTTGTGCATGCATCTACCATGCGTACGTACAACTTGAGCGAAATTTGGAGGTGGTGCGTACACACATAGTGTGGGTACGCATGATTTCAATTCTGTAAATGGTGTGATGTGTACGCATACTCCATGGGTACGCACGATTTTGGTTCTGGAGGGGAATCATGCGTACGCATGATAATATATTTTTTTTAAACCTACGCCTAAAAAATCTTTAACCTATTTTCTAACATCCTAGAGACCATATTTAACTAAAAAATTATTCGTAAACTTAATAATTGCAACAAGGATAGAAAATCAAATTAAGAAAGCTATTAACTATTTCAAAAGTGACATCAAACATGATGTTTAAACATGTAATTAACAATAAGAATCTATCAAATCAAGCTAATAACTAAGAAAAACATGTACAATAATAGTAAAAACAAGTGAAGGTTGGAAGATTTTACTTTGGTGGGGTGTCTCCCACCTAGTACTTTTATTTAAAGTCCTTAAGTTGGACATTTGGTGAGCTCTTGTCATGGAAGCTTGTGCTTGAATTCATCCTTGTACTTCCACGAATGCTTGGACTTTTAATGCTCTCTATGATTCCAATTGATGTACGCCAAGCTTTGATGAAGTTTGAAATAAGCTAAGAGCTCCCAAAGTTGATGATCCTTACTATGTGTTCCGGGATCCCAAACCTTGTTTTTGCACCTGTCTTCTAGTTGAGTCACATGATTCCATCTGGGTATCAACACTTCTGAATTCTCCCTTAAATATCCAAGCTTCCTCCTAGATCCATTCAATTGAGCATTGCACCAACCTCGGAACCCAACCAAACCTTGAGGTTTCAATCATAGTGAGCCTTGATTTATGTTGCCAACCACTAACCACCTCTCTCTTGCTTTTTAATCCACACAAAGATCTAAGTGGACCATCCGTTTCTAGAAAGCTGTATGCAAGTGGGCCAATAAAGTTAAAGGACAAGATTTTTACCCACGCAATGATGTGATCGATGGTGGTGACTTAGAAAGAGAGGCTTCCAATAGCTTTAGCACCAACAACTTTAGCAAAGTGATCTCCACTCCCTTTTACTTTTCTTGGATAACTTCCACCTCTTGACAAGCTTCCTCAAATTCTATTCCTTGCTCACCAACTTCTTCTAACTCTTCCTCATTACTCAAGTCATGTTTCAGAGGTTGTGCACAGTCTTCCTCAACATCAATACTACACTTCATAGAGAAAGGTTCAATAATCTCAACAAGATCATTATTTGGAGTGAAAGTGTCTTCAATCTTGGAATCTATCTATTACTCAACTCCTTCTAACTCTTCAACCACTTTTCCAAATTCACCGAGTTCAACTCCCTCCACTTGTTGCAAGTCATGCTTCAATTTCTCTTCTTTCTCTTGAGGTTCCAAGCTCTCTTCCACCCTACATTCTTTAATTGAAGTTGATTCTTCACATTCATTTGAGGAAGTGCTTGGATTGTTGTAAGAGCGTATTGAGGCCAATCGGGTTAAAGCTTTGGCTAAGATAGCCATGATAGTGTTTTGACGCTCAATTCATTATTGCTTTTCCTTCTCGCCTCACTTTGTTCTTGAAGAAAGGAGTGGAGAGTATCATCTATGGAGTGACTCCCAAAAACTTGAAATGGTTCATTTATCAACTCCTCTTCCTCTATTTGGGGCTCCAAGGTCTCTTCCACACTACACTCTTTGGTTAAAACCAATTCTTCACATCCATTAACAAGAGTGCTTTGATTGTTGTGTGAGTGAAGTAAGGTTAAACAAGCTATGGTTTCTGTTAAGGAAGCCATGATAGTGTCGTGCCTCTTTTGAGATTCTTCTTGCTCTTGGAGAAAATTTGATGAAGGTTGAAAAGCTTCTTCCACGGAGGGTTGTGGTGGAAAATAGAATTTATCATCTGGGTGAAAGTTTTCATATATGGGAGGTGGTTCATAAGGGTGAGAGTGTTGAGGTTGTGTATATGAAGGTTGTTAGTTAAGGGAGGTTTGAGAGTATTGATATTAGAATGGTGGTGGTTCTAAATGTGATTCATATAGCTCATATGGTTTTTTTTAGGCACATAAGGTTGGTGGTATGGTGGATATGGATTAGGATCATATGGAGGTGTTTGGTGGTAAGATGGGACTTGTGAGTATGGTGGTTGAGGACAATGTTGAGGAGGTGGATGATAGGCATATGGTAGTTTTGATAAACATAGGGAGGCCCACCATATCCATTGGATTGGTATGCATTATGAGGTGGATTGTGATCATAGTAGATCGAAGGAGGTTGTTGTCATGAAGGTTGTCCATAAGAACGTGGCTCCCCCTGCAATTGCTTTTTTGATCCATAATGCGAACCATCATTGAAGTTTTCATTTCCTATAATATAGTTATAACCAAACTCAAAACTAAAAGGGTGAGAATTCATAGAGAGAAGAGAAAATAAAAGCTATTAAGAAACAAAGAAAAACATACTCCTAACTACTAGCAAAAACAAGCAAATAAACAAAAAGCAAACTATTCACAATATTAACAATAACCAATAACAAGCACACTTTGCAATTCTCCGGCAATGGCGCCAAAAACTTAGTGTGGGCCAAATGTCAGTTCAGAATTCCTCAAAAAGAACCTCGTTGCAAGTATAGTTCCAAACAAACAAATAACCCGTATCAGAGTTTAGAAGATTGTCACAATTCAAATCAATAAAAATTGGGATTTTTAAATCCTGGATCGTCTCTCAAAATAATTGCAGTGTGGTGTGCATATCATTGGCTATGAGGAAAAAGGGGTTTGAAATGCAAGAGACAAGAAATTAAATGACAAGAAAGTAAAGAGCAAACAAGGAAATTCAAGTGCTAAAAATGCATCTTGGAAAGGATTGAGAGTCAAGGGTTTCAATCTAAGTTATTGATGACAAACATGACAATTAAGAAGAGTTAATCCTACTTCGTCATCCCAAATATCGGAGAAAAGTCAAATAGGCATAATTGATCTTAATCCACAAGTCCTAGCTAATTCACTAATTAGACTTAGTAAAAGACTAGCATCAGTAGAAACAAAACTAACTAACAACCCTAAATTACCAATCAATATTGGACATCAATGACTCAAGGTCACCTAAGTTCTCAATTCCAAGCCAAGAATGCAAAATTCTACTCTAAAACTAAGAAAAGACATTTTAACAAACACTTGGAATGCATAAAAAGAAAACATGGTAAATTACAAGAATTATAAAATCTATATCTACCAAATGCAAGCAAGCAATAAGAACAACTAAAGGAACATCAATAAACATAAGAATATCAAATTGCATTAAAGGAAAACTAGAATTCAAAAAGTGTTCATAAACTAAATTTGATAAAAATAAAAAAAATAACAAGTAAAACTAAACAAATTAAGATACTAGAATAAGAAATTGTAAAGAAAACTACACTAAAACAAGAATTAAAACTTAAATCTAAGAAGAAACTAAACTAGAACCTAAAATCCTAGAAAGAAGTTGGAGCTTCTCTCTCTAGGAATTAATCTAAAATATGGTTCTACACTATTAATACTATACTACTTCCTACACTGCTTGCTTGATCCCCTTTGAGTCTTGCCTTCAAATGCTTTAGAAATGAGTTGGATTGGGCCCAAAATAGGCTTGAAATTGCGACCCACGTCTTTACTTAAGTAAATCATGTGCTGCTACTCGTGCATACGCACAACTGGGTAGATTTATAAAACTTCATTTCTTCGTGATTCTTCCACTTTTGCATGCTTTTTCTCCATTTATTCAAGCTATTATTGCCTTCTAAACTTTAAATCACTTAAACAAACATATCAAGGCATCGAATAGAATAAAATTAAATTAAATTTAGCAATTTTAAAGCATAAAAAGCATATTTTTCACAATTAAGTACAAAAAGAAAAAATTCACAAAAACATGCAATTTCAATGAAGAAATACAAGATAAATTGATAAATTCCACTCTTTTCAACCCAAAATTCATCATAAAATAGGGGTTGATGCATTTTTTGGCGGTAAAAAATTTGACACGAGCTAGATATCGGTTCAGAATTTCACAAGTTTCAAAAACTCAATTATGTCGCAAGTATAGTCTAAACTGGCAACCAACTCACAATTAAAGTTTAGAAGGTTGTTACAAAAATCAAATCAATAACTGGGAGTTGAGTCCCGGGTCGTTCTTCCTCGGACTTGCAATTGAATGCACATCATTGGTTATAGAATTTGAGGGTTTTGAATATGAATGCAAAAAGATAAGGTAACTAGAATTTAAAGAGCAATCAACAATAAAATTACAATAAATAAAAGCAATAAGCAAGTAAATAACTATCTAGTAATCATGCAATTGAGATGGCAATAATTAAGAGGTAATTATACTAGAAAGCAATGGAATTAAACTAAAAGGTCAAGAGAATTGAATCAATAAAAAGATGGTAATCAAATACTTGAAAAGGTTCATGAACTAAGGGAAATAGCAAAGGAACTCAAGTAACTCTAAGGAATTCATTTGAGAGTGATAGTAGCATTTGTGCATGTTTGATTGAGGCATCTAGTTTATGATTGGCATGTGCTTTACGAAAATTATTTGTAACCATCTTAATATTTTGTGAGCCTACAAATGTCAGAAGTCTATGAGATAAACTTTTTTCATATATGGTGAATGATTATCTATCAACTAGTACTATAATACCCTTAGGGTTAACAAATCACTATTCAAGGATTTAAATGATATCCTCCTTCAACATGAAAACAGATTACACAATACAATTTGCCAACTCTAACTTCTAAAAATGACAATAACAACTTGATACCCAGAGTTATCCAAAAAGAGCTGTGCATTGAAGCTTTTGTAAATTTTATTTTTTTCGATGACTTTGGCTTACTGCATACTGTTCACTGTCAGTTTGGTTTTAAGGTGAGTACAGAAAAGGAGATTGGTTAGGCTTAGGTTTCTCTTACTATTGGAAGTCCTTAATTATTTTGTAGTTTCATTTTGCTGATTTTGTTTCCTTAGAGAAATTTTGGAGATTGGTTAGAGTTTGAAGATTTGAGGATGTGATTAATTTTTGAAACTTTGGGGCTGCATGTTCAAGTTGTGGAAATGATAGTTTTAACTGTTTTGAGTATTATAGTTGATTGTAGGGTGTTCTCATTTTGCCTTTCTTCAACAGAGAATGCCTTCGCCTGCTGCTTGCTGCCGTTGGGCGCCGCACCGCTACTGGGTTTTACCTTCTAGAGTTCAGCTGTTCAGATTCAGTCTTGGATTATTCTTGGTACATTCATTAATCATGATTCACCGAAATTGATTATTCTTGGTACATTCATTGTTGTTTGATAATTGATACACTTTTGTTAATTGTGATTGAATTTATTCTGATGATGTAATTGCAAATTTAGTTTCATTAATTTGTTTGTTAATTGTTTTTGTGTATTGACTTATTAGGAATTAAGAATTTGGATATTATTAGTTGTTGTTTATCAATTTTGTATTTATATTTTTATACTGTAATCTTCAATTTGTGTAGAATTGTGAATATTTTTATTAATTAATTAACTTAGATTTATAATTTTATTCTATTTGTAATGGAGAAATATTTCAAAAGAATTTCATCATTGGAGATTGGATCCTAAAATAATTTATCGACTTCGTAACCATATGGGAGATAAATTTTTAAATGACTGTTTAGTGACATACATTGAAAGAGAGACATTTAATTTTATTGAAATGAAAAAATTATTCAATTTTTTCAAAATATGAAACCTAAAAGAATGAAATTCTAAATTATTTTTTATTATTTTGAATTATTATTTTATTATTTTAATTTATTGGTTAAATAATTTAAAAATAATAATATTTTATAACGTCATAGTATAATTATAAAAATTATTATTATATTATATATATTTTTTTCTACTGATAGAATTTTTTAGATCCGTCACTCTTGATAACAATATATATTTGTTAAAACTTAAAAGTAAGACCGTGAGAAATTTAACTTTAACACAAATACAATAATAATAAAAGAGAGTAATAATATTTATATTTTATCTCTTGTATTTGAAAATGTATTGTGCAAATTATATTAACCCTTTTTTTTATTATAGAGTCTTTATCCAATTAAAAAATTAATAAATGATAAAATTTGATGACGGTAAAATGTATCTTATTTTCTTAAAAAGTCTCAATGCTAGATTAAATGTTATAAGTCAATAGATAAATAAATTTTAAATTTTCGAATAAAAATATAGATAACGTGTTATACATTTTTATGAGTTACTGAACTAATTTTTATTGAATAACTAATTTAAATACAAACTAAAAAAAGCTACTATAAATGTTAACCAATGACAATAATCATGAGACACATATATAAATTATTTAAGGATAAAAAACACATCTCAATTTAGTAATAATAACTAGGTAACAAATTTTTTTATCATAAAAAAGATCTTATCAAATTAAAATTTAATAATACGAAAAAAATTAACGTAAACACACATAAAAAATCACTCTTTATTCCGCTATTTGAAATATATGAAATAATTAATGAATTCTTTTCAATAATCTATAATCACGGGCATATGTTGAAAAAAAAAAACTCTAAAACAATGTTTTATTTACCTATGCATGTGCATAAATTAGACATAGTATTCGAATATCCCAGAATTATGTTCGAAATTTTTAAGAGAATGTTTTATTTACCTATAACAATGTTTAAAAAAAAAACTCTCAAACAAAGTTTTATTTACCTATACTACCTATTCTAAGGATATGTACTCACTGTTATGCACGTTTATTTCAGCATAAAACATTTGACATATGTTGCAATGGAGGAAAAGTCACTTTGCCACAAGTAAATGCTTCTCAGAAATTACTTGAAATCTTCTTAAACCTTTTTGCAGAAAGGAACCATTTCAAAAAACACATTCGTAGTTACAACTATATTTTTTCTTTCATTTTGTGTGGTGTGCACATAGACAAACAATTAACTACAACAACCATGGTATATATACATTCCGTGCTTAAGGATCAATATAACGTAGTATAGGAGAATTTTATTCGGATCAAGGAAGGCAACCATGCTTCTTGCAACTTTATATAATATATATATATAATACTAAACACGAGTTACAAAATTGGATGCTGGAGAATGCACAACTGTATGAAAGTTTGGTTTTCAAGCTACAACAGTTATTGCACTATAATCCTCCATAATAGTTGGTGATGACATTGAAACAATGGTGAGTGGACGAGATATCAAGGTTCAAACTCATGCTGGTAATCTTAGAAGGATTCAAAAATTTGTAGGCTATTATGATCCGCTACAATATCCTTTTTTTTTCCATTTAGAACCGATGGTGAGATATCAATACTTGAATTCAAAGTGGGAACAAAGTATCATGTCAGACATATTATAACTATATGCTCTAGGTACAAACTCATATTTTCTATATAATTTATAGACTTCCTTTGATAATAGTTTGTGCCAATACATTATTTCATAATTTCAATCCGTTTCCTATTAATCTCAAAATTCATAGATCTACCCTGATAATTGGTGCACGAATCCCCACACCTTCGTACAGCTGTACCAGCAAGTGTACTGGGTCGTCCAAGTAATACATGAGCGAGTCAGGATCGATCCCACGAGGATTGCGGTTTGAAGCAAGTTATGGTTATCCTGCAATTCTTAGTCAGGCGAATAAAAGAGTAGGAGATGTTGGTATGTTATTTTTAAATGCATAAAAAGGAATAAAGAAAAAGGATAATTAGAACTCAGAAGTCGTGTAAACTATGAAAAGAGAATGGTTAAGGCTTGGAGTTGCTTTGTCTTTCTGAATTAACTCTGGTAATACTGTTCCCTTTACTTGTGAGTGATTTCTTCAATGGCAGGCTGTATGTGATTGATGTTGATTTGAGCAGCCGCCAATACTTCTCCAGATCTGAACCCCAGGGTTAGTGCGGATCCATTCTGATTGAGGGTGAAGCTCCTACAGTTCATTCTCCTTGATGATCCTACTCAAAACACCACAGACAAAGTCGAATCTTCCAGATCGGAGGATGCTGTGCCTTTGGTTCTAGCCTCTACCACAGAGACCCTAATCTCCCCGTAAATTGACTGAACTGATAACTCAAGAAGTCCCCAACAAAGTCGTGGATTAGCCGTTTGAGAGATGTATAGTCAAGCTAGTGCTTCATCATTGTCTGATGAAAGACGCACTCTGAACCCATGTAGAATGTGATAACCTTATGCTAGTTCAACGCATTCATATTGATGAAGAACGAATATACATCTTAGAATTAATCAAACACGGATTGAAGAGAAATAGTAATATTTTTATTAATTCATAGGACTCAGCAGGGCTCCTCTCCTCAATCTAGGAGGTTTAGAAGCTCATACTGAAAGGAAAATACAATGGTGAATTCGAATATAGGCTGATCTCTCTCTCGAGAATCCTTGATAAAATGTATAAAAGTTTTTAAATACTAACTTATTACATAAAAAAAGGTAAAACAGTCTTTTAATGCTAAAATCCACTTCTGGGGCCCACTTGGTGAGTGTTTGGACTGAGCTTTGATGAGATCCACGTGCCAAAGGCCTCTAGGGTGTTAAACGCTGGCTAGGGGGTCCTCTTTGGGCGTTTGGTCGCCTGGTTTTCTCCCTGAGCAATGGACGCCTAGAATAGGGCAGGAGGCTGGCATTGGACACCAGTTTTGGGCCTTTTAATTTGAAGCAAAGTATAGACTATTATATATTGCTGGAAATTTCTGGAAGTCAGCTTTTCATAATCGTTAAGAACGCTCCATTTGGATTTTTGTAGCTCCAGAAAAGCTCTTTCGAGTGCAAGGAGGTCAGATTTGGACAACATCTGTGTGCTTTCTCTGTCTCTGAATCAGACTTTTGCTCCAACTCCTCAATTTCAGCCAGAAAATACCTGAAATTGTACGAAAATACACAAACTCATAGTAGAATCCAAAAATGTGAATTTAACACTAAAACCTATGAAAAATCAATAAAAACTAAACAAAATATACTAAAAACTATATGAAAAAGATGATAAAAAGCGTATAAAATATCCGCTCATCAATAATCATTCAATAATTTTGCAAGCGAGGTGACTTCTTCAACAATATGTTGTTGATAACTATGTGAAAATTGATACAGGCAAGTTAAGATGGGTTCGACAAAGACAACACAACCTTCGAGCGAAACTATATCAAGGCTTACAAGATGCTTTGCATATAGGAGAGACAAATGTTGGTAAATATTTTTTGTTTTAATGGCTACATTATAGATCATTATGTGTTTTCAAAATAAAATTTCAAACTAGTAATACTTTCCTCTATAATTAGTTTTAAAAAATGTTGCTAGAAGAATGATATTACCATCGTCGTTCGTAGGTAGTCGTTGAGACATGACAAAATAATACGAGAATGGAATAGTTATTGTTCTTAAAGAAGGAAAACCAGATATTTTTCTTATTTCAATCCTTCATGGTAAAAAATAACTTTGAAAGTCAGTCCTATTCAAACTTCGCATGATCGTCTGGATCTAACTACTTAGATTTTCAGAGCCAAATTCGAACAATTAAAAGAGGATGTTATTATCAATGGTGTATTGAGAAAGGTGAAAGTTATATTTATGTCATTGAATTTCAAAAACGAGGATTACCACACGTACATATGTTGCTAATCTTAGAAAATAATGACAAGTTGAGTGATCTAACCAGTATATAGTTTGGTACGAGCTTAAATACCATCTTAAAAAGCAGAACCACACTTACATGAGGCAGTGCTAAGGCATATGATCCATGGTCCTTGCAAAACACTTAATCAATTTTTACCATGCATGAAAAATAGTTAATATAAACGCAACTACGTAAAAAAGTTTGTAGCAGAGACACAATAAGATGATGACTCATATCCTCAATATAGGAGGCAATTTGATACTTCAATCCGTTAAACTAAAATGTCATAATTGACAACATATGGATAGTTCCGTACAATCCTTGGCTACTACTAAAGTATGACTGCCATATCAATGTTTACATATTTAGTAGTATCAATAGTATAAAATATGTATACAAGTATTACTATAAGGGACTAGATCGTGTTGCAATAGAGGTTCACAGAAGTTCTCATTATGATGAGCTACAACAGTTTGTTGATGCAAGATGGATTACCATTACAGAGGCATACTAGAAAATATTTAAATTCAACCTTTACCAAATGTACTCATCAGTGAAAATGTTGCAGGTTCATTTGCCAAATCAATATCAAGTGAGCTTTTATGAGCACCAAACTATTTATGAAATAATTAATGATGACTATTTTTCAAGGACAATGCTCACTGGATTCTTTTCACTTAATCAGGTAGAGAACCAACAATCTAGGCATCTTTTGTATAGAAAAATTCCAGAATATTATTGTTGGCACAACAAGAAAAAGGAATGGCGTCACGTCACAAACGAGAGCTATCAGTCGGATCTATACTGTTTCACCAACAGAAGGAGAAAAATTCTATTTACGTATTTTGTTGTCTAATGTAAGAGGACCAACCAATTGGGATGACTTAAATGATGTCCAATATTCATTGTTTAAGCAATTTGTTCAGTATCGAAGATTGTTAAAGAGTGATAGCAGCATAAGATCGTGTTTGGTTGAGGCATCTATTTTAAGAATGCCATGTGCTTTAAGAAGGTTGTTTGTGACCATCTTAATATTTTGTGAGCCAACAAATGTAAGAAGGTTGTGGGACGAGTTTTTTTCCATGTATGGTGGATGGTTATCCATCAACAAGCACTACAACATGTCATGGGTTGACAAATCGCTTACTCAGGGATTTAAATGACATCCTCCTTCAACATGAAAAACATATTGCACAATATGATTTATCAGCTCTAACTTCGAAGAACAAAAATTACAACTTGATACCTAGAAGTATCAAAGAAGAGTTATCCATCGAAGTACCTCAAGAAGTCCTATGCTCTATAGAAAGATTGAATCATGACCAATACGTAGCTTTCAAGTGCATTATGAATACAATTGATCGAAGAGAAAGTGGAGTGTTCTTCATTGATGGGCCAAGGGGAGTAGGCAAGACATTTCTTTATAGAGCTATGATTGCAGACTTAAGAAGTAAAAGACATATTGTCTTGGTAACTGCATCATCAGGAATAGCTACAAGTTTTTTGTTTGGGGTCGAATAGCTCATTCTACATTTAAGATCCCAATTAATGCTGAGCCATCCTCCATATGCGACATAACTAAATAATCTGATTTCGTAAAATTGATTAGGCAAACAACGACGATAATTTGGGATGAAGCACTAGTAACTAATAAAGAGATAATGGAATCATTAGACCAGGCATTGTGAGACATATTAGAAAATAATGATTCATTTGGAGGAAAAGTGATAGCGATGAGAGGAGATTTCCGCCAAGTACTACCTGTTGTGCCGAAAAGAAGTAAGTCGCAAATGATTTTAGCTTCTATTGTTAAATCACATTTAGGGGCAATCACTAAAATTCTCCACTTGCAACAAAATATGTAATCTCTTAATGATCATGATTTTGCAGAGTATCTTATGCGCATAAGGGATGAGATTGAGCCTGCTATACGTGAGGACTTGGTACAAATAGAAGCACACATGGCAATACCATAGAAAGGTGAGGCATCATTACACAAATTAATAGAAGAAACCTTTTCAAATTTACAAGCTCATGAGTGGGATGCATCTTATATAGTGGAAAGAGCGATATCGACACTTAAAAATTATGATGTACAGCAGTTCAATGATATAACCATCAACTAATTTCTGGGAAATGAACGAATTTTAGCATCCTTTGATAAAATGGATGGAGATACAAATAATATGTATCAATAAGAATATCTTAACTTGATCTCCACAGGTGATTGCTACCTCATACATTGAAGGTAAAAAAAAGTGCTCCTTTGATGTTACTGAAAAAAAATAGACCCTAAGGCAGACTTATGCAATGATATAAGGTTATTATGTCCAAAAACTTTTTAAAACATGTTAAATGTGAAAATCTTAACAGATCAACACTCTGGATAAAGAGCTTTTCTATCTCGGATAAAATACAAAATAACTGAACTGCCCTTTGTATGTACTTATTAGGAAGTAATTTTCTGTAAGTCTGAGTTTTGTCTTAACAATAATAAATCACAAAGAAAAACTATTCCTAAGGTAGGGATCTATCTCCCTAAACATGTGTTTAGTCATGACAAATTATACATTACTCTATCTTGAAGTGTTTCTTAGTCAATCACAAAAATCTTAGTTAAAGAAGAAAAAATAAATGGAAAAAGTGGACAACTCACAAAGAATGTAATGTTCAAAGAAAATTTATTAGTTACACCTCAGGTAATTTATGTGCTTAGTAAATATGTGAATATGTTCCTGATATAAATCGTGTATTATATAATTTCTACATTGAAATAGATAATTTTGTTCACTAATTTTAACAACTAATGACTAAAATTTTTTAACACATAATTAATATCAAAATAGCTCATCAAGATATATCAAGAAATGAAAAAAAGGAACCTGAACATCTGCTTTACCCAACAGGTACCCACCAACTAAGATTCACATAAATTATAGAAAGTATATAATACATCATTGAAATATATCAATATTGGTTTTTTTAAGAAATTAACTTATGCAATGTTTATATTTATTTTAAAAAATTTTCAAATTTTTATTTCTTTAATTGGTAATATCGATTTTATAATTTAAGAAATAAAATTATAAAAATTAAATTCTTAAAACTAATAAAAAGCATGTGTGAATCTTAGTTGAGATATATCATTATTTAATTTAAAATAGTAATATGAAACATTATTTAAATATATTGTGACAGATATATACATTAAATTACAAGAAGAAAGATTTTAACAATTATGATATATATAGAAGAATGAGCAATTAATTGCATCAACAAGAGTATTCGATAATAAAGTAAGTATTTGTATAGTAATTACTGTGATAGTTGCATTGATGATACATATTTCTATTTCTATTTTATTAATTAAAAGTGATATTTACATCGGTTCATGCACTCAAAATTTATTCTATTGATTGAGTAGGTATAATTAAAGTTGACAAATTTCAGTTATAAAAGATGATAAAAAGAAAAATATTAAATTAAAAGAATAAAAGGTAATAGAATAAACTTCTACTATATAAATATATCTATTTAGATGTATATGCTAATTATACTAAAAATTTAACATTTTCTTTTTAGTCATGAACTTAGAAGAACACAACTAAGTGAATTAACTCATGTTAGTAAAAAAATATCATTATAGATAATTGTTATTAAATAAAAATACCTAACATATCAGATATAATGTCATTTAATTTATATTTTGGAAATGATAAACAAAGATTAATGTCATTTTTTGTTTTTTCATAAAATTCAGTATAAAACAAGATGTCTCAATTCTACATGCTTTAATATTCTTCTATAATAAAGAATTATTTTAATTAAATCATCTTGAAATGTTAATGTAATTATTTTTGTAGTTAGTAAATCTAATAGTTTTTCAAAACTCAAGAAATTATTGATAAGAATGAATTATGAAAAATTTTTCTTGGTATACAATTTTTACATTCTCGTATTTTGTTTATTCTTATAGTTTGATATTTAAAAACAAAAAAAAATAAGCTTTTTTTCTATTTTTTCACTATTTGTAGAAAAATGAAGGCCTCTTTAAATTTAGATCTATATTTTGGCCTACCACTTAAAAGAGATAAAGACAAATATGAATATCCATGATATTTAAGCACAATTTATTTTTTGTGAATAACTAACATGTATTTTAGTTTATATATATTATTTTTTAAATTAAGATAATATTATTACCATTAATTTTTTAACTATGTTTTTTTCAAAAAGAAAGATATATCTTTATTGAGTGTTTTTATAATTTAGCATTTTAAAGGTTTTATAGTAATTTTAATTATAAAAAAATATAATATAAATAAGGTCACGTCAATATTGAAATGATGAAAAAAAATTTAACTAATAATTTTAAAAGGTGAATAATATATTAACAAAAGAACCAAAATTAGTTTCATAAAAATAATAAAAAAGCGACGGAGTGCCTATTAAGCCGTTAGTATATATAATTTTGGTATGCATAAATTTTAGGTTCATTTATGATGTTGTTTTTTTATAATTTTATTAAATGAGTTTTTATAATTTAAAAGCTTATGACTAAGTCTCTATACTAGATAGACCTTTGCTAATGTTTTTTTTTTTGGAATGAAAATTACAAAATATTTTTAAAAAATAATGTTAAGTAACTTTTTTTTTTCAGCTACCATTAGTCATTTTTTTTAATTAATTTGTTTATCTTAAATCTAGACCTTAAATCCCTCATTCGTAAAACCTTTAATCTTAAATTATAAACCTAAATACTAAAGTTGTCTAGTGTTGACTAAAGGTTTTTTTTTCTATACTTTTTCATTCTGAAAATATTTACTTTTGGGTTTAATGTAGAATAAATGATAAAATATTTCAAAAGTAAATATTCTAACATTATTATATTTTTTTATAAAGAATAAATAAAGACCTAATTTATTTTATTCGATTTACATCTAGAATCAAACGAGACATGCATGTAATAAAATTCAGTTTATGACACCTATGTAATTTTTTTTTCTTATTCAATTTATCTATGTAAATTAGCCTCTTTTATACTCAATTAAAAAAATTAATTACAAGCTTTTAAACTATAAAAAATACATAAAAATTTGCTAAAACTATTCAGAATATATATATATATATGAAACAAATTATTATGCTGAATTTAGAGCTTATTAAGTGACGGTCATGGGTTGGTCAATGTTTACTAGGTGAATGAAATCATGTCCAAACCACTTAAAAGGCAGTAGCCAACAAAATGATCCAAGAATGAACGCTTTGCTAAGGAAGGAAAAGGTTCTTCCAATCGAATTAATCCTGCACCATTTTGTTAACGTCTAGGAGTGGAAGACCAAGAGGCAAGAGGTGCAGTGTGTCTGGTCAACAACATCCAAAGTCTAACCCTACCATGAATGCTACATCAAATTCCATTAGGTAATTTGGGAGCGACTGGGAGAATCTCAAATTCAACTCAACTCATCATATGGAATATAGGAGACGGCATTTATGCAGAAAGCAATGGATAAAAGTGTGGCTACATGTTAGGATTTAGGATAGCCGCCGAGGTAGTGGCAGAGCAGGAACCTAACTCATCCGTACAAAAGAAAATATTGGTCAATCATATCTGCACTTTGGTGAGGAAAAAATTCAGGCAAGGAGAACATGTAATGGCTATCCCACGTTCCATTATCAGGATTGGAGCGACACGAGATATGATCACACATTGTGAATGATAGCATGTGGGTATGGCCTTATGGCTCACCTTTTGGCCCGAAAGTGCAATCCTACTTTTAACATGGAAAGCATCTCACAACTAGCTATTTGCTCAAAAATTTGGTTCCTTAACTAAGATGTTTAAAGTTCAAATCCTATCCTAGCATGTAAAGCATCTCATAGACGGTAATTTGCTCTAAAGTTGATTACCTGCAACTAACCCGCAACTAAGAAATCCGTTGTTACTTTCGGTGGTAGATACCCTTGGAGCAAAAATTAGATGCTTGCAAGATAATATAAATTAGTAAATAAGAAATAAGAATATTGCATTCCAAATGGCTTGGCTAGTTTGTTACCATGAACTAATGTTATGTCCCCTTGCTGAATGGATTTTGCTGTTTTGTGTATATTGTTTAACATTTAACAATGACAGCTTTGGTAATAAATCCTCTCTCATTAATGTTTTAAGGTCCACATGAGGAGAAATAAACTGGAGCATACCATAAACGAGTCGCACAATAGAACACATACTAAAAGTGACATCATGACAGCAGATCAAAAGACAAAAATAACCGAAAACAATCTTCCACAAGCTCTTTAGCTAAATCTAGTATTTTAAAGCATGGCCATAAACCTTCCAAGAATAATACTCAACCAGAAACATTCCAAGAATCTGTCTACCGGCCCTATCCATACAAGGGAAAGCATATTTCAACCATATGAAGTCATAATGTGAACCCTATTTTCGGTCTCATCACACAAAGCAGTTACAAATTCAGCTAGTAACCATAAGATTAAAATGCCACTCCAAAGCAAACGTTGTATAAAACCACAAATCATGAGACAATAGAACATGCGAATATTGTTAAAAGTGCAATAGACATTATACCACAACTCGGGAAACCGAGACCATAACTGGTCAGCAACCCAGAAACTAAGAATTTCCATAAAAGTAAGTAAGGCCTTAAAGGGGAACACCGGAGCATAGTTCCCATAACAAAGCCTGCTATTTGTAATAGTTTAGTTGGCGCGGCTCTTGATCACCTCAAGATCCATCTCAGAAGGATCAGTTGCTTGCAACTCTACTTGAATCCCATCGAGTTCCCTCTTGAACCTGTCTTTGGAGCTTGCATAAATCATCTTGCTTCTAACCCTTGATGTGTCAGGAGACCTTCAAATAATAAAGGCAGCAAAGGCACACGAAAATCAAATTAATATCAATCAACAACAAAAGCAACCAGCAGGCATATGAACAAACAAACAAGCAAACATCTAATTACCAAGCAATGAAGAAAATCCTGCTCTTGGGGACATTGCCTTCGGTTAAGAACTCGAAATCATATATAGCATAGCGGCACTCATTAGGAGGGAGGCAAGCAGCGAAATCTTCGTAGCCTTGAGCTGGCTCACCAAGCTTCTCCACAATGACTTGCTTCTGATTCTCCTCAATCTTGAAAACTATGAACCTGTGAGTCCTTTTTGTCTTGAGCTCCAAAAACCGCAACTTGCAGTCATCATGGACCGCAATTCCGGAAGCTGCATTTGCCTGAGAGATTGAAAGGCACACCAAAGCAAAGCAATTATGATCAAGCAGATACCCACACGAATCATTACTCACGCATACTTTAATCTTTTTGCCACTTGAGTAGCTAATAGTTCCTCAATGAAAAATAAAATCAAGTGATTTCGATCTTCACCCCTAATTTGATATCCATTCAACAAATTAGAGGGGAAGATTCCGTGGATGAGATCCCAAAGCATGTTATGAATTTTAGGGTTAGCAAGACTAAAATTAGGAACGGAAATCAGTAATCAGATCTGGAAGGGAATGATACAATGATCAGATCGAGGATGTGGAAGAAGCCGATAAGATCAGCAACACAAACGCAAAGTGCCCAAACCGATGATCAAAATATTTACGAATTTCGAAACTAAAAAATAAATAATAAGGAGCTAGCTAGAAAATTGAAGCACTGTGAAAAGAGACAATAAGTGGAAATAGAGGAGAAACGAAGAGGCCAGACCATACCATGGTTGCGTTCGCGTTGCCTTTGAAACTTGACTTGTGTGGCTGAAACTTGAAGAGAGGGAAGTAAAGGAAGGAGAAGATATAGGAATGGATTTGAGATCTCTCTCTCTCTCTCTCAAGCTGCAAAAGGTTGCGTTGATAGTAAGAAGACCAAGAATAAGAGTACCCCAACACTAATTAATTAATTATCCATATTAATGCTGTCCCAAAATTTAATAAATATCTCCAATCTATTTTGTTTAGCTAGCATATTCTCAAAATGTAAAATTTTAATTTTAATATATTTATTGGGTTTTTATTAAAATAAAAATTTAAAATTTTCTGTGAATAATAATTTTAACATATATTTTAAGAATCATGCTAAAATTTATAATTATGCTAAATATATAGTAAAATTAACCACTAAAATAAATTATTAATATAAAATATATTAAAACATAAAATATAAATAAAAAATAAGTTAAATTTATACAAATAAATTGTACTATCTTTTTAATAAATGCAATTCACTGTCTTTAAAAAAATATATAATAATTAATTTAATATCTAACTTTTAATATACATATAATATTTTTATTTGAGAATATATGTTAGCTACCTTTCTTTTATGTGTATATAAACAAAAATGAAGGACACATCCCATTTTTTCACTGCATAATTTAATTTTAATGTAATAACAACAAAAATGTTTTATATACATACATATTTATGTATTATCACTTTAATAAAAATAGTTTTTATTATCATTATATAAATAATTATAAAAAATAATAAAATTAAATAATCGAATAAAATAACTAATATTGTAAGAAAAGTAAGTTTTTTAATAAAATGATAAGTTTTAACTTAACATATATTCTGCTCTTGACTTAATTTCTTTTTTTCGATTGCGAGTATATTAGGCTTGAAGTTGTAAGAATAATAAGTATGGCGGTGGGGATCATTTGATGTGTACTCGATTCACCTGATCCTAATGTGCCTCTGCTGATAGCTTAGTAGCCTCATACAGTCATATGCCTCTCTACTCCACATGAAAATAAATAAATAAATAAATGTTTTCGCTTGATGTTCACTTTGTTTTTTTTTTAATTAAAAATAAAAAGATTTAAATCCACAATCTCTTAAAAGAATATGAAGAGACTATACCATTTGAGTTATAATTTATTGACACTTGATATTCACTTTGTTGTTTTTAAATTTTAATCTAATTTGATTCTATCATATATATATATATATAACTCTTCAGTTTTATTCTTAAATTGAAATAAACTAATGTATATCAACATATTGCAATGCTGAGACAAATTTATACGTAGCAAGATCACGGAAGTATATATTTGGATCAAACTATCAAAGTTGATATAATAAGAAACATGTATATTTTAATAAAAAACAGGCAGGTAGGCGAATTTTTCTTCCATTTGGTTATAATTAAGACTCATCATTTCCTCGTTCTTTAAAACTCTAATACGTACCCTAAAACGTAGGTTATCACTAATTCACTACCTGATGGTTGACAATACTTGACATACCTATTGTTAAAGGGACTCATTTGAATAAGTTAAAAGAGATAGAATGAAGTAACAAATTTTGACTAATGGTTGTGGCGATATTTTAGTTTGTTGAAGAGCATGATAAAAATTTGGGGAAAGAATAAAGTACATGCATGTGAGGTTATGAAAATATATATAAATTATAAATAAAAAAAAACATTGCTCTTTTTGTTTGTGGGATTTCATCATTGAATGAAACCGAAAGAAATAATGGATCGTAGGCTAATATCTTTTTTGCAATCATCAACTCAACTAGTTTCATGTTAGATAGGCCCTGGAGGTCCTTACTTTGACACTTTCCAGCAGAAGTGGAGTGAAAGACAGGGAATGTATGTGTGTATATAACTGTATATATATATATGGAAAAGTAAAGAAGCTTTATTTTCACAGATCTAAATAATTAATTTTAAAAATAAAACTCTTCTCTCTATATATATATTATTGCGTGATGAGGATGTTAAATAATAAAGCATTTGACCGGGTCTGAAGGAAAATTGGTTTTATTATGGAATTTGATAGAAAAGACACGATGGGGCATCCCAAATATAGCATAAGTAAAAACAAAGGCGCACTTATTTGAGAAATTACTAACAATCATATTAGCTGCTACTCATGCATGAGGGGTCAACACACAATAATTAGCGTCTGTTCATTAATTGAATTAAGATTAAATTAATTATTATTATTGTCCTCTTCTCTGTCTCTCAAATTAAAGGGCGGTGGTGCGTGGTAGCATGACGTGGCGGTGGCCGCCGCGGTAAAAGAAATAAAGATAAAGGAAGAAAGGCGCGTGGAGGCGAAATTAAAATGCATGCGAGTATGCAAGATGTAGCAGGGGGAGGAGGAAGTAGTAGTAGGAATGGGAATCAAACACGGAAGGTGATGGTTGTGGCTGATCCAACGAGGGAATCGGCGGCTGCGCTCCAATACGCGCTGTCTCACGCGGTGGTGGATCACGACGAGTTGATCCTCTTGCATGTTGAGAACCCTAATTCGTGGCGCAATACACTCTCAACCATCCTCAAGATGCCTTCATTAGGGAGTACCACCACTGCCTCTTTGGACGTCGGAGGTGGCGGTGCAGCGGCGGAGGGCGAAGGTGGTGCTGTGGATTTTCTCGAGGAGATGAAGCACGCTTGTAAGGCAGCTCAGCCTAAGGTTAATGTGCGCGTGATGAAGGTGGAGATGGATAAAGATAGAGGTACCACAATCCTCTCCCAAAGCAAAACGCAAAAGGTTGATGTCATAGTTATAGGCCAAAAGCGCAATATTACTTCAGCACTGTTAGGGTAATTATCTACCAACTCTTTAATTTAACTTTAATGAGAATTATTTATTATTGGCTTTTGAATGTGTGGAAATTAATTAAGATGATGGATGCATACAGATATAGGAGATCAGGGGGAGGGTCGTCAATGATGAAGGGAGGAAGAATATTAGACACAGCAGAGTATTTGATCCAAAACAGCACTTGCACTTGTGTCGCTGTGCAAAGAAAAGGACAGCAAGGAGGCTATGTTCTCAACACTAAAACCCAGAGAAATTTCTGGCTCTTAGCCTAACAAAACCCTGCTTTTTTTTTTCTTTTTAATTTCGCATCACATTGTTATTATTATGACTTTGTTACGTTGTTCATCATCGCAGGACATATCAATTTCATAACTGATGATAGATTATTTTACTATTTTTTTCTGTAGTTTGCACCAAGTTCATATGCTTATATATAAAATGTAGCATTTTTTTTTTTCTAGAAACCCCGCAAAACACAACGAGTCAATCAATATGAGAGAGACGGAGGTAATAAACTATCCCATTACCTTTAGAAGGCTTACCATGTAATAATAATCTATCCCCATCAATAATTAATAGCTTCCCCCGCAGTCTTATCTCCACTCTCAAAAGGAATATAATCAAGCTTTCTACATAATTGTTGAAGGCATTATATGAAAAACCTCTTTTTCTTTTTCTCTGTGCTTATAAGAAAAGAGAAAATACAATGAATCTTTTTTTCCCTTGTTTTCTATTGCTTAATACAATGAACCCTTCATGTGTATATAAGATCAATGTTTACAAGTATGTAAAATTTTGTTTTTCTCTTGTATTCTTGTTCTTCAACCAATTAAAGAGAATATGTTTGCATAAAACATAACATTTCTGCCGACAAAATAGACTAAAGAAGTTGCAAATTGCCACTGCTTTCTGAAATCACTTCACGCAGCAGTGGGTCTCCAATTATGGATCTCACATCCTTGACCCATAGTTCTCTTGAAATCTTACGTTCCTAAAGGAAGCCACCAGTTAAAAGTGTCAATCACAACAACCAATCCAGGTGATGAATATCCATGAACATGGAAAGCTTGGTAATAATAATGGGAGAATGTTGTTGTTACTTGGTAAAGACGATAACTTCCGAGTAAATAAGACATCTGCAAAGGCTTCAAACGGTTTGAGACTCTTGCCATCAAATTAGGAAACAACACATATTTTGATTGAGGATTTTGTCCCCTGTATACCTGTGGATCTTTATCATAACCAAAAACTAGTTGGCCATAATGTATTAATCAACAAGGAATAATAGGCTTATATAAATTAGCTTCTTACCTTTCATATAAGTATACTTGAAACTAACAATATAATCAGGATGAATGTGTGAATTAATGAAAGCAGGCCATATGATATGTCTTGTAGGTGCTGAAATATCATCAACACCAGTGTCATAATGGATTGAACTAGGGTGGCTCTGATTTGAACCATCAGGAACAGCTTCCACCTTCCCTACTATCACTCTACACAGCATCACGTGTCTCAAACCATTTTCATCTTCCATTGTGCACATTGCACTATTAATCAATAAATCAATCAAATAAGCAAATTTTTCTTTTATTTCTTATTCACAAGTCACACTCCTGTAACAAATTTAAAAAGAAGAAATGAAAATAAAAACACAATCATTCTGCTTTGTCTATATCATATTTGGGAGACATTTACCAAATACAATCTTATCAATAACTTACCTGTCAATGGAATATTTGGCAGAAAATAGGGAAATCCCAACACCATGAGAGTGATTATGATAATGATCATCATGGAATCCAAGAGATACAATCTGTTTGAGGTCATCCAGAGAGCTACCATACCAAGCATACCTCACATTAGGATCCCCACCACACTTGGTTGCTACCGCCTTCGAGAAAATCATAAAGGAGTGCAAACGTGCTTGCCTTGTCAAGCTAGATGCAACATTGTTCTTATGTATAGCCATCACATTAGTAACATTCCCCATGAATCCCATACCCTTTAAGAAACCATTCTTAACTAATTGGTATTCTTCATTCTCAACTTCTAATATGTTCATTAGGCCCTTGCTGACCAAAATATTAATTTGCTCCATGGTTGTATTGTTGATTAAGCTGTGCATTAGACATTTATATGGGCTGGGCTGCCTGGGCATGGGTTTGAGACTTGGGGAACAAGGAACAAGACTCGATAGTATTAAAGGATAATTAGAACACGTCTCTTATTGGCATGCCCCTGGCCCAAGGCAAAGTATTAAAATAACCATTCGATTTACTTTCCCACAAAATTTAAAACTAAAATGAACTAAGTTAATCAAAATGGTAAAAACTGTACAAATTTTCTGTGATTGTTCGTTTCTTTACTTAAAAAATTCCCTCCCAGCTATGAAATACCGAATCAGAATTATATCCATTGCATGTCAGTATGGTGCACTATGCGAAAATCTATCAGTCTATCACCTTCTATTGTGAGCACTCCACGGCCGCATGTAATTCGGTAGGTCGGTGACTAGAATCAAATCAACTGGCTGCCCTCAGAAAATAACAAATACGGCATCCATCCGTTATATATACTTCATCTATTAATGTATTTGAATTTCGAACCATATTAATTTTTTTTAAATTAATGAATCTAAATATAAAATATAAACAAAACAAAAACACTTATTTTAAAAAGGAGTATCGCAATTAGGCGGCTTAAACGTGATATTTTCAAAGAAAAAACACACTAAACCTAAAATTCATAATTTGTTTTAAAGAAATAATATAAATAATAAGATTGTCCTAGTAAAAAAAAAGAACAAAAAAATTAGACAAAATAACCCTAAAAAATACTTTTAAAAGGTCAAAATCTTTTTTTATTTTAAAAAACACTGTCAAAAATAATTTATTAAAAACTAAAATACTAATAAGTTCTACTACACATTCAAATTTTTTTGGCAACAAAGTCCAACCAAATTAGTCTAAAACTAACAAAAATTACTTTTATTATACACAGCGTGTACACACGCGCGTTTCTTGTAAATCCCGAGTAATTAGTGAATAATTAGTTAATAAATTAATTATTAATCAAATAAATTAAAAAATAGAATTTTATGATTTAGTGAGGTAGAACTAATTAAATATAAATTTTGATACTAATTTAAAAAAATTTAGCCCAAAATTAGATCAAATGAACCGAACCGGTTGCACAGGACCCAAAATGGGCCCAAGGCCCAACCCATCAGCCCAACCACATATAAGAAGAGCCAATTCCCTTCTTCCCTTCAGCATAAACACGCTGAAGCAATGCATGGTGAGGAAGGAGAAAGACAAACCCTAACACCATAAATCAAACCTCCATAACTTCTCGCTTCAAGCTTCGATCGCTGATAAACCCCGTTTTGACGGTTTAACTTTTATTGATTTTAAGAGTTTTTATCACCTTTTACCCACATTTATTCAATGAAATAGCATGGTTTTGTGATTGTCTCCTTATTTGTGCTTAGATGTGAAAACATGCTTTTCAACCCTTAATTTGATGGTTTTAATCTCCCTTTGATTCCACTAGATGCCTTGATATGTTTGTTAGTGATTTCAGATTGAAAAGGCTAGGAATGGATCAAAAGAGTGAAGAGGAAAAGCATGCAAAGTGGAGAAATCATGAAAAGTCAAAGAAGTTGAACTCGCCCATGGACGCGCGCGCGCACCTGGCACTTGCGCGCACCTGCGAATCACCCCATGGACGCGTACGCGTGCTGTGCGCGTACGCGTCGGTGCTGGTTTATGATTTTTTAATGAAAACGTGACCAAAGAATTCTCAAGGGTTATGGGGCCCAATTCCAACCAACTTTGGCGCCAAAGATGCTATTTAAAGCCAAGGATTGAAGAGCAAAAGGAGTTAGTTCAATACACACTCATTAGGATTAGTTTAGAGGTAGTTTTAGAGAGAGAAGCTCTCACTTCTCTCTAGGATTAGGATTAGGATTAGTTCTTAGATCTAGGTTTTAATCTTTGCTTTCTTCTACTTCTATCTCTCAATTCCTTGTTGTTACATTCATCTTCTTCTATTCTTTTGTTGTAATTTCCTTTATGTTGTTCTTATATTTTGTTGTAGATCTAGTATTGTTTCTTCTACTTTCTTCCAATTCAATAAAAGGTAATTCATAATAAATGTGTTCATTTGATTAGTTGTTGTTTAATTCATTGCAATTGAGTAGTGTAGATTTACTTTTCTTGCAATTTTACTATGCTTTTCTTTTATGTCTTCCAAGTGTTTGATGAAATGCTTGGTTGGATTTTAGAGTAGAGTTTTATGTTCTTGGCTTGGAAAGGTAACTTAGGAACTCTTGAGTTACTAATGTCCAAGTGATTGATGATCGGGATCCATTGACTCTAGTTCTCACTAATTGAATTAGTGGAGAGTTAGGACTTATGGACTAGGATTGATATAGCTCATTTGACTTTCCTTTACTACGAGTTAGAGGATGATTTAATGAGATTAATCCTTGCCAATTCTCATATTGTGGTTAGTGATTATGATAGAGATCCTTGACTACCAACCCTTGCCAAGACCTTTTTAGCCATTAGTTTACTTTCTTGCCATTTATCTTTCATGCCTCTTATCAAAACCCCAAAAATAACTCACAACCAATAACAAGACACTTCATTACAATTCTTAGGGAGAACGACCCGAGGTTCAATACTTCGGTTTATAAATTTAGGGGTTTGTTTTAGTGACAAACAACTTTTTGTATGAAAGGATTATTGCTTGGTTTAGAAACTATACTTTACAACGAGATTTCATTAGTGAAATTCTAAACCGTCAAAAATCCAATCATCAAAATGGCGCCGTTGCCGGGGAATTGCAATGGTGTTATGTTATTGGTTATTGTATATATGTGAATATTGTGAATAGCTTGATTTTTTTTTGGATTGCTTGCTAGTTAGGACTTTGTTTCATTATTTCTTAGTAGTTTTTGTTTTTATTTTCTCCTTTCACCATGAATTCTCATTTTGGCTATGAGTGTAGTTACAACTATGTTGTAGGTGATGAGAACTATAATGAGAATGTGTATCAAGGATGGGATAACCAAAGGTGGGAGGAGCCATATGCTTATGATCAATCCTCTTGGCAACAACCTCCACCAATGCACTATGAATAAGAGCCATTCTATGATGCATATCAATCAAATGGCTATGGTGAATCTCCTTGTGATTTTCAAGAACCACCACCATATGCCTATGAGTCATATCCGCAACATGAACCTTAACCACACTCACAAGCCTATTTTCAACAAACACCTCCATATGACCATGATCCTTACCCACCATACCAACCTCCTTTTGAACCATATGAGCCATACATGGAACCACAATTCCAAGATTACTACTCCCAAGAACCACCTCAATACACACCACCACCTTACCAAGAAGAACCACCTTCCTATAATGAACCCTTTCTCCAATATGATGAACCCTCCCATCCACCCCAACCTCTAATGGATGAAACCCTCGGTGTTCTTCTTCAAGGACAAGAGAAGATGACAAGGGATGTGCAACAATTCATGACCACCTTAGATGAGGTGGTAAACCGGCTAGCATCCCAACTTTTGGACACTCAAGGAACTCCCATGGCTACATGTGGAGAATCTAAAGAGGAACATAGCATGAAGGAGAGATTGGAAACTCCGGTGGAAAAGGAGGAATCCTACTTTGTGTTAGAACAATTGGAGAAGCCTAGGAGAGATTGAGACATAGAGAGAAGAGAAGAAAGAACCCAAACACTATTCACAACTCAACTTCAAATCCACTTTTCTCACAAACCAGTCAGGCGTTCATCTTGTCTTTTTCTTCATTTCTATATAGCTTTTGTGGTAACTAATTGTGAGAACACAACTTCATTTTTTAATTTATTACTGTTTTCCTGTTTGACGTATAGGGAAAACTTAATCTCAAATTCTAGCGGGATTTTGATCCAAGGTTATGTCGTATAAGGTAAGAGAACTCATTTTCTTTGATTTTTTTCAATTATATGCGAAAACCTAGCTTGAAAATGTGTAATTTTGGTGTAATTAGATTGAGTAGTGTTGCTTGATTGATTTTGTGCTGAATTGGGTGCGTCATTTGATTGGAGGAGGCTCAGCTGAGACTTGGTTGCATTAATTGAAGTTTGGATTTGACCAGAGAGAAAATTCAAGGAATTTGAAAACTGCCGTCAACAAATGTATGAATTTTGGTTTCGGATAAACATTATATAATGCTATGTGAAAATATAGGTTAGATGATCCTATAATATTGTTGAATAATTGATATTGTTTGATTATGGTGTAGTTGAATAATTGAGGTGGAGTGATTGTTGAAATGTTGATATGTTGTAGTATGAATGTGTGGTTTGATTGATTATTGATGTTTGGATGAAAATTGAGTCAGAGGTCGTGATTGAGTGAGTTGCACCCTTGATAAGTATGACGGAATTGATTTAAGTCATATGGATTGTAGAAATGTGTGAATTTGATTGATTAATTATTATTGAATGATAATTGGGTAGGAGGCTGTAATTGGATTAATGTTGGTAAGTTTGACGAGGATTGACGGAGTGAAATATTATATTGATATGTATTGATTGTGTTGTGGTATAATGGGTGAGCTATATGCATCAATTTTAATGTGGTATGATGTTCAACTTGGAACTGATGTAAATTGAAAGTGGTTAATTGAAAAGAATTGGTTGGTTTTGGTTTTGAATAGAATTGCTGTAAATTGAAAATGGTTAATTAATAGAAATTGATTGTTTTGGGTCTTGAATGGCTAAGTTGTAAATTGAAAATTGGGATCGATGATTGAGTGTAGAGGATGCCTAAAATTAAGGGCTATGGATGTTAAAAGAGGTGAATTTGAAAAATGACAAAAATGAATTATGTAGAAAATTTTGGGTAAGTTAATGATTTTAGCCAATTTTAACATGTCATAACTTAGCGTTCGGAGCTTAGAATTGAGTGAAATTAATCTTGAATTAAAATTGGGGATGTGTATTTTAAAACCGTTGAAGAACGGAGAGAAAACAATTTTTGTACCAAAGTTATGGATTTTTGAAGTTCGGACATCGCTGTTGAAAATTCTACAGAATTGCAGAATTTGTACTGTATGTGTGCGCACAAAGATGTGCGTGTGCACACATCTTTTTTCTATAAAATGCTATTTTTTTTACTGTTTTGTCTTCCCGGTAAGCTCGTAATCCCCTGTAACCTCCATATGACATCCGATAACTAATTTTTAAGTTTTGAAAAGAGTATGGATAAATCTAATGAATTGAATTGATTAATTCTCAGATAAACACTTGGTTAACCAGATAAAAATATTATAGGGATGGTGGTTCGTCCTGCTCACAGTGAGGACGGTAGCTTAATCCCACTCACGAAATGATGAGATTAATTATTTAATAAAGGAATGGGATTAGGATTGGTTAAGATTATAATTTTGATAAATTTGATGATGACAGTGAGTTTGATTGATAATGATTATTGATTGGCAAGGTTGTGTATTTTGTCCTGCTTGCATGGCAGGGTCATGGGTTTTGTCCCGCTTACGTTATTGATATTGTGGGGATGGTGGTTCGTCCCTCCCACGATGAAGACGGTGGCTTTGTCCCGCTCACGAATAGTCAAGTTGAAGATGAATAATTTTCTCTCTTATTGCAATAGACAAGTTGAGGATGAAAGATTCTATCTCTCGTTGCAGTGTGAATGTAGAGAAGGTGGAAAGACACTCTCCTTCGTATGTAGAAAGGCAATCTTCTTCGTATTGTTCTCCCATATTTCTCTCTGGTTGCAAGATGGAAAGGCACACTCATTCGAATGTGAAAAGTCACACTCCTTCGTAATTCCTTTGGGAGAAGGTAAAAATGCATTCTCTTTCGTTTATATTCCTCTTGGGGATGCGTAGTAGAAAGACAATGTCCGAGTTAGCTATCAGATGTCTCGGGTTCTGGCACTTTAATCGATAAGTGAGCTCACGACCAGTAGGACAGACATGCATCATGTGCATTTGTTTGCTATTGTTTAAATGTGCATATTTATTTTGGTTTGCCTAACTGTATATTTTTGTCTAATTGCTAATTATAATAATTGTCTTACATGCTCTCTAATTGTATTTGTTTTGTATTAATTGTTATTTGTGATTGATATTACTGAATTGAATACTGAACTGAGTAATTGAATATTGGGAGTAAAGATGATGATGCATTGAGAATAATTGAGGCTAGAGGTAATTAATAGAGTTGAGACTTTAGCAAATTGACCCTTTTTGGGATTAGTTAAGACCCTAGACTTGAACGTCGGTGAAGTTGGAGATTAGGATTGTCTAGTGGATTCATATTTTTTTATATATAGTTTTTATTTGAAACTATTACCCTATTGGAAACCTTCGAGTTCTCACCCGTCGTGGATTTTTTGTTTTTCTGATGCAGGGCGTGATGTACCTCTCTGAGTGTGCAGGATTCTGTTTAGAGATACAAAGAAGACTCTTTTGAAGTTTATTTCGGTTTATTTAGTACTTTCTCCACTTTTAAAAACTTTATTGTATATTTTCTTAGAGGTTTTTATTTGGAGAAATAGGATTTTTATTTTGTATACTTTTTTTGGTTTTGTAATATTTCTAGCTGACCTTTTTTTTCGCGAGTCGAGACTAGTAACTACTATGTATCCTATTTCTGAACTTATATATATATATATATATATTGCTTCTGTATACGGCGTTCACTTGCGTTAACGTGATTTGAGTGTGGCTAACGGCTATTGATTTTGTTAGTCTTTCTTTCATAGGTTCCTAATTATATTATTATTCTTCAAGTATTATGTATGTATCTTTTTTTTATGTGTCGTAATAACTCACCACCTTTTATTTATGACTATAGCATAAAGATTTTGTGGTTGGGTGTTACAATTCTCCTCCCCTTTTTATCCTAAATGACTCCTCCAAAATCCAATTTACAAAATTCAACTATAGGCATGGATCAAGCATAACTGCAATTAATAACATATTAATAGCATTTGGAGTTTTTCAATATTTATCATATTTTCTTTGTATCTTGGACACCATTAATTTTATGCTTAAATCATTATTTTCACAATGCAACTTGATTTTTCTTCCGATGTTAAAGACTTCTTTCATGTATTTATTACTAGTAACATGCAAACTCTAATAAATGTGCAATGTAGCATCTTAAAATATAACCAACTTGGGTAGTTGGGTTGGTCGAGTAGTCAGCTCACTCTCCCACTTAAGCAAGTGTCGGGGATTTAAATCCCACCTTGTGTATGCAGCAACTCATTGACTAGCGGCAGACTCTTAACTAGAGCTCAAATCAACGATGAATTAGTCTTTAGCCTGTTGGATTGGAGGATACCATTAGGCATGGCAATTTTTTCGGCAGGACGGATATCTGCGACGATTTACCCGCCGGAGAACAGGTTTGGAGACCATTTTCACCCCGCAAAGACGGAGACGGGGACCGTATAATAAATAGGACAGGGACAGAGATGGGAGTCCTCGTTCCGTGGGGACCCGTATAATTTCCGTTGTAAGAAATTACTTAAATGCCCTTCCTATATATTAGTTTGTTTCTCTTTGGCCTTTGTAACCCTAAGCCGGCTCACTCCCTCTCAGTGTCACTCACCGATTCACTTCCTCTCTTCTTCGATGAACCCCAATCTCTCCAGTCCACATCTCCTCCATCGTCTGCTGCCCTCTAAACCCCTTTACCGTCGCGATCCTCCTTCTCATTGCTTCCTCATCTCACCCTCAAGGTCATCGCAGGAATCGTCAGTTCGTCACGCACCGCCTAAGACGCCCCTGCCAACGAGAACATCGTCACCATCTTCACGAGAGTGTCGCCATCTTCATGGGAGGGTTGCCGTCTTCACGAGAGCGTTCCTTTCTCTGTCGCAGCAGTGAGCATCAAAGTTCATCTTCTTCCGATTTTATTCTTCTATTCTATTTCTCCGTGTTCAATGAACTTCTTCCTTAAAAAAAAATTCATTAGTTTCTAGGTCATTATAAAATTCATAGACTCTGTTTTGGTTAATAGGTTCAATTTTATACCCTCTTTTGGAGAAAATGGCAGTGAGATGAAAAAGATAATCAATTCCTAAAGAAATGCATTCTTGCTGTTGATGATGATCGAACATGTCTTATGGTATTAAAGATTTTGCTCCAAACATGGCATTATTAGGGTTCAGCTTCTTCCGATCTAATTCTTCTATATTACCAAATTTTATTGTGCTGAATTCTTTTTTATGTTATTGTTTTTTATATATATATAAACATAATATATACTGGTACTAGTTACATTATTGTTCGATGTAAGTTAATTTAATTTGAATCTATATGTTATTTTGTTGTTTGGTTTTTCATGTAACAAATTTTATCATAAGTTTTTGTTTGATGTGCATAATCTTTCAATTTTAAGTTTGTGCTCATTTGAAGTTTTTATCGATGAAGCAAAGCAAATTCTCATATAAGAACTAAATTGGTTTTGGTAGTGAATTTTTTTTTAATTTTTGATTTTTGTAAAAATCCGCGGAGACCCGGAACTCCGGCGGTCGGCGGATACGGGGCGTTACGGTGATGGGGCGGGGACGGGGACAGGTTATGGAGGCGAGGGGCGGGGGCATGTTCCCACCTCCATGGGAACCCGTTGCCATCCCTAGATACTATGGGCAACAACAAAAAAGCATCATAAAATATCTTCAAAAATGGTAAATTGATTCGCATAAGTCCAATCATCATCCGTAGGCACACCATGAGGTTTGTTAAGCTCATTTTTATATTTATTATCTTGTAACTCTAGCAAATCAAATGTTCAATGCTGCCTCCAACATTAAATACATCGAATTTCACCGAGTTTTGACATTCAAACAAACAAGGCTTTTATAGTTGATGCTCTTCCTCTTAATGCATGCTTTGAAGTTTTCACTTCTCATAGAAGATGACTTGACATATTTTACTGCATTGTGAATTTTTGTAATCAAGTCATCAATCTCTTTTAAGCTATTTTTCATTATCAAATTCAAGATATGGGCACAACAACGCAATGAAGGTAACCCCCTTCAAAACTATACTATTCCATACATTTAATTTCTTTTTCAAGTATAGAATTGCACCATCATTGGAAGTTGCGCTGTAAACTATTATAGTAAAAACTTGATGCAATTTTCAAGTATCCAAACTTGATTCATTCTGGAGAGTCTCTTGAGTCTTGATGAGGAGCTTTAGTCATTGAAGTCTAATCAAGAAATTGTTGATTGTGATGCAAATATTGACTATTCAGATTGCTCATATGAATCACGAGGATTATCATACATCAATAAATTGTTAACAGATGAAAACAGAACCATCTTGGTTGGAAAAACTGAATTGATTAATTCAATTTGCATTTCTTAATTATTCTCATCTTAGACTTGTTGTTCAACAATGCTTAAACACCAGAAGTTCAAAGGATAAAAAGAAAAAGAAAAATTCTAGGGAAAATCAATTCATTATTTACAAGAAAGCCAACTAACTAAACTAAATGTAAGCTCGTTGCCAATCAAGAAAGAAACTAGTTCCTTAAAGCCAAGCTAAGGGGTCATGTTCCTTTTCTAATGTCTCAGCCAACTCACAAAAGATGGTAGCAGCAAGCACGATCTCAGCACCTATGCCAAAGTCTCCAAGAACAATTAACACGCCTATGCACATTATTCCACCATAAACTGCAGCAATAACTGATCCTAAGGTTTGTTTGAAATGGAAAAGTTCAGATTGGGATATTTGATAAAGATAGGAAATAACGTTTTTTTCATAAGCAAAAAAACCATTCAAATATAAAGATTCAATAAAGGGTGAACAAAGCTAGAGCCACACAAGAATCACGAGCAAAGATGAGGCGACGACAACAGTGAGTGACGCCGCAACTGCGAAACTGGCCAACGAAGAGTAGTTTGATCACGACGATGATGATGGCAGTGATGGGTTGGTAGTGGCGGGAACAAAGGACAGAGGAATGGCATTGCTGTGTTAGAAGGCAACGACGACAGCAAGCAATGCTGAAACTGGCCGACGGAGAGTAGTTCGACGACAGCAACGTTGATGATGGCAGTGGTGGGTTGGTAGCAGCGACAGCAGGAGAAAGATGAATGGCATTGCTATGAGGAATGGCATTGCTATGTTAAAAATCGATGGTGGGTTGGTAGCAGCGACAGCAGGAGAAAGATGAATGGCATTGCTATGAGGAATGGCATTGCTATGTTAAAAATCGACGACAGTGCGCAACGCAGGAACTACTACGAAACTGGCCGATGGCAACAATAATGATAGCAGTAATGGGTTAGTAGTAGCGACAACAAAGAGAGGAATGGCGGCATTGAATAAAACCAATTTTATTTGATTTAAAACCAAACTAAACCCCAAAAACTTTTTAATAAACTGATTTTGTTAAAATCTATAATTTCATTTCAGTTTTTTATTTAAAACAATTTCAGTTCGACTACAATTCAATTTAGTTAAATTGGTTTTTTTAAACACCCCAAAAAATATATTTTCCCCTAAAAAAGTCACTTTTTCATACTCTATAAAAAAATAGGTTATAAAATTACTTCAATCTGAAGTAACATGGCCTATGTGGACTATAGCACCATACTTTGTAACACCAATTCCATATCAAGTGGCGGATATGTTGCTTCTATCAACAAATTAAATTAGCATCACGTTCCCACTTTCCCATGTTTTTAGTTCTTACATTAAAAACGTTGGATGAGCAGCCTACCAACAAAAGTTCCCAATCCACCAACACTGCAACTTCTGTTACACATAATGCCATTTTCTAACTGGTCAAAAACCATCGCAATGTTTCATTGTGGTCCCGTGCCCAGAAAATCTCAAAAATGTAAAATTAAAATTAATAAAGGAAAAAAGACCTTAAATTTAAAGAAAATAAAAGCTACTTTGAGAAAGAAATTAAAAGCCTCCCGCCAAAACCACACAACACAGGGCATTTAAAATGATGAGGCCCTCTTCAAATGCACAACCTATTCAAACTTGGATTACGGACTATTCCTCTCCATCTTGATTTTCATCCTTGATAAGCTTGATCATGTCATCAATTCGAAGGATTGTGATGGCAGCTTCAGTGGCAAACTGAGAAAAAAAAATAAAAAATAGAATCGTAATAATTTTTTGCTGAGAAAGCTATTAGGAACCCATGCCTTCAAGTTCACAAACTAATGTAACTAACTAGTTACCTGAATAATTTTGACTTTGCTCATTGCAGGCTCAATGACACCAGCCTCCAAGTTGTTTCTGATCTTTCCTTCTGCGAGATCCAAACCCATGCTGAAGATATTTTGAAACAAGAAAGAAGAGGTTATAATAAAATACAAAATAGAATACTTCAAGTGCTGGGAATATAATAAACACGAAAGCAAATAGGAATTTAATAATAACGAAGATAAGGAAAATATAGTTATCAATAACAGGTAACTTACCTTGATAAATGTTTTTTATCAGCTTTGGTTTGGGCTGTATGGTGGTAGGCACGTAATTTTGCAACCAGCTCAGTAGCATCCTTCGCAGCGTTGACAGAAAGCACCTGCACCACATTCATGTCATCAATATGTTTTTTAAGCGATTATATGATAGGACACTAGGATATATATCTATTTGAAGAGCCACATGACCTAAAACCTTAAGCTGTTAATTAAGCTTATCACTTACCTTTGGAATGATTAACAAAGATTCAGCAAACTCTGCTATGGCCAACTGCTCCCTGGATCCTAAAGTTGTGGCAAGGTATTCCAAATAAACTGATAATGCTGATTCAACAGCACCTCCACCAGCTACCACCTAAATTTTATTGATTGAAAAATTAAAATATAAAAAAAAGGGAAATAGTAACACAAAAGTATCTATCAGTGTCCACAGGGAAACAGAGAAAATTCTTTATAGTTAATTAACATGACAAAGAATAGCAATGTAAACATCAAATCCAAATCCTAAATCGTCACCATTGCAATGACTGACTATAGTTTTCAACGTATTACCTAACTGCTGGTAATAATTTTAACACAGCTGAACAAGAGTTGCAAAACTCGTAATATTTTCCCAGATGAAATACAAATCAAATCATTTCAAAACCTTCAGATTATTTGAAGATAGAAAAATAAGGTCGAAAGCAAAACACAGCAAAATACCGTATTTGATTCAAGAGTTCTCTTGACAATTGATAATGCATCATGAAGAGCTCTATCCATCTCATCAAGCATGTAGTCATTTGCACCTCGAAGAACCAAAGAAACCTATAGAATCAAATAATACAGAATGATCAATCTATGAAATTTTCAGGATTTTTCTTAACATATGGAAGGAGATCAGGCAATTTCCAGCAATGATTTCTATTTTTATCAGAAATTCTATTTTTCCTCTTTCTGCTATGTAGCAGGGTCCAACCGTCCAAGATCCTCCAAAGTCCATGTTTTAAAGTATTTCCTACTTTATATAATAAACAAAAAATTTAACTAACAATTTAAATCCATTAACTTACTGCACTTGTAGTTTTAGTTCCTTTGATCATAACAACAGCATCATCGGATATGCGCTCTTCGACAACCTCATCTGCATATCCAAGAAACGATGGTTCAAATGTTTCCTCCCCTTCCATATCAGCAAATGTCGAGACCTGTGCCAACAAATCATGGTCAAGTCAAAAGGTGGTGACAAATAAAGAGAAATACAGCTAAAAGCTAAAAACAATTATTTTTTTAACCAGGTCAAATGTAACTAAATCTTGAATAATCACACCTGGTTTAAATATACATAAAGCTAACGTCACATAATCATTTTCAGTTTTACTATCAAGTTTAGTACCTTAAGCTGCAGTTAAAATTTAAAAATAAAATTTGAATAAAACAGCCATACCAATGTAGCACCAGTTGCCTTGGCAACGTGACGCATATCCTCTTTCCGCACACGTCTTACAGCAATTGCACCAGCCTCAACAAAGTACTGAAACAATAGATTAAATAATTAGAATATTACTTAAGACAGAAAAAATTTATGATTCTTATGTCAAGAAACCAGACATAATTTAAACAGTAAACCACACAACGCATCAATTTGACTCGAGCCTTTTATTGGTGCAGGAAGCAGCAAATTAGTAGTAGATAATGAATATAGTAGATGACAAGAAAACTTTCATCAAAAATCTAGCTGCAGGCATAACATAAGTTCTTTGGTGTGATGCCTAAAAAGGAAGAACCCTAGATGTGGTGTTTTGGTAACTAAGCTATATTAATCCTACAATTGAAAGGCATTCTTTTTCCTTATCAACATGTAAAGCATAATAAAAAAAATTAATTATTTTCTGCGCATGCCTAAATGAAATAATTACAACTAATGTCTCTTGCAGAAAGTAAAAACTATTAAGAATTTCAAAGAAAAAAAGAAACCAATATACCTTGAGTGCCATGTCATCAATTCCTTTAGTAGTCAGAACAACATTGGCTCCAGCTTTCAATAGTTTTTCAATGCGTTCCTTAGTCATATCAGCCTCTCTGCAATACGAAATAAAATGACCAATTGCCAAGCCATGGAGTGAAACTTGGATATTATTTTATTTCCGAGGTGGTAACAATATTGTTTTAGACAAAGCACAAACAAATTTCCACAATAAAGGACATTGGCATTACACAATTATTTACTATTTTAAGTAATTGCAAAATTATAGAATTATTAACCATAACAATAATCAAAGGGAAAAATCTATAAAGGGAAAATTTCAGTGTACACAAAGGGAAACCCCTGGCCAATTCTTAAGACCATTTTAAAATTTAACACTTAGCAATATATGGTGAACAGCAACTGTGTTGGTATATAACACTATTTAATTTTTAACAACAAAATAAATATTCCCGCTGAAATATGAAAGGGAGTCTGGCAGGATTGTTTTTTAGAATAATATGGAAGGCATGATCATATGTCACTGACAGAAGATTTAAGCATAGATTGTACTAATATTACCTTTGACGAATTTTCTCAAGCTCTCTGGGATCAGTAACTAATACTTGAACACCCAATTGCATTTTAGTCTTCTGAAGATTAAAATCAAGACAGGCAATTTTTGCAGGGGCAACCCTAAGAGGCATTCCTTGAGCTGCACGGCCAGTATTTAGAGCATAACCATTCATCAGAAAGCTGTCTCTAGCACTTTTTCCATGAGCCTTCAATATATTGATTCCCTATAATAATGGTGAACCAAAAAAAAAAGGACACAGAATAAAATCCAGAGAAAGACCGTGATAATTAAAGCACGTAAAGGCAAGATTTAACTAATTGAAGTACACATCACAGATTCTCAACACATGCTGAAAATAGAATGTTTTAGTTTCACCTAGGAGCAAGCCATATAAACAATAAGATGAAAAGGAATTCAAAAAACCAACCTTGATTGGGTATTTAACTTCCCCCCTAGCATTGGTCATCTTTACAGCTTGCACTGCCTCTACGACCTGTGTAAATAACCAAAACCACCAGAACCATAAGCCCACATGATGAGAACTGAAACTGCTTTTTGCAATTGCGCAGTCCATATCCCCAAAATTTAACCTTTTCAAGCACTAAACTTCAAACATACCAAGTTAGCAAAGAAGTCGCTGTCACCAGCTATCAACTTTGACGACATGCTGGTCTTGGCACAGTTAATAAGGGATTCCTTTCCAAGCTTGTCAACCTAAAGTCAATAGACAAATCCGATTTAGTAACAAATAAGATATACAAGAGCTAGTAACTGCATCGCACTTATGGCAAGAGAAGCAAGCTCTGATCAATACAAAAATGCAGAATGGGAAAGCTGTATTAGTAGGCAATCGATACCTTGACGGAGAGCTTTTCTTCAACATATTTACAAGCTTCCCGCATCGCAAGCTATCCAGAGTAATCCACAAGTCGACAAGTTATTCGAATCATACTCCAGAACAACATAATTTCTAAAAGTGGCTGCAAAAACAGAAGAAAAACCTATAAAATTGAAACGACTTACTCTGTATCCGCTGATAATTGAGGTTGGGTGAATCTTATTCCTAACAAGGTCATTTGCTCTCTGCACGAGAAATCATAACTTAGATACATGATATTTATTAATAACAATGAAAAAGATAAATAAAGCATAAGAAAAAGAAAGAGTTGAAGTGCCAATTACTTTGAGGAGCTCAGCAGCGACAATGACAACGGAGGTGGTGCCGTCACCAACTTCTCTGTCTTGAAGCTCCGCGAGTTCAACCAATACCTGAAAAGCCAATCCCTCAGCATCACAATTTGACAGCAACAACAACAACTGAAAGTGGAGAGAGTGAAGAAATGGAGTGACACCTTGGCAGCAGGGTGCTCGACTTCCAACATCTTGAGAATAGTGGCGCCGTCGTTGGTGATGGTGACGTCACCAATGTCATCCACGAGCATCTGAGGGAACAAAACGAATGAATCAACCAAATCAAAGAGATCTGAAGGAGAAGAAAAGAAAGTGGAGGTGGTGGACCTTGTCGAGGCCGACGGGACCCAAGGAGGTCTTGACGATGTTGGCGACAGCCTGGCAGGCGACGACATTCTGAGTGCGGACGTCCTGGCCGGACTGCCTCTCGCCGGAGATGTCTGGTGTTTGAGCGACCAGTGCCATTTTTGTGAGAGAAAGATTCAGAGATTTAGGGTTTCAGGGACTGCAGAGTGTATAAATCAATGGATGATGGAGTCGGGAAGTGGAAAGAAGAGGAGGTCTTGGCGGGACTGTTAGGGCTTTCTGGATGCTTCACTCGCTCTTCAGGAAAGTCAGTCAGTCACACTAAAAGGGTTTTAGGGTTCACTCTCAGTTTCAAAATTTCACAAACCCCCCCCCCCCCCCCCAAAACTTTTCCTTTTTTCAATCCTCCTCCACTCCTCCGTGCTTCCTAGGTTAAATATGTAATTTTCACTTTATCTCCATTCTTTTTATGATAATTCGTTTTACAATAAACTAAAGGATTTTTTTATTTAAATTAAATATTTATACAACTTACTGAAATACATAAACTGCAAAATAATTACTTTAAATAAATAACATACCATATCTTAAATATTGTGAGACAAATATGAATATGGGCATATCCCAAGTACTAAAACTCCGGAATATGATGCGTAAAAAATCTGACGTATCTAGAATGCACCTGGGATACGTTGCAGGCAAACAACAGGTATTAAACATTCAAAATGCGTTCAAAACCTTATACGTGTCACAGCACTCGAGATAAGGTCAAAATAGGAATTAGGGCCACAGCACCCGAAATACGTATATTATAGTGTAAGTGTTTATGCACCCTAGATGGTAGATATTTTGGAGAAAAACTCTATATATAGTCTCTTATATAGACTCCCACCCTAGCCATTAGTCACAATTCATTCGTTTCTCTATTCTCTCTTCATCCTTCTACTTTGCTCGCATGGATAATAATCTCTTCTTTTTTATTGCAATTTATCCTAATTATATAGTAAAAAACGGTGATAAAGGAGTGATTTTTTAGGCTAATTCAACTGTGATGTTGCGCAATTGTCGTGTTGATACTCTACATATGCTAAAGACTGTCATACTGAGTAACATAGAGGGAATAGGTTCCAAAGAGGTTGGACGGGTTACATATAGATTTTTATCAACACTTTCGAGTAGTGGATTTACAAACAAGTTATTCTGGCTTGAAGCTGATCAGCATGTGAGGGTAATGTTCAACGTACATGTAAGGCTAATGCTACAACATGTGATGGAGTGGTATGCTACGGTTCGTGACGTAGATGGTGATGGTGGATCGTCCTCTTCGAGTCCTCAAGTAATCCCATTAGATGCAAGACTGGTCCACTTCGCCTAGCCTCGTGATAGTGTTGAAGAAGACGACAGCGAGGGCGATTCGGATTATGTTGCCAAAATCGGGTTGTCGACTGAGACAGCATCCTCTGATGAGTAAGAGCCAGAGAATCTCACCGACGGGGTGCTCGATTTCTCCTGCCTCCCCCATTGGCCATTCCACAATTGTCAGAAGTTTCAAGTCATGATCACACTTTGAATTTGGACACAATACAACTAGATGATCCTTTCAATACTGGCGAAAGGGAGGATTATAACACGGATGGTGGGTTGAAATTTCGGGTTGGCCATAGGTTCAAGAATCTTAATGTTGTTCTAATGGCGTGAAGAACTATAGTATTCGAAGGAATGTGGAGTACAAAGTTTTGGAGTCGGATAGGCTTAAATACCATTGTCTTTGAAAGCAATTCACCAATGGGTGTTCGTGGAGTCTTCGCGTGGTACTTCGTTAGCATTGTGATGAAGGTCGTCGGTATATAGTCACATGACGACGGATTTTTCAAAGTATATAAATGCAATGGTAAAGGGAATGAAGAATCTTCATGTGTTCTCAGACTAGTCATAACAGCAGAGGATGTGACAAGAAGGAAGAAGCTATGGCTAGCAGAGGAGCTGCAGCAGGTAGTGGTAGTCAGCATTAGGGTGCAGCAGCAACAACTGAAGGTATAGATGTTGATGATCTTGATGAGGATGTTACCAGGGAGCAAGAGATGTATTAGAAAGAGACTTTGGAGGCTGCAGATGCTGAAGCATCAGCTTCAGATTCACCTAATGTAAGTTTTTTGTATTCACTCTCTTCTTCCATTTATTAGCATGAAAATAAATTTATCTTGCACTAAACATTTGACTTAATGCAATTATCCTACAGAGGTGAATGTTGATGTGGTGAATTCTGTAAACCTTTCTGAAGAACCTATGGCAGTAAGACCTCCACCACTCAGGTCCTCTACTGCACATGGGCCACCTAAACCTATCATGAAGCCAACCATGGCCAAGTGACCAATTAGAAGGAGAAACGTTAAGAGGCCACCACTATCACAACCTTCTCCCCTCAAACCTGCCCCACCACAACCTACTCCCATAATGCCTACCACAACATAACCTTCTCATGTTAAGCCTACACCACCAACTAACCAACCTCCTCTAAGAATTACTAAACAAACAATGCATGCTGCAAGTCGAGGAACCACTAAAAGATTTATGTAATTCATGCCAACTCCATCATCCACAATTCAAACAGCAGGTAGATGGCTGATGAGCGAATATTTTATACGCTTTTTGGGGGTAATTTCATGTAGTTTTTAGTATGTTTTAGTTAGTTTTTAGTATATTTTTTTTAGGTTTTAGGCAAAATTCATATTTCTGGACTTTACTATGAGTTTGTGTGTTTTTCTGTGCTTTCATGTATTTTCTGGCTGAAATTGAGGGAGTTGAGCAAAAATCTGATTCAGGTTGAAAAAGGACTGCTGATGCTGTTGGATTCTGACCTCTCTACACTCGGAATGGATTTTTGGAGATACAGAAGTCCAATTGGCGCGCTCTCAATTGGGTTGGAAAGTTGACATCCAGGGCTTTCCAGCAATATATAATAGTTCATACTTTGCTCGAAGACAAATGACGTAAACTGGCGTTTAACGCCAGTTTCATGTTACATTCTGGCGTTGAACGCCAGAAACAGGTTGCAAGTTGGAGTTAAACGCCAGAAACAGGTTGCAACCTGACGTTTAACTCCAGAAACAGCTCAGGCACGTGAGAAGCTTAATTCTCAGCCCCAGCACACACCAAGTGGGCCCCAGAAGTGGATTTCTGCACTATCTATCTTAGTTTACTCATTTTCTGTAAACCTAGGTTACTAGTTTAGTATTTAAACAACTTGTAGAGACTTATTTTGTACCTCATGACATTTTTTCTAAACTTTGTATTCTCTGACGGCATGAGTCTCTAAACTCCATTGTTGGGGTGAGGAGCTCTGCAGCATCTCGATGAATTAATGCAATTATTTCTGTTTTCTATTCAGCACGCTTGTTTCTATATAAGATATTCATTCGCACTTCAATATGAAGAAGGTGATGATCTGTGACACTCATCACCATCATCAACCTATAAACGTGTGCCTAACAACCACCTCCGTTCTACCTTCGATTGAATGAGTATCTCTTGGATTCCTTAATCAGAGTCTTCGTGGTATAAGCTAGAATCCATTGGCAGCATCCTTGAGAATCCGGAAAGTCTAAACCTTATCTGTGATATTCCGAGTAGGATTCAGGGATTGGATGACTGTGACGAGCTTCAAACTCGCGAGTGTTGGGCGTAGTGACAGACGCAAAAGGATCAATGGATCCTATTCCGACATGATCGAGAACTGATAGATGATTAGCCGTGCGGTGACATTGCATTTGGACCATTTTTACTGGGAGGACAGATGGTAGCCATTGACAACAATGATCCACCAAAACACAGCTTGCCATAGAAGGAACCTTGCGTGCGTGAAGAAGATGACAGTAGGAAAGTAGAGATTCAGAAGACAAAGCATCTCCAAAACTTCAACACACTCTCCATTACTGCGTAATAATTACTCATTTCATGCTCTTTCACTTTTTACAATTGAAGCTAAAGAACCCTATTGGTATCCTAACTAAGAATAATAAGATAACCATAGCTTGCTTCAAACCAACAATCTCCGTGGGATCGACCCTTACTCAAGTAGGGTATTACTTGGACGACCCAGTGCACTTGCTGGTTAGTTGTGCGGAATTACATAGTGTGAGTGTAATTTTCGCGCACCAATGACCAGTACCTGAGTTCTGCCCACTAACAGAAGCATCTTCAAGTGGCAACAATAATGGGAGTTCTAGTGGCAGCAGCAACTCCACACCCAACAAATAGGACTAGTGTGACTTTATCTTTTGATCAAGAACTTACTGTAATGAGAGCTTTAAAACTCTAATACTATGATTTTTTGGTAACTTATGCCTATTGCTTATATTGCACTACCTGATGCTTTCATGTTTATGGTTTGTATTAGTACTTTTAGGTAATTTGGATTTGCTACTTTCACATCAAACTCATAGACTTGTTTTGAGACCTTTGTTGATAAATGCTTATGTTGAAATTATTTCAAGGTTTATTATAGCATATGGAATGAACGCCTTTTATTTAGTTCTATTTCCATGTTATATTTTCGTTATTTAGTATACAATACCGAATTTCTGCTAGATTTGTCAATTCACGACATTTCTATGAGTTGTTTTGTCAAATTTGTGTTACATTCAATATCACATATATTAAATACATTAACAATCATGGGTATTAATGTCATAACATAACTAGACTTTTTCAAAACAAGTAAAGATATTAACTGAGTTTTGAAGTTCATCATTATTGAAACTAAATAGCAACAAAAAGACCCTAGGATGACATACACCATACGCAAAATTACATATTGATTAATTGGAGCAGATTCAAGCCGACACAAATAAAAAAACTAAAAAAATTGTTATAATTCATGACCTAGTAGTTCTAATTTCACCCTGGAGCTTTCCTATCTTTAACAAGATCTTAACATTGTTTTCTTGTTCTTTGCCTAGTGACATTGACCTCATGGGTAGCACAGCAGCTATATTGATTTTTTCTAACAAGGGCTCTTGCCAATCCCTCCCAGCATTCGTCAATATAATCTCATCCACCCATACAAAATACTTGCAATCCATCGTCTATAGCATGAAATGGAGGAATAAGGAATCGTTCACAATAAGTTAACCTAAACAGAAGCACAAAAACGAAAAGACTTACCTTCCATAGAGGACACCTAACGAACCATCTCCCAAGATTTGTTAAGGTTCCAGATTGTAGCAACACTACATTCTGTCAGCAAAAGCATCTCCCAGACAAAGTCTTCTCTTCACCCCCTATTGGAAGCCGAAGCCCCTTCTCTGCTGATGCTTCCATTCGAAGAACAATGGTTACCTCTGCTTCTCCTAAACATTCTAGGGTTTCCAATTTCAAATTTGGGAAACAATTGAGGATAAATTAGGGAAACGAGTGATGTTATAACGGTAACAACATGCTTGGACACATCATGTTGCTGTCTCATAGCCAGGTAAGCACTTAACGTGCCATGTTGGCCTTTAAGTTAACAGAGCAAATGAGTTAATGATGTTTGGGTACTATCGACAGACGGATCCAGCCTTTCATGGATACAAAGTCATTTTTCGTCTTCTATAGGTACTTTTATCAGCGTTCATAAAGTTCATATATACCAATGGTAGTTTTTTCTATTATTAAATCCCCATATGGGTTATATTTATAAATTATTTATTGTGCTCATCACAAAAGCTCAAAACACTTGAACTTACTAAAGACAAACCCTTCTACATGATATCAACGATATATTTTAGCAAAAAAATATGATTTAACAACTATTTTATTTGAATAATATATTTATTTAGATAAGTATATTTATTTAGTAAATCCAATACATATATTTAATTTAACTAATATATTATTCTACGTTTAACTATTAAAATGATGTAAGGTAAATTAAAATTATTTCTAAAAATATTGACACCTACCCTACCTATCTAAATTAATAAAACTTCTAACTAACCGACTCAAAATACCTAACACATTAACTAAATTAATAAAGCCTAAATACATAAACTAATATTTACTTAAAATAAAAGAGGCAAAAGAAAAGAAAAAAAAAACTAACTTCAAAATCTAAAACTTCAGTTACGTGCCAAACCACATTCAATCGGTTGATGTCTTCACTGCAAGAATATTATCGAGAGTATCTGTACTTCAGGAACTACTAACAGTGTTACAAAATTACTAAACTTTCCAAAACTTTTCAAATGAATGGAAATCTCGGTTGTAACCAATATATATAGACCTCTGACTATATCTCGGATGTTGTGATTCGCATAAGCTTTTGAATGTATTTCGGGTGCTTAGTACCCATTTCTTTGCAGATACGTCAGATTTTTCATGCATCATATCCCAGAATCTCAGTACCTAGGATACGCCCATGATTACATTTGCCTCATAGTACCCGAAATGTGGTATGATGTTTATTTAAGTAATTATTCTACAGTTTATGTATTTCAATAAATTATATAATTATTTAATTTAAATAAAAAAATCCTAAACTAAATCAAATATGCAAAAAATTTCTTTAATTATTTGTAGAAATAGTCTTAAAGTGCTCAATTTTAGATTAGAACATAAATAGTCATACTGTAAAAGTAAAACAATTTATTTTTATGTATTTGATTTTCTTTTTAAGAGAATATTGTTTCTTTTTAATTTTTATATATAAAAAATTCTAAAACTACATTCAAAAATAAAATCATAATTCTTTAATGAAACTAAACATGCCTTATTTTTTGGAGTTTCTTAAGGGGAGTGTCTCTGAGGCTCATTTTTTTTTATATGAAATCAGATAATGTGTTATGTCTGAATACGAAAAAAGGGTGTATTTATAAAGTATATGGAGATGTTTTTTTTTTTAATTCCGTAAAACAAATTGAATACACTAATTTGGGGGAGGGGGGATTTGAGACTCAAATTTTAGGTTAACTGAGTTAAATTTGGTAGTTCATAAATTGGAATTTTTAAATTGTGTGTCACTTTTTTTTACTTTTAACAAATTGGTGGTTAGTTTTCAATAATAAAAAATATAAAAACTAAAAATTCAAATCGGTAGATCAGTATTGCAAATTAAAAAAAAATTGATTTTAAAAAAATTTAAATCTAAGAGACTCAAATTTGTTAATATATATATCCACGGGCCACTAGCAAAAACTTCATCTTCTTTAACTCATCTTTTTCTTTGTTTTTTACCGTTTTGAATTTGTTCTTTTTTAACTTTTGCCCATATAAACTACCAGTGAAGCATTGTTTTTAAATAAAATGGAGGATAGGATTATGTTGAAATAATATTACCATAGTCAAATCTTGTTACAAACACTTGAGGATGTTAAATTTGTATGTGAGAATCTATGTGAGCTTATTGTTCTTTTTACATTACCATTTGAAGAACTAAAATGTGTTATTTGTGAAAGAGTATATCCGCATATATCAAAGACAGTATCAAACATTTTGTATTGGCATCTTATATCAGTGTTTGGTGGGTTCGTTTATTTCTAAACAAAGTATGTTATTGATGAAGTGAGTATGCAAGAGATGTTTTCAATCTATTATTAAACTCGAGCACAAGTATCGTGTATCGAGCTATACATTGAGTTCCAACAATCTGAAACTGATCGAAATATCGAATAGAGAGATTACAACAGTGACAGTGAGGATGAATTTAAAGGCAACTATGAGATTGTTGGTCCAAATGAAGACGACGATAAAGCTGATGACACTATGGAAACAGATATGATAGAAATGACAAATGCACCGACTAACTAGCATCCATTTAAAGAGCCATTTTTTATGTGCGTATTAGATTTGGAGGTTATGCATGCATCAAAATTTCCAGCATATTTCAATGCAGGTATGCAGTTTAGATAATTATATAGTAGCTTTATAATATAAACAATTAATTTTTGCGTAAAATAGTATGATTATTATTAGATTTTTTATACAACTAGTAATGTTTAACTACATTTATAGAATAATAATAAGATTGGCATTATCTAGTTATATATCGAGTATAGACAGTATTAATGTGTAGATTTTATGGTTTTGTTTATTTTATTATTTTGTACGTGTACTTTTATAAATTTATAAAACATATTGAAATATATAAAATGTATATATATGTATTTATATATATATATATGTAATTAAAAATTAAAAATTTTAATTATATATTTAGATAATATATTTTTATATGTTTAATATACTGTATATATTTATATTATATATGATACTTATTTAAAATGTACTTCTAACTATGTAAGAATTAATGTAAGCATATATATATATATATATATATATATATATATATATATATATATATATATATATATATATATATATATAGGTGAATTCTACCTAACTCTTTCTAAAATAATATGTAAGTTATCTTTTATCATGTGTCAAATTTTAATTGGTCATTATCTTAACTATAGTTAGATTACTTTGTAATTTATTATTTGAGATGGGTAAATATCAAAACCCCACTTTCGTTAATTGAAACACCTTTCCACTCCTCCATTCTTTCTTCATCAAGTAGCTTCCGTCCTTCCAAGTATCGTTGTCGTGACAAGAAGCGCCAACGTCGTCGTCATCGTTTCTTAACGACGTCGTTAAATTCTCGTCGTAACTTTGCCGTCCTTCCTAATATAGCCAGTGCTCACCTTATCTAGGGGTGTAAGTTACTGAACCGGACCGAAAAGTATCGCAAAACCGAACCAAATTTTACAACAATCGATTGAAAAACCGAAAAAATTGGTTTTTTTATTTTTTCGAACTAAACCGATCGGTTCAGTTCAGTTTTTGATTGCCTTGGCTAAAACCGGACCGAACCAAAGAATGAGGGTTCAGTGGAGTGTGATTTTACTAAGTTGCCATTTAACCTAGGTATAAAAGGGCAAGTCAACCACATAACCTAGCTTTCTTCTTCCCCTTTTACGCTGCGAACCCTATAGTCCTATACCCAGTTTGCCAGTCACCCACACTTCTCTCCCCCATTCTTCGAAGGTTCCACCTCCGACCTCCATGCTTGAGAGAAGGAGAGGCTGAGGGAGACAGAGAACTCGCCAATCATCGTTCGAAACCTCGAAGTCGTTCATTTATTGTCGTCGAAGGGTCACCGTCGCAGGGTTGCCGTCGCAACAAAGCCAAAGTCGAGCAGCACTCTAACGTCCAACCAATCCGTCACCGAGCAGCAAACGATTCGCCGAGCAGTAGTTCGTCGCTGAGCAGCAATCCAGTCGCCGAGCAAGACTCTAGTGGCCGAGCCGCTGAACAACCAGTCCCTCTCCTGCAAAAACCCAAAACACAACAGAACGATGTCTTTGTTGGAGGTCAGATTTTGTGCTTGGTTATAATTTTTTTTACAGTAAAATTATGTAATTAATGTATATATTGTCAACAAAATTCTAGTCTGCAATATTTTTAGTGATATTGGTACTTGATTTTAGTGGGATTTTTAGTGATATTTGTACTGTTATGTGAGTTTTTGATTGTATGTTAAGTGAATTGGAAGACTTATTTAAAAATATACAGAGTTAATGAACAGAAAAAATGAAGTTCTTGAGTTGTTAGATATGAGAAAAACTTTGCAACTTTTGTTTTTTAGTTAATGTTGTTGTGTTGTTTTTTAGTTAACTACTAATGAGTCTCTTTGATTGCTCTTTCTTGTTCTTGTGATACTGATCATTGTTGAAGCCTTAGAAAAATTTATGTAACAGAGATTCCTCAATTTTTTTTAATAAAAAATACTTCCAATCCCCTGGTTAGGGAATTTTTTACTACTTTGAACTTCCTAGGGATCCCATAAAGAGGTTTTTTTTGTGGGGGGGGGGGGGGAGGGGGGTTATAAAACCCCATAGAAAGAATTTCAACTTTACAAGTCAACAGCAGACAATCACAGAGAAAGGATATGGACAATTAAGCATGAAACACCATGAAATTTAATATGCACATGTACTAAGCCAATTAAATCTAATTCTGTACAGACATCAACAGCCATTAATCAAATTGGTTTTGTCTTACTTTACAAGCTTTGCACCAAATGCATATGATAATTCAAACTGATGGCCATTCAATATTCAATATATCAGTGCTTACTGTATGCTTGGACAGGAATTAGGATAGAAAATTCTTGTTCTGGTGGAAGGTATTGGTTTATTTTATATAGAGGTTGTCTGCACCTTTTTCATACAAGTCTAGTTTCATTTTTGTTTATTAATGAACATGCTTACTTTGAAAAAAAACATTATGCATATACTCTTATAACAAATATCCTTTTGACTTCAGTATTGTTATCAACCAAATTGATTTTCTTTGTTAATATATAATTAATTGTTGATTGGCTACTTATGAGCTGTTGTGGTTTTGTTGCTGGAAACAAAACTGTTGGTGCTGTTCATGAGTTAAAAAAGCTACTTTTTCATTGTTCTGTTTATATGTATGCAGCCAACAAGTAATGAGGTGCCCAATGAATGGATGCCTAAAGTTGGGGGTAAAAATATCGAGTTTGTGGTACGTTCTTCAATGGACAGCGACGTGTTTACCAAACCCCCGCCCCATCCTAGATCAAAGAAGAGGAAGGTTGATTCAACTAATGTGGGTGCAACTTCGGGAGCAACACCTACAAATCCAGCTCCAAGCAATGTGGACACTGATGAAGAGGATGGCAAGGATGAAGCCAATGAAGGTAATAGAAAACCTTCTAGACTTAGATCTTGGTTCTTGATCCTAGATACAAGTTGAAGTTTGTGAACTTTAGCTTTGAAAAGCTATATGATAAGGATGATGCTGATTTTTTGGGTGCAAAAGTGAAAGAGACCTTCTCCAACATGTCTGAATGCTATGTGAGTACAAATAATGGGGATAGATCTTTTACTTCAGCAACTATGGATGGTGCATCAGATGTGGGAGTACTTGATGGCGACATGGCTGGTGATTTTTTCAAGGAGGTGCATTTTCATGAGATCATCAACAGGAATGAGGTGGATTTGTATTTGATGGATGGTTTAGAGAAGCCTCATGATCAAAATACTTTTGACATATTGAATTGGTGGAAGGTAAATTCTAGCAAGTATCCTATCTTATCCCAAATAGCTAGAGATGTCTTAGCAATACCGGTCTCGACTGTTGCTTCAGAATCAGCTTTTAGCACTGGTGGAAGAGTTCTTAACAACTATAGGAATTCTTTAACTCCAAAGACAGTTGAGGCATTGATATGCACACAAAATTGGCTTCGTGCTTCTCCAATGACAACTGATTTTGAGGAGCTTATTGAAGAGTTTGAGAAACTTGAATTAGGTATGCAAAAAAGAAATTTGTAGTTCCTTTCATGGTTTATGTCTATAATTTATAATCTATATTATGTTTAAAATCTATATTGATTTTCTTATTTTATTTTTGTAGAAATTGCACCAAATGGAGAATATGAGGATGAGTCTGGTGTGGATTCAGATTAAACATGGTGGCTGTTTGGTTTTTATTTGTTTTAAAGTGAATGTTTCGGTTTAAACTGTTTATTTTTGTTGTTTTGCTAGACATTTTTAATTGTCTTTGTTTTATGTTTAATTAAGTTGAATTTGTATTGGATTTAGATGTGATATACTCTTGTTATTCTAGTTTATTGAAGGTTTTAAATTTCATTTTATGGCATTTTAAATTCTGATAATTAGGTGTAAAAAAATAAAAAAACAGACTGAACCAAACCACTGTTGGTTCGGTTCGGTTCAGTTCGGTTGCTCAAACAGCAGCCAACCGAATGGTTGGCCTCTTTGTAGAATCGATCAAGTCGGTTCGGTTGGTTTTTGGTCCAAAACCGAACTGAACCGAGCCGATTACACCCCTAACCTTATCTCTATCTCCTATCCTCTCATTTGATCTCTCTTTCTGCAGTAGATCACTCCTTATCAACATAATTAATAGTTAATTTGGTTATTAAATTTTTTATTAAAAAAATATATCTTTATTTAATTACATGATAGAACATATATTCGTATGTAAAATATAATATAATAAAATAAATCTATTCATAATACTTAAAAGTATAATTAAAATCAGGAACATACAAATATAATAATAAAATTTATATTTTAAACAAATAAATATATCTTTTATCATACATAAATTATTTAAAAAAATTAATAAATGGTTAAAATGATAAAATCCAACTTTTTTTACAAGTATTTTTTATAGTATTTTTATTATTTTAAATTTTAATTTATGAGTACTTTATTATTTCCTTAATAATTAAACAAATTATTTTTATGAAAAATTATTTTTTATATTATTTTAAAGAAGAGACCAATATAACAGTTTAAAAAATAATATAAAATAATATTTTAAATAAAAATAGTTAATATTAAAATTTTTAAATTCAAAAATAAATTGTATAGATATTTAAGAGATAAATATAAAATACATGCCTAAAATAAATAAACAGGCAAAAATATTTATACAATTTATTTTTGTATTTAAAAATTTTAATATTAAATATTTTTATTTAAAATATTATTTTTATGTTATTTTTTAAACTATTATATTGGTCTCTTTTTTAAGATAATACAAAAAATAATTTTTTATAAAAATAATTTGTTTAATCATTAATTAAATAATAAAGTACTAATAAATTAAAAATCAAAGAAAGCAACCTTTGGAGCTATCAAGGATAAAGTTCAGAAGAGGATTATGGGTTGGAAAAGAAGTTTATTGTCCTGAGGTGGCAGGCACACGCTATTGAGAGCGGTGGGAGAAGCGATTCCTATTTACACACTCTCTTGTTTCAAGCTCCCGGACATGCTGTTAACTGAGATTCATAGCATGCTCTCACAATTTTGGTGGGGTCAAAAAGGCGCAGAACGAAGAATAGTTTGGATTAAATGGGACACAATGATGAGATCGAAGAAAGATGGAAGGTTGGGATCAAAGACCAAAGGGCACAAAATTTGGCGTCTAATGAAATACCCTAATTCTACACTGTCAAGAATGTTCAAAGCTAAATATTTCAGATATACATATTTCTTACATGCAGAGATAGAAAGCATACCGTCGTGGGGCTGGAGAAGTGTTCTTGAAGGCCGCAAGGTGATTGAGAAAAGGCTTGTTATGGAAAATAGGCTCTGGTGCTAATGTCCGCATCTTCCATGATCCCTGGCTCCCACCGCCATTGCCCTTTAATGTCCCTCAAGCTGCAGTCACAATCCCACCAAATCTACAAGTGTATTATGTTAGTGCGCTACAAAATCCTAATAGAAGTTGGAACAGAAGCCTGATTAAGTCAATTTTTCCGGTTGATATATACAATAAAACTTTTTCAATCAAACCAACAAAGAAGGAGGATGAAGTTAATTGGTGCTGGACAAAATCTGGTATATACGAAGTTGGGTCAGGATACAAAGTTGCTTATGGGTTCTTTCATTCTCCTACTTCATTGATGCCTCAGAACATACAGAACAACAGAGTATGGAATAGCATTTAGGAATTAAAATTACCTCATAAAATTAAGGTTTTTTTATGGAAGAGTCTTCATGAAAAGCTTCCAGTTTTACAATAAATCCATAGCCGGTTTGCATCCACCCCCGCCACTTGCCCAAGATACATGCTGAAAGATGAATCAATTTCTCATGCCTTATTCCAATGCCCTCTGTCTTCAATAATCTAGTGTCTAAACTTAATAACCCCTGACTTATGGCAGAGAGAAGAGGAGACCTTCATCAATTGGTGGCAACGAGCCTTATCTTGGGCAGCGGCTCAAATCGAAGGTAGACAAAAGATCCTCTTCATCGCGGCGCTATGTTGGAGCACTTGGAAAGCGAGGAATATGTGTGTCTTTGGGAAGTTAATTAGCCTAGCGCCAGAGATAGTGCAAGAAGCCAGCAGTCTAGTGCGAAACATTACTCTTACTTTATTCTTACTTTACTCTTTCTTAAGCTATTTGTCTTTCAATCACATTTGGTGATAATTGGGAATACCCAACTTCTTTTGTACTTTCTTATGGAAACATTATTATTTTATAATAATAAAATAATATCTATCTTTGAGAAAAAATTAAAAATTAAAAGAATAAAATATTATAAAAAATATGGTAAGAAAGTTGAATTTTATCATTTTAATTTTTTGTTATTAATTTTAACAATTTATTCAATTTTTTTTAAATAATTTATGTATGATAAAGCATACGTTTATTTGTTTAGAGTACAAATTTTACTATTATATTTATATGTTCATGATTTCAATTATATTTGCAGTACCCTAAATAGATTACTTTATTATATTATATTTTACATATGAATATATGCTCTATTATGTAATTAAATAAAGATACATTTTTTTAATAAAAAAAATTAATAACCAAATTAACTATTAATTATGTTAGTAAGGAGTGATCCACGGCAGAAGGAGGAATCGAGTGAAAAGACAGGAGATAGTAATGACATCGGCGCTGGCTATATTAGAAAGGACGGGAATTTAACAACGTAGTTAAGGAATGATGCACTGAAGAAAGATAGATTGCGTGAAAGTGCATTAGACGACGACGATGTCGGCGCTTCTTGTTACGACGGCGACGGCGATGCTTGGAAGAACCGAAGCTACGCGATGAACAAAGAATTGAAGAGTGAAAATGTGCTTCAATTAACGGGAATGAGATTTTGATATTTTAAGAAATTATACCATTACCCATCTCAAATAATAAATTACAAAATAATCCAACTATGGTTAAGATAATGACTAATTAAAATTTAACACATCATAAAGAGTAACTTACATGTTATTTTAGAGAGGGTTGGGTAGTATTCACCATATATATATATATATTAGATTTCATTATTTATTTATGGATAATCATATTTATTTAGGAATGTTATATATTATATATTTTATACTAATTATATAAAATTTAAATCTATGTATATATTTACACATTTATTTATATAAATTTAAAATATATATTTATTTATGTTATATATTTTATATCTGATACTAATTATTTAAAATTTAAAATGTATCTATATTTATATAAATTTTAAATGTATAATTTTTGTGCTATATATTGTATATTTTATACTAATTATTGTATAATTATTTATGTTATATATTATATATTTCATGGTGTTGTTGTCGCAGAGCCCCCTATTGTGACAGATGGTGAATTCGTCGTGAAAATGGTATTTAGTTCTTGGGAAGCTGTCATTACGGCAGTCAAAGATTATACTATTCGTAGAGGCGTAAACTATCGGGTGTATGAATCAGAATTTCAAACATTCTATGCCAAATGTACACAGTATGGCATAATTTGTGATTGGCTCATTAGGGTTAGTATGATCCAGAGAAAGTATTATTAGGAAATAAGGAGATATAATGGTAGTCATACTTGCACTAGGTCTAGTATTTCTCAAGACCATTCTAAGTTGGATTCCATCACAATTGAAGAAGCAATTCAGCCATTTGTGGAGGCTGGTCCATCCATAAAGGTGAAATCTGTCATTGCTGAAGTATAGTTAAAGTTTAATTACACCATAAGTTATCGCAAAACATAGTTAGTAAAGTAGAAGTCAATTGAAAAAAATATTCGGAAGCTGGGAAGCTTCTTATGAAGCTTTGGCCAGATGGTTTGAAGCCATGTGTCACAAGGAACTTTCAGCAATTGTCCACTTTTTCCTGATGTCTGGGTGTTACATCGGGTCTTTTGGAGTTATTATCCTTGTATTAGAGCATTCAAGCACTGCAAACCAATTGTGTAAGTAGATGAGACTCATTTATATGGAAAATATAAGGGTTGTTTGTTGGTCGCAATTTTTCAAGATGGAAACAACAATATCGTGTCACTTGCATTTGCCATTGTTGAGGGTGAAACTTCTGATGTGTGGCATTTTTTCCTCAGTAACCTGTGACAACATGCGGTGACACGAGATGGTGTGGCCTTATCTCTACTCGACACGATTCTATTACCTCATCCGTGGCTCGCAATAATGGAGCTTGATCGCCTCCAAGAGCTTTTCACATGTTCTGCATCAAGTATATAGAGTCTAACTTTATGAGGAAATTCAAGGTATCATATATCCGGAAGCTTATCGTCAACATGGGTAACTAAAAACATTCAAGAATTTAATTGTGATAGTAACCACCCTCGTAATTGTTGTATTCTATTTTTTTTCGTCTCGCAGGGTATTCTAGGATAGTGCGTGAAACACTAGTTGCGTCACCAACGTTTACACGAGTGGGGTGAGGCGTACACTATGTGGCTAGATAAAATTTTGCGTGAATAGTATGCTTTGGTATTTGATGGTGGATACCGATGGGTTCACATGACCACAAATTTAGTTGAGTGCATCAACTCGATTTTGAAGGGGTGCGTAATCTCTCAGTCACTGCATTTGTAAAGATAACATTTTACAGGTTTAATAAGTTGTTCACAAGGGAAAGGGGCTGAAGTTGAGGCTCAAATTAGTGCTGGTCACATGTTCTCTGAGGTTGTGACATCTAAATTGCATGTAAATAAATGCGCAACCATAAACATCTAGGTTAATTATTTCAACAGCCAGAATGAAGTCTTTGAGGTGCGTGTGATGCCTAGTGGGATGCAGTTTGCAGTTGATCTATGTCAGCATCGTTGTGATTGTGGTAAATTTCAAGTTGATTGAATGCCATGTCGCCATGTCTTTGCCTGCTGTGTAAATCAGCGATTGGATTGACATGTTTATGTGCATGATATTTACAGGATGGACTAGGTCTGAAGGGTTTACAGAGCTAGGTTTAGGCCACTTGACAATCCAATTACATGGCCTGTGCATCACGAACCTCGATTTGTACCCAATTTATTTCTTAAGCGAGTGACAAAGGGTTGGCCAAGGATAACCTGGTTCTTGAATGAGATGGACACGCAAAAGGCACGTGCCCCAAGACGCTATAAGCAGTGTGGAGCCGAGGGCCACAGTCATAGTAGATGCCGACAAGGTGGTCGTTCCGGTGCAGGTGGTGCTGCTCAGAATACATGATGATTATGATGTGTGCCATTCTTATTTATAAAATTTATAGCATTTATGCCGTTCAAGAACATTATCTCCTTTATTTGTGTCATATAAAACAGTATGTTCTTTATATTATATTACTTTACATTATGTCCTCTAAGACATTCCTTGTGTTGCCACCTATAAAAATTCAAATATATCTTACATTAAGTCTAAATATATGTTGCCACTTATAAAAGTCCAAATATATATTACACAAAAGTCCAAATATTTGTTTCTATTTAGAGAAGTCTAAATATATATTACACAAAGTCCAAATATATGTCACACGAAATACAAAATATAGTTAACATTTTACTTTCTCATTGTTCATTTTACATCCTTGCAAAACTTTTTGCGCTTCCTCGCGACATTCATAATTGTAGACGGAGTGAATCTGTTTGCACTACACCATAGAGGATCAGTTATAAGATTATATCCTTTGCCTCCAGAAGATGAAGATAGTGTCTCACCTATGGTTGTACCTGTCATACCTAAAGAAAAATTAAATATGAAATTCATATCATCCTACAAGCAATATTTGACACAACACGATCATCGTCATCACCATCACATTCGACATCGTCATCAATATTTTCATCCTCATCATCACCCTCATCCTCGTCATTGTCCTCTGGGGACTCTACCAAATAGTCAACATCATTACCTTCATTACCCCTCATGCTCTCCTCAATAAGACCCATTGGATGCGATGGGGATTTTCGTTGTTAACAACACCTCGACTCCCTTCACTCCTGCTTGAATCAACAGATAGTCTACTGCCAAAATTTCTTGAAGGTGCACAAAATTGAATTTTCACATCCAATGACCTCCGTCCTTGGGTCAGCACTTCATGGTCAACTGGGTTAGGTGGGGGCATATGGCTCAGGTTACACGATTGTGATTGGCCCGCTTCTGTCGCCATCAATCCAAGCAGCTGGCTAAACGATGCTTGGTCTCCAGTTTCAAAGTGCGATAAACCCCAGTCTTAGTGATGCGGTTGGAACGACGGTGTAAAAGGCGATGAGAAATAAGTCTGAGGAACATATGGAATTGAAGACTGCTGAGGTTCCTCCTGTAGTGGTGTTGACTGTGGGGTTTGAAGTGGTTGTAATGATGACTGCGGCTCTAGCTGGTGTGGCTGAGTCGGCATAGCATCACCCTCTTGATTTTCTTGTAAGACCAGATCAAACAAGTGCAAATGAGTCCTATTTTTTCCTCTATACCAATTCATGTAAAGATCTAATGGATGATGCAAAGGCACATGCTCCTGAATTAGAATGTGACTGTATCAGTTAGTCCACTGCATTATCGAAAACCTGTGTGTGACGAATCGATCTAAGTTTTTAAGCCCGGTCAAAATCTCACCATGTTGGTCATCCAGAGACTTCTCTTGATGTGGGACACTCTGTACAAACACAAATAAGCTCAATTAATTTATTTATTAACATTGTTTAATTAATTCATTATGACACTAACATTAAATAAATACTAACAACAATCCCAAAATCAGGTGTTATAAAAAATTTTACCCCACAAATTAAATTCTAATTACACATTCTACTAACAAATTCAATTAATAAATCTATAAAATAATTATAATTATGGCATAACAAATATAACTAATTAAATTTTAAAGACTGAGAGAGAGGGGGGAACACGGGGTGGGTAAACACTGGGAGGGGTAGCAATAGGCAAGAAAACCATCATGGTAAGGATCCTAAGATTTGGAATAAAGAAGAGTAGCATCGGCTGGAGGTAGATTCTTTCTCCGTCTTTGCTGATAATCTTCCGATTGATATATCAAAGAACAAACTATTCAGTCTGTTCAACTGGACGGACAGGATTATAGACATTTATCTTGCACAGAAGAACAAGAATGGACAGATCTATTTATTCGCGTTTATCTGATACACCACAAAGGGGGCACTTTGAAAGCTATTGCAAAAATGAATCACATGGTGTTGAGAGGTAAAAGAATGTTTGTTGCAGAAGCAAAATACAGAAGGAAATATAAACGGACAGACATTAAAGAAAAAGGAGTGGAGGAACCGGCAAGAAAAGAACAGGAAGGTGGATCTCAACAGAACAAGATTGCAAGACAGGTGGAAGAGCAAGTTGGTAAGTCTAAAAGAGATGCGCAGGGCAAGGACCCAAATAAGAATGGATGGTCCAAGAAAATAGAAATACCAGTGTCAAAAGATAATGTTTCTTGGTTACAGAGGAGTATTGTGGGAGGCACAAAGAAGATGATCAATTTTCAGGCACTACATCAAAAGGTTAATAATGAATGGTCGTGCGTAACGCATGTAAGGGAATTGAGTGTATACAAAGCAATGCTAACGTTTGACACCTTAGTTAATGTAGAGGAAGCATACACATTCAGAATGAACGATCTATTAAAATTGTTCTATATGGTATGAAAATGGGATGAGACTGAAAGGAGCGAGACTAGAAGAGTATGGTTAGAATGCTACGGAGTACCTTTGCATGCCTAGTCAAAGGAGACCTTTACAAGACTAGGAGATCAATGGGGTGAAGTGGTAAAGTGTGATACTTAACGGAGACGTATAATTCGTTTAATATTGGTCGCGTACTGATAGACACATGTATGTTCGATATGATCAACGAGTGGGTTCATGTCACCATTGGTACAAGCGGATTTGATGTTCTTGTGAAAGAGGTTAGTAGTGAAGTATATCGGGAAGAATGTTTTCCAGAGGACAAGTTGAACTAAGGACGTGGGCTTATAGTGGCCATGGAAGATATGCAGCAGGATGAGATAAGAGAGGAAGCAAGTGGTGGTGCTGAGCTGGGGGGCAAGACGGGATCTAGTGGCTGAGCTCATGGAGAAGAAACAATCGACTGAGGAACAAGACAAGGACAAAATAGTAATTTTACCCTATGATTTAAATGAGTGGAATATTCAATTTTCAAATTATCATTATGAGAGCCATGATTATACGCGAACAAAGAGGAAAGAAATCTTGATGGTAACAGATGCAAATAATCAGGAGATTGATTCAGATTGCACGCTATCATGTAATTATGAAGGAATTCAATTTCAAAATGAGGAATCAGCCGTTGGTGTAAATGAGGGAATTGGGATTAATGCAAGTAGGCCCAATGTTCTAAAAACTAAGGATGGAATGGACAAAATGAAGGGGGCCCAAATGAATAAGGAAGGGTACGGCTTGTCCAACGTGGTAGGGCTGGAGTTGCTGACGACCCGACCTAGCTGTATGAAGGACTGCGGGTTATGCAGCCCCTGACCTGATTGGTGGAAGAACCAGCGAATGCAGCATGCTCATCTGTTGGGTCGTGGTGGCTGCGGAGGAGAGAAGACGAGGTGACTTTGCTAGGGACTCGGGCCATGAACGATCGCCGCTGTGCAATGCAAGGAGACGGGGAGGCAAAAGCTAACGGAAGAAAGGAAAGCGGCGATGACAGACAGGATATATACTTTGCAGATGGGCGTGCTAGGCGCGACAAAGACGAGGATGAACAGGTCCTTATGGCTGCACAAGGTTGCTGCTGTGAAAAGCGAGAAGCCAAGGGAGGCGCGGCGATTGGCAGTCACGAAGTCGACGATGAGGCTAGAGACCTGAGCGCTGGACGATATTATGGTGAGGATGAACATGATCTTGGGAAGAATGCAACACAACAGCAAATCCATGACATCAAACGTTCGGGACAGAACATGGTGAGGGAGGAGAGGAAAGGAAGAGAACGGACTGCAGAGAACCTAGGGAGTCCGAAACCCAGGGATGTGATGGGTAGGGTAATGGCGGTAGGGTTGGAAGAAGCATATGAAGCTGGGAGGGGATCTGGAAAGGAGATTCAAGCAATAGATGAGACTGTTGCAGGGCTGGGTAGGTACGAAGATTCGGCGACACACTTTGGCAACCAAATTTAGAGTCTGGAAGAAGATATGGCAGAGAATAGAGAGGTTTAGAAATTAGCGGTTGAATTAGGTGCAATTTCGTGCAGTGATGAAGAAGACATTATGGCGATTCTCCAAGAAAAAAATGAAGCATTAGCTAGAAAACGGAGACAGTCGAAGCAAAAGGAGAAAATCAGAAGGAGTCGGCCAAAGATTCGTAAGCAGGTGTGTAATAAATTATATAAATGATTTTAAGCTCTTGGAACATTAGGGGTTTGGGAGGAGTTGCGAAATTGAATATGATAAAAAGCTTCAAAAACAAGTTTAGAGTTGACATGTTGGGGTTTATAGAAACAAAAAAAGAGATGGTGAATAAATTTGATGCAGCAAGTATTTGGGGTAATGATAGAGCTAGCTGGGAGTGTGTTAATTCAATTGGGGCATCGGGAGGTTTACTGTTAATATGGGATGAATCTATTTTTAAATTAACAAATTGCTATAAAGGAGATAGGTGGTTAGGTGTGGAGGGAGTAACGACCAATGATAATTTTCACTGTGTTGTGTGTCTGGTATATGGACTGCATGTGAGGGATGAAAAACTATTACTATGGGAGGAATTAAGTTATGTTTCAGGATTGTGCCAAACTCCATTTTGTTACATGGGAGACTTCAATGAATTTATGCATATAGATGAGAGGAAAGGGGCGACGAGTTTATCTGCAACTGCTAAAGACTTCGGAGTATTGATAAATGACATGGAGCTAGTGGACTTGGCGTTTAATGATCGCACGTATACATAGTTTAGAGGTCAGTCTTGTAGTCGTATTGATAGAAGCCTGGTGAGTTTGGAATGGCTGGACGCGTATCCGGACACTCTTTTAGAGGAGGACCGAGAGGATTATCAGATAATTATCCCTTGATAGTGGAAGGCAGAAGATTGGTTCAAGGTAGAAGACCGTTTCACAGCCTGGATTCATGGTTCACGCATGAAGGCTTCTTAAAGATGGTGAAGAAAGAGGGATGGGTTGAGAGATGCACAGTTTCTGGATAAGCTGAAGGCGTTAACAAAATTGCTGGGTAAATGGCATAAGCAGCACTTTGAAAACATACTTGAAAAAATTGAAAAGGTTTGAGGAGGAGATCAAGAAAGTGGATAATATGGTCAGCAACGGAATTTATGATGGTACATTAGAAGCAAGAAGAAAGGCGCTCGTGAGGTGTTGTGAGCTATGGTATACAAGACAAGATATGCACTGGAAACAAATGTCCAGGTCTTGACATGCCAAGGAGATAGACAAGAACACTAGATATTTCCACAACATTGCATCAGCAAGAAGAAGAAATAACAGGATTGAGGCCTTAGTGATTAACGGGAGGTTGGTCAGGAACCATGCAAAAATCAAGGTAGCCATTAGAGATTTCTATAGGAATCTGTTCCAATAGGAAGCTTCACCAAATATTAGCTTTCGAGATGGTCTAGTCAATCGGTTGGAGAGGGAGGAAGCTCAAGTGTTAGAGATGTTACCGTCAGAGGAGGAAGTTAAGGATGCAGTATGGGACTGCGAATCATCTAAGGCACCGGGCAGTGATGGGTATAACATGAACTTTATAAAAAAGTGTTAGGAGGACATTGGAGTGGAATTTACTAAACCTATGATGACTTTCTTTGAGACGGTAAGACTACCAGCAGACTCCAATGTTACCTAGGTAGCGCTGGCACAGAAATTTGTGGGTGCAAAGGATATAAAGGACCTTAGACCTATAAGTATGGTTGGATGCATTTATAAGGTAATATCAAAAGTGATGACAAGGGGAATGAGGAGAGTTATGCTAGGCTTAGTAGGGGAATCGCAGAGTGCTTTTGTTAAAGGCAGGAGAATACATGATAGAGCGTTAATAGCATGTGAAACTGTACAATGGCTAAAAATAAAAAGAAAGGCGTCAGCAATCATCAAATTGGACTTCCAAAAATCCTATGACAGAGTCAAGTGGAACTTTATTGATGACATCCTAGAAAATATGGGGTTCGGAAGAAGATAGAGGGCATGGGTTGCAGAGTGTATCAGGTCAGCATCTATCTCCATATTGATTAACGGGTCAACTTCGAAACCGTTCAAGATGGAAAGGGGGCTGCGGCAAGGCGATCCTTTATCGCCGTTTCTGTTCGTCCTTGTTGTAGATGTGTTGAATAGGATGATTGGGGAGGCAGTTAGAATTGGGAGGATATCTCCTCTTCTAGTCGGTAGGGATAATATAGAGTTATCACACCTGTAATTTGCTGATGACACTATATTGTTCTGTCCACCAGAGGAGGAGACAGTGCGAAATTACAAGAGACTATTACAGTGCTTTGAAGTGATGTCCGGGTTGAGCATTAACTTTGAAAAGTCCATCTTGATACCAGTAAATTGTAATCAAGAATGGGTGAATCAGATGTGCGGTCTTCTAGGGTGCTGAGCGACAACTTTACTAGTGAGGTACTTGGGTATTAATCTTGGAGAAAACCCAAGACTGGTAAAAACATGGAAGCCGGTAATAGATAAGGTGGAAGAGAAACTTAGTCCGTAGAAAGCAAAGGTCCTCAGTAAAGCAGGGAAGTTGGTCCTCATCAAGTCAGTCATCAATAGTCTACCAATTTATTATCTCAGCGTGTATAAAATGCCAGCTGCGGTGGCGAAAAAATCAATCTCACTACAGCGGAGGTTCTTTTGGGGGAAAGAGGATGGAAAACCTGGATTGGCTCTTGTAAAATGGGAGATGATACAGGCACCGAAGAAACTAGGAGGCCTAGGTGTGGGAGATGCTTTGATTAGGAACACTGCCTTATTGTTCAAGTGGTGGTGAGATTTTCTAAGGAAGACTGTCCACTGTAAAAGAAGATAGTGTGCTTGTGGAATAATCTGAATCCTACCCAGTTATTATCTACTCAAGCATTACCAGCAAAAGGGGGCCCGTGGAAAGAAATATGTAACTTGCAAATAAAAGAGCAACTGTCAGACAGAGGATGATTGATGGACTTGCTATGGAAGTTAGTGATGGTAAATCAACCAGATTCTCGGAGGATACATGGTTATAGTCGGGGAAGTTGAAAGACTCATTTTCGAGGCTTTTCTTGGTTTCAAATAACAAAGGATCCGTAATTGGGGACTGTGGATTCTGGGATGGGATAGAGTGGATGTGGAGTTTCCAATGGAGGAGGGAACTCTGCCAATGGGAGATAGACAATCTGAATCAAATGCTCGATATCTTGTACGTTGTGAGATTGATAGCACATGTACAAGATAGAGTGGTGTAGAAGTTTGACAAGGAAGATGTTTATACTACTAACTCATTTGTGCAGGTTTTGCAGGAACAGACGATGACAGATGATATCCTTAGCTACAAGTTCACAAATGGAATTTGGAAAGGACTGGTGCCCCCTAGAGTTAAGTTGTTTATTTGGTTTGTGCTAGTATGTCGAGTTAATACAAAGGAGTGGTTGAGTAGGTTCGGCATCATTGCCCAGAATGATAATGCTTGTGTGATGTGTAACAAGGAAGTTGAATATGTACAACACTTGTTTGTTACGTGTGAGTTTGCGTGGCAGGTCTGGTGTGCGTGGTTCGCTCACGTGGGTCGGGCATGCTGCATCCCGGGGTCCATAAGAGAACTCTTTGAGAGATGGAAGACGATTCCTATGAGGAAAGATGAGCGTAAAACATGGTTAGTGGGTTTCTTCTCAGTTTTATGGAACATCTGTCTGTATCGAAATGAACTCATTTTTCAGAATAAGACAACGGTCGTGGTGGATTGCATTGCTAGATCACTTTGTAGTTCGAGAAAATGGTGTAAAACTAACTCATGTTGTTGATAGCTATGCCAAAGATGACATAGAAATTGTTTTGTTTCTTTATTTCCTTTATTGTTATATGCTCCACCGAGTATGTTGAGCTTGTTTGTCATTCAAAAAAAATATAATACTAATTATTGTTCACAATCATATTATTATTATTATTATTATTAACAACGTAAACTAGCTACCGTTATAAACATATATATGCATGTAAAAGTAAAACTAACAATCATCTAAATAATATTAATATTATCATTTAATTACTATAAATAACGTTAACTCATAAATATTATTATTTCTATATTTATATTTAAAAAATTTTAAAAAATAATTACATAATTAGCTTGACTAAAATAATTAACAATGTGAAGTTGAGGACGATCAACTTTTTTGTTTTTTAAGGCATTGTGATTAATTTTTTGGGTGGGTAAGATATGAGTTATGAAAATAAATGGGAGTGTTGCAAGAAAGGAAGAAAGTAATATTCAGAGAAGAGGAAGAAAGCTTGAGAGAAAGAAGATAGGAGCAGTATGGCTTTAGTCTTCAATGTTAGAATGCATGGGCGACACGTGGGGAGTGACCACAAATCTGAAGGTCAGATTTACGAACCACTTTCTCATCGTTAGATCTGTTTTGCTTCACTCCCATTTTTTTGGATTGGAAGGGTTTTAAATTTGAGACTCTAGATTTTGCTCACCCATAATTAACGTCCGATCTTCTTCAATTCAAGTTTGATGCTTCTCCCTAGCCTCAAATTTGAGGCTCCGAATTCACTGAAAACGGACCCTCCGATTTTATTCCCCTAAAAATCAGAGGCTCAAATTTATCTTTTACACTGTTAACAATCATCTACACCCATGGATCACACACACGTCGACAATAACAGTAAAAATTACCATCTGTCAGTAAGGGTGTTCGCGGTGCGGTTGGATCGGTTTTGAGTAAAAAACTCATTCGATCCGAACACTAATTTACTTGCGGTGAGGTTTGGATTGGATGGTGTTTTAAAAAAAAATCCAATCCGATCCGATCCAATTTCAAGCGGTTTGGATTGGATTGGATTTGCGGTTTTGTAAATTAAAAAAAATTACATATAACAAGTCTCAACATCAAATTTTAAATAATTAACAATAACGTAACAAGTCTCAACAATATCTTAAAAATCCAACGATAACAGAACAATAGAAATAAAATTATAGGTTAGTTAAAATAAACAAATAAATAATATTTTGAACATAAAATATTTATTAAATAATAATAATACATGAATAATATAAAAATATATAACAAATTGAACATGTTATAAACATAATTGTAAATATAATAATAAAATAATAATATTATAGCACATTGTGCGGTTTGGATTGGATTGGATCGGTTGTAAAAAGTAAATCCGAAATCCGATCCGATACAGCAGTTTGCAAAAGATAAAATCCAATCAAATCCGAATTATTACGGTTTTAATCAGTTTCGATTTGAATTAGATTGAATGAGCGGTTTAATTTGAATCGGTTTAAATTTTAACGCCCTATCTGTCAGTGCCTCCCAATATTAAAATTAAAAACCGTGTCTCTGATGCGCCTCCACTTGTTGTCGAGAATAATTTTTTTCAATTTTGTAAATTACGATTTTAACTCCGCCTATGTTACACTAGTGGTACATAGCCGGTCCCAAGCCCGGATAAAGGAGGAGGGTTGTGTTAGGTCTTCGGCAACCAACATAAAATTATAGCCGAACCCCCATGACATGAATCAAAGACATTATTGCGCTAAAGCTAGGTCGTTGCCCGGAAGCAACGCGCCGTATGGCTCGAGTACGGTGTCAAAGCAAGAGCCGCTGCATCAGTGCCCGGATGTACTGTTAAATGAGCAAGGGTTCTCGCGTTTTCGTGAACGGACGAGGGTAAATAAGCTAGTTCACAAAGTAAAAGGTAAAGGTCGAAACGACAGAAGGTTGAGATTTGGGACATGGAACATAGGCACTATAACAGGAAAGTCCATGGAGGTGGTAGACACCATGACAAGGAGGAAGCTTAACATTATGTGCCTACAAGAAACGAAATGGGTTGGTGCAAAGGCTAGGGAGTTGGATACTTCTGGTTTCAAACTTTGGTATACAGGAAAAGTGAAGAATAGGAATAGGGTTGGAATAATTGTGGATAAGCAGTGGAAGAAGGACGTAGTGGATGTTAAGAGGGTGGGAGATTGGATCATCTCTACCAAACTTGTGGTGGAGGGAGGTGCTTTCCATGTGATTAGCGCCTATGCACCGCAAGTGGGTTCAGACGAACAATACAAGATTAGGTTTTGGGAGGATCTAGAGAGTTTGGTTCAAGGCATACCTTTGGGAGACAAGATTTTCTTAGGAGGAGATTTAAATGGCCATGTTGGGAGAGAAGTGACTGAATATGGGAGTATTCACGGAGGCCATGGTTTCGGGGTGATCAATGCCGAGGGTAAAACTATTTTGGACTTTTTCTCAACCTTTGATCTTCTCATCGCAAATACATGTTTTAAAAAGAGAGACGAACATCTTATAACCTATAAGAGTGGCATGACAAGCTCTCAAATCGACTTCTTCTTGTTGAGGAGAGTCGACCGAAAATTTTGCATTAATTGTAAAATTATTCCGGGAGAGAGTTTGACAACACAACATAGGGTGCTCGTCATGGATTTTCGCGTTGAGCAAAAGTTGAGGAAAAGACATCATACGAAGAACCCAAGGACGAGGTGGTGGCGAATGAAAGGTGAGGAACAAAAAAGCTTCCTAAGATGGGTAGGAGAAGAGACAAAGTGGGATGGGAATGGAAGCGCGGAAGAGATGTGGAGGGAGATGGCAGAAGTTATTAGAAGAACAGCGAAAGAAAGTTTTGGTGAATCTAAAGGAATAGGACCAAGAGACAAGGAGTCCTGGTGGTGGAATGCGAGTATACAAGAAAAGATAAAGATAAAAAGGGAATGCTTTAAAGAGTGGTCTTTATGCCGCAATGCAGATAACTGGAAAAAATATAAGACGGCTAAGAAAGAGACAAAAGTGGCTGTAAGTGAAGCAAGAACAAGAGCATATGAGGGTCTCTACCAGTCTTTGGGCACGAAAGAAGGAGAAAAAGGTATATATAGAATCGTAAAAAGCCGGGAAAGAAGAACGAGAGATTTGGATCAGGTTAAGTGCATAAAGGATAAGGATGGAGAGGTGTTGGCTCAAGAGGAGAAGATTAATGAAAGGTGGAAGAGCTACTTCTACGAGTTATTTAATGAGGGACAGAAGACTCTTCCGAGCCTTGGTCGATTATGTACAAGGGAAGAAGATCAAAACTTTGACTACTATCGAAGGATTCGAGACTTCGAGGTAAAAGAAGCTCTAAAGCAGATGAAAAATGGCAGGGCAGTAGGACCTGATAATATCCCGATTGAGGTTTGGAAGGGTCTTGGAGAAAAAGGCATCAACTGGTTAACCAAGCTTTTTAATGAGATTTTAGGGTCAAAGAAGATGCCTGATGAGTGGAGAAAGAGCACCTTGGTACCTATCTACAAGAATAAGGGGGATATACAAAGTTGCGGAAACTATAGAGGGATTAAGCTTATGAGTCATACTATGAAGTTATGGGAAAGGGTGATAGAACGGAGGTTGAGAAAAGAGACACAAGTAACAGAGAACCAATTTGGATTTATGCCAGGCAGATCTACCACTGAAGCGATATACCTATTAAGAAGGATGATGGAGAGGTATCGTAGTAATAAAAGGGATCTACATATGGTGTGTATTGATTTGGAAAAAGCGTATGATAGGGTACCAAGGGAGGTCTTATGGAAGGTTTTAGAAAAGAGGAGAGTAAGGATCGCATATATTCGGGCAATTAAAGACATGTATGACGGGGCCACAACTAGTGTGAAGACTCAAGGTGGTGCGACAGATGAATTTCCTATTGGTATAGGATTACACCAGGGATCATTCTTAAGTCCATACGTTTTCACATTAGTCTTGGAAGTACTCACAGAGCACATCCAAGAGCCTGTGCCATGGTGCATGCTTTTTGCCGATGATATCGTCCTTATGGGAGAGTCAAGAGAAGACCTAAATAAGAAGTTGGAGTTATGGAGAGAAGCTTTAGAAGTGTATGGTCTGCGCATAAGCCGTAGCAAGAAGGAATATATGGAATGTAAGTTCAGTTTGAGAAGGGAAAACCCCAATATAGAGGTGAAGATTGGAGAAAACATCCTACGAAAAGTTAAAAGTTTTAAGTATCTTGGGTACATCATACAGGATAATGGAGAAATTGAACAGGATGTAAATCATAGGATCCAAGCAGGTTGGTCAAAATGGCGGAGTGCATCTGGTTTTATATGCGACAAAAAAGTGCCTTTAAAACTTAAAGGTAAATTCTATCGCACCGCTATAAGACCGGCTATGCTGTATGGTACGGAGTGTTGGGCGGCTAAAGGGGAGCACGAACATAAACTGAGTGTGGCAGAGATGAAGATGTTGAGATGGATGAGTGGTCATACGCGATTGGATAAAATAAGGAATGAAGATATAAGGGAGAGAGTTGGAGTAGCACCCATTGTGAAAAAGATGGTTGAATCGCGTCTCAGGTAGTTTGGACATGTGAGAAGAAGACCGATAGAACATCCAGTCAGGAGGGTGGATGAGATGGAAGATGGACAAAGGGCGAAAGGCAGAGGAAGACCTAAGAAGACCATCCATGAGGTAGTCAAACGAGATCTACATGTAAACGGTCTCTCTGTAGACATGATACATGATAGAGCACAATGGCGTCGTTTGATTCATGTAGTCGACCCCACTTAGTGGGACAAGACTTTGTTGTTGTTGTTGTTATTGTAAATTACGATTTTATATTATTTAAAATTTAATTGAAATAAAAAAACTGAAAATTTTTTTTCTAATTTTTCTTGCTGGTAGATCAGGTCGTATATGCTATTGATATCCTTGTTGGGCTTAGGTTCTTTCTTTCAATAAAAATAAAGTACAGTACAAACATAATTTCCGTAAAAAAAAAAAAAAAAAGAGAGGATGATTATGGAGATATTGCGTGGGTTTTAGCTTTCACCTCAATGCAGCTCCTCAGAATCTCGGAGTCCGCAACTTACTAACCGTAGCTTTGGAGTTGGAAGGATATGGCCATGACGTATGCTCCGTCGCATCTGCAATTTCTCCGTCGTCTGTACCGTTTCGGATTTCTCCACCCACTAAGCGGCCGCAATTTCTGGTATCCACCGCCACATCACCCTATCACTGTGCCAAACTACCGCACCTTCCAGTGCGCCGTTCCTAAGGGTATTGTAAACACCGTTCATAATTATCAAAATATGTTTTTATTTTTTTATATTATATATAGTTTCATTTCTTTTATTTATATATAAAAATTCCAAAGGTGAACCAGGATAATTTCTGGTTAGTTTTCTTTGTTTTTTGGGCGTTAGGCCCGTTGTTAATAAAAAAAATGTAGTCTAATAATGAACAGGAATAAAAGACGGGTAAATAACTGTCGCATCTAATCAGATATGCTTTTTTTTTTGTGACTATCTAATCAGATATGCTGAGTGTGAGAGAACTATTTTTCTTCTTTAGGTGGAGCAAAATTATTTTGCATTGCGAATTCAAAGTAATTAAACAATTTTGTTTTGTGAAAAAGGATACTGATTTGTTTGTTAGTTGAGCAACAAAATTACAAAAAACAACTCACCTCACCTCCTTCTTCTCCCTTTCTTCCACCGTTTATCCAATCACATCCTTCTCTCTCTCTCTCTCTCTCTCTCTCTGTCTCTCTCTCTCTGTCTCTCTCTCTCTCTCTCCTAAATATGGATGGTAACTTTCATGTTTCCTATTTTTATTTAATTCAATTCATCACTAATATGATATCCTTGATTCAGTTATATCTCCTTCAATCAACAATTTGTTATAGTGCTAGTAGCTATGCTTCCTTAGATCTTTCTGTCTCTAAATTATTCTCTAACAATCTTGCTTTATCTGATTACTAGTATCTGACCCGCGCAGATATGCAAGGTATTGAAATAAAAAGTTATAGCATTTTGGATTATAAAGATATGAGAAACAGAGCGCTTTTTATGTTCTCTGATTATGCTTTGTAGATTTCTTTATACTTTTTCTTTTCTTTTTTCCCCCTTTTTCCCTATGTTTATCTGTGAGCTTCTTGTGTCATGAAAATTGATTTGAGATATTTTGTTTTATGTGATATCTGATTTGTTCATATCTCATGAAAGAGTCAAGTTTTATCAAACACTATATTCTGTAATCTCATTGTTCATGCTGTCATATATAACCTTTTTTTCCTTTGTTAGGTCTCAGAGATAAGAAGTGTGTGCCATGCAATCTGAAGGAACTGCGACCGATGACTGAGGATGCAGCACACACTTTGATGCCACAGGTTTATTTGTAATCATCATAATTGTCATCATCATAATAAAGCTTTTTCAACTTAAGTGTTTTGGAAATTGACATTTTCTGGTTAGGTTTCTGAGTGGAATTTGGTAAAAGAAGATGGCATATTTAAACTGAAGAGGACATGGAAAGTAAAGACTTTCCACCAAAGGCTTGGAATTCTTCAAGATAGTAGCTGACCTTGCTGAAAGTGAAGGTATCATTCTCTGTTCTCTCTCTTTTTTTTTCACTTTTATCATTTCAAAGGTGTATAGAGATTATGGTGTGTAAACAAGGTTTGTTTATAATGCAGGTCATCATCCTGATCTTCACCTTGTTGGCTGGAATAATGTTACTATTGAGATTTGGACTCATGCTGTCGGTATGAATTGTTCGTTACTCAAATTATTATTTTAATCAAACATTGGTAGATGAGAAATACAGTACCAAAAGACTATGGATTAGGCACAATTGTCCTGCAATGAAATTAAAAGAGATTGTTAATTTAAAATATTGAGAGCCTAGCCTGTAGATAAGATCACAGGTAAATGGGTGCCATACTGCTTTTCTAATTTACATATATTGCTTCCCTGAAAAGCAGATGAATTATGAATTGCAGAACCAATAGAACTTATGAAAGTTAACTAGAGGAAAGAAATTATATATTTTTCCTTTTTTGTTCCTGTCCTGTGAACAGACATTTAGGCCACAAATAAATAATAACCAAGTTAAAATTTATATGTTTCATATACCATTTATAGAAAATGGTAATTTGTGCAGCTTAACTGGCAGTAAAATGAAATGATAACCCTGTCACGACCATTCTGGAATTGCTCAAATGCAAGCCTTTAGCTATGTAATGTAAAAAATAGAGAGAAAAATATTTCATAGGTTAACCGAACGTGTCATGCTTAAAAAAATGGTTTGCTGGCTCAATAAGCTTGAATCAACTTTTCACGATTTTGTTTAATAATTATTCTGTTGAATTGACTTTATATATTACATGTGGTCATTCTTTCAAGTGATTCTTGTTCTTACAGGTGGGCTTACAGAAAATGACTTTATACTTGCTGCTAAGATCGATAAGCTTAATGTGAATGACCTACTGAGACGAAAGCCTTCAGACTGAGTTTTTGTAAACAGTGATAGGGAATTACTTACATGTGTACTTCCAATAATGTCTTATCAATGAGCTTCTTTGTCACATGCTTGTTACTCTTATCTTTACATTGCTATATTTTGCTTGTAACTTCTTAGTTATTATAAATTTTTTACTTGATCTGTTTCTCCTAAAAGCTTCTAGACGCAATTGCAACAAGAAAAGTATTCAGTGCACAAAATGAAGATTTAAAAAATTAACAAGCAACTAATTATGATTGTCACACTTGTGCAGGAAACATCGTTTATGATTTGGTTGTGCCATGCCAAAGTGTGTTCTTGGTATCGAGAATTCATGCGAACGTGAATTAATCTAAAGTTCTAAACCTATAATATACGCCATACATATGTAAGTGGAATAATAATAATAATAATACAATGGTTATGTAAAATTGACAAATACTTAAAAAAATTCTAAAATTAAATTGTATTTTTTACTATTTTACAATATTTTTAACTTTTATTTTTTTAAATCATATTTCCAAATAATAAAAAAAATTATCTTAATTCTAACACTTTCACACACACACACACACAACTTTCTAAGTATTACCAAAGTCACTATTATAATGACATTTTATAAGTGTTACCAAAACTGCATAATTACCATAATAATAGTCATCATACATGCATCATACATACATACATACATATATGTTTTAATAATGTTTATTAGTACTTGTATAAAAAGAAATATTAATACTTTAGAAATAGCTAAAAATCTTGATGAATTTAACATGCAGGTAAATAACCTTACTGACCTCTACCATATAATCATTACGGATTCTAAAACATTGTTGCATCAGCACATGTTTTTCTTACGCGGATGATAAATAACTCAAAAAGGATTGCCATGAGACGACAAAATGCAAAGACTAATGACACCCACAAAGATTAATAACTCAATCCAGTTTTGCTTGACTAGCGCCTGCTGCGCCTATCTAATTCTGATCTAAGATCTGAGATCACATCCTCTGCCTCAACGAGTTGTGCTTCAAGCTCTGCAATCAAGCTGTTCTGCTTTGCTGAGGTCTCTTCTTCATTTGTCTATTCATAAGACACAGGTAAATGTAACTTGTAGACATTGGAGAAAATCTTAAGATATGATATACAAAGACAGAAATGCAAATCAAATCAATGCACGATTTTCTGTTATGTAGTACTGTACTAATGTCATGGTCCTTGGAAGCCAGGGAGTAAGATGAAATGAAATGCAATGCAACAACAGGAGTTGATTATATGTTACAAAATCATCAACTCAGTAAAGAGAAAAACAATAAGTCACACAAAAACGATACTATTTCCAACAAATAGATTTATAAACTGTACTTACTGGTGGATGATACCGCATGAATGCAGACTGGATAGCAGTCTGAACCTGACTATTGATTTCCTGCATTTCCTTTTGACGATTCAGTAGACGAGCCTCAATCTCCTCCCTCTTCCTCCGCTCTTCATCTAGCTGGGACTCGACCTCAACAAGCTTAGCTCTCGTTTCATTGCATTCTTTCCTAGCATTCTCTGTCTCCCTCTTCTGGGCCTCTAATTCAGCCAGCAGCTGCTGAACTGTATTAGACTTTGAAGACTGCGGTCCTCCTCCAGAACCTAGCACACATGTTTTATTCCTGACCACTGACTCGAAGGCATTATTAATAATTTCAGGTTCAACTGTTTCAATCCCTTCTTGAGAATCCTCTAGCTCACGTAAATTCTTATCAATTTGTTCGGCAATCTTGTCCTATGATGAATTGACAAAACAATCAACCGCTTAAAGAGGGCAAGAACAATTTCAAGCAATATATACTGTTGTAGTACTAGTTTAAAATGCAATTACGTTTACTTCCTTAGATGCCTCATCAACCCATTCACCATTTGTCTTTTTGTGTGTCAGCTGCCACAATTTCTGCAAATGAGGCTCCTTTCCAGTCACCGGGTCCCGCTGTTAAATTTGTTTACTTTAATAAATAATATGCAAAAAATTGCCATATATTCTGATGTAACACATTGTAAACCACTGAATTAAATTGAAATCTTACAGCTTCATAGCTGACCGCATGAAAAGATTTCTGGCCACTGGTATGATTTGTCTGCATTTTTGTCCTATTTGTCTTGTTTACTGTGCTTATCAACTGAAGATTGATAAAAAAAAAGGAATGTTATTGAATTCATTAATATTCCACAGGGTGGTAAGGTGGATAGAAGAGAATAAACTAATGCACCTTGAAAGAAGGACTGCTAAAATAATCAACCATGAATTGCCAATCAGAAGGATTGACATCGTTAGGAACATGCTTCAAGGCCTCCTCTTTTGTTTCAAACACCAAATAATAATCATGAAGCCTATTGCGCCAATTTCGATATAATCGTCCTGCTTCATCCAAAATGGCTTTTCGCACCATATCCGTATCTTGAAGTCTCCAGTTGTTCTTGAAAAAGAATGAAAGAAACATAAAGAACTAATTCCATGCATAAATACATGTTCTACTAGAAAATATAAAGGATAAAGATACGGAAAAAAAATCACACGATAAACAAACCAAGTGGAGATGCCTGCGAGACTGTTAATGCTAGAACAGAAGAGAAGGTAGTATGTTGACATTTGAACATGCAAATTCCAGTTTTTCATTAAAAGAGCACAATGGAGTATTGAAAGATATTTATTACACCAAATGGATTTTCATATACTTGCATAGCAACCTTGTTTGGGAAAGAGGTAAAGAAAGAATAGTTGACAGCCATGTAACCAATCTCAGAACCAGGTGATATCAATGATGGATACAACAAGAATTTATTAACATAAGCCCCCCCCCCCCCCCCTACCGGGAAAAAACAATCACCCCCTCCCCTCTCCGGGAAAAAAAAAATCATTCCATAAAAGATGGCCAAAGGCAACAATAATCCATGCAAATGCCTGAACATACCAGAATACTTTGCACTATTGTATCTCTAGTACTTTTTGGAACCTTCCTCCACATGTGCACGTTCAAACGGGCATGCTTTCGAACAATAAGAGAGAGGTCCGTAATAAAATCTTTACGGCCAGGACCTACTGCCACTAGCTTTGTTGGATGAATAAGAACATCCAACTTCCCGTCTGCACTCTGTTGACGCTTCATTTCAAGTATCAATCCTTTTGTCGGTCCTCTTCCCTTTCTTTTAGGATTGATGCTTACACCTGGAAGAAAACAAATTACAAAACAAGTGTGTCAAGTAGAAACTTGCAAACTGAAACAAAAGCCAACTAGTAAATACATACATTCAACTTACCATCTGCATTCTGTTTATGGTTCTTACGAGTTGTTGGATCTTCTGGTCCAGCCTCTTCTAACTCTTCACCCCGAGAACTAACCCCCACCATATTCAATGGAACGTGGTCAAAGTTTGAGTTGCGTTGAACAACTTGACATTTCTGAACCTTTGACCCTTTAGGCCGTCCTCGTCCCCTTTTTTCTGGCATTCCTGTATTTGAAACACAATGTAACGCATAAATTTTCAAACAGCAATGGTAATTGAAAAGTGAAGAGGTAAAAAAGAAAAAAAAAATTGTAGCAAGCCACACCTGACTGTCCTGACTCTTCACACCTACGGCCAACGTCCCCCAAAGCTGATGAAATATTCTGACTGTTCAAGTTGCTATGGATACTTTCTTCATGGTTCTGAACCCCAGAACCTTTGGGCCGTCCTCGTCCCCTCTTCTTTGGCATACTCGTATCTGAAACATAGAATTCTAAAAATACCAAAACATGTAGCATATGTTTATCATGACAATTATCAAACAATACAAAGCAAGTAGACAAATAATCATGTGCATAAAATAAAGTAAATACATATGCACCTGCATCCTGCACATCTCCAGAGATGGATTCCACTTTCAAAACATTTGGCAAATTATCAAGAATCTCCAGTCCACTATCCGCACTCTCTTTAATCTTCTTCTGAGCACTTGACCCTTTAGGGCATCCTCTTCTCTTTAGCATGGTATCTCTACCTGAATTCGGGTGGAAAGAATATCAAAATAAGAGCAGTATACATATTTTCCAATAGTGAAACACCCAAGTTAGCATGTTAGCCCAAATAGCCGTTTGAATTCCCAGCAAAAGCAGTTAGATTATTCAAAATGCATGCAGCAATTTAGACCCAAATAAAATAAAATAAAATGCATGCAGCAATACATGATGCTGATACAATTAACAAAAAGCACTATTTTGCAAATAACACAATCCATCCAATCACCAAAATAGAAAAACCAGACTCAGTTATTGCAAACATTTATCCTCAACTAGTAGCATATAAATTGAAACGGAAGGTTCATAACCATTGAACAGAAAAGGAGAAAAGCGAAAACAAAAACCTACCAGTATCAACCGAAAATATATTATGCATTACGACAAATAATAAGAGTATCAGCGTATCAAATCAAATAATAGTAGTAGCTGTAGTAAATTAATCGTTAAAAATGAGATAAGTGGGTTAAAAAAACAGAATTAAAAGCTGCTAGCCTGCTACTACGAAACTGTGGAAACACAATGAGGAGATTAAGATGAAGAGAATGACCTCTAAAACTCTCAAAAACAAAAGAGAAGCATGCAAGCGAAGAATGATTATGGGAGAGGATAGCGGAATAGAGAGTAAGAGCGTGTGAAGAAGACAAACCAGGCAAAGAATAAGATGAGCCGAGAAAGGGTGATCGCCGTCGCAGAGAGAAAGAAGAAAAGGAAGTTGAAACGAATGGGCGCGTCGTTCTTCCTATACAGTCGTAGTATTTACGTCGGAAGTGAATGAAAACGAAACCCTCCTATGCTCCTCGCCGTAACTCTATTTTCTATTTTTCTTTTTTTTTTCTTGCTTAAAAAAAACCCTTCGAGGTCAAGGTTGCTTTTTTCATTTTGTCTTTAAGGCTAAAGCCCTTGACCCATTTTTTATTGAAAAAGAAAATTGGGAAAAATAATGCGTTTTGTTCCGATAAATCAGGTAAGCCCATGATTGGATATTTTAATCTTTTTCATATCTATATATCTAGATACACACACTAATATATATCCGTGGTGTACGAAAAATATTTAATTTTTTATTTATTTTTAAATTACTTTTAATAAAAAATATTTTTAAATATATTTAACTTTAAATTAAATTAAATTGATTATTTTATGTATGTAAATACTAAGTAAAACTACATAATACAAAAAATTAACAAAATAATTAGATTAATTAAAAAAAGTGTAATATATAATAAATTAATGTCTTAATTTTTATTAAAAAATATGTATATATATATATATATATTTTTTGTAAACAACCAAAACTTTAGTCTATATCTTTAATTTTAATTATTGTATATTTACAGACTATATTTTTATTCATGTATCGAAATATCTTAATAATAAGTTCAAATTTTATGTCTAATGTTATCTTAAAATTCTTAATAAGATCATATCTGCAAAATAATTAAGATAAAAAAAAGATAAAAGAATATAAAAAATTTAAAAAAATTACATTTAGCAATATATTAAACTCAAAATTAAAATATAATTTAATAACCATAATAATTGTTAAGAAAAATATAAACTTCGAATATTAAAATTTACATTTTACACTAAAGGAACATATATATAGTGTAAGATTGATCTCCTTTTAAATTAAGAATAAAAATATTCAATTAATTTTATTATTTATTTTTAGAACAAATCATTCTAATTATATTTGATTGGTTTGTAAAATTAAAAATTTATGATAATTTTCTAATTAATAATTTCTTTATTTATGTATCTGTATCTATTAATTATTTAATTAATAGTTTTATATTTTTAAAATATATTTATTTTATTTAAATAATTTTAAATATTTTTTATTTATGTGTATATATATTAATTGTATGTAAATACATTTAAATTACATATATTAATTATTTTTTCATTATGATTATTTTATTTTATATATATATATATTTATTTATTGAGCTTATAATCATTCAATAACCTTTTATTTTTTATTATTAATATCATTGCATATGTAATTTTCATAAATCACTGTAATCTTTGTTAATTATAATCTTCATAAATAACTATTAAAGACAAGAACTTATTTACTAATTAATTATGTCTAGTAAAAAAAGAGGGTAAAGCATCTAAACAAATAGAATGCATTTAATATTACATGAATGTTTTAAAATCAAACACGCATGTTACATGCATGTTCAAATTGAATAATCATTTTATATAAATCGAAACTACTAAACTCGATTTATTATACTCCATATAAATCGAATGGAGTAGATTTGATTTAGCTGTAATTATAGTAAATCGAATGACATAGATTTAATTTAGAGAAGACCATAGTAAATCGAATGAAGTAATTTTGATTTAGTCATTTTCAGATCCACGGTAAATCGAATCCATCAAATTCGATTTACACAATATGCAGCCCTAGGTAAATCGAAGCTAGTTGTTTTGAATTACTAGTGGCAAACTCCATAAAATTAAAGAGTTCGAATTGAATAGATACGAATTACTACAATTACATTATTTGTCCTAAACATTAATTAACCACACGTACCAAGAGAGAATTCTCTAAGAAAATCTGGAAAACTCCATATTGAGGATGATCCGGATCGTATCTATCACTTGAATAGAGTTGCACAATGAAAATGTAAGCAAATAATTTTTTTTAGTTAAATAAAATATGTTAGCAATATTTATTGAGTAGTATTTGACTATAAATATTAAATCTGATCTCTTAATGAGAATAAATTTTATTAGAAATATTGAATTAGAATAATGTTGGTGATATTAGTGACCTAACCTAAGATTTATTTTATGAATTAGAAACATTAGTGTTAATTGAACACAGATTTAGTGAGGATTTAGTTTCTATTAATAAGATTAAATTAGAGTAAGATGTATGATTTTAAATCAGACCTTAATATTTTGGGATAATGTTGTCATCAATTTTATTAAGAAGTTCTTACACTACAGCAGGGGCGGAGCCTAGCGGCGGCTAAATAGCGGCAGTAGTAAAAAATGCCACTAGTTGAAGAGATCCCGACTGAGGTTAGCGGCGGTCTGGCAGGTACCGCTAAACGTCCTTGGATAGCAGCCGTGCAGTCAGAATTGCTGCCAATTTGGTGTATATATTTTCAACCCTCCTGACTTTACCTAAAATTTTGGCGCGAACGAAAGCACCAACAGAGGCGCAAAGAGCACCCAACCTCCCTCTGGCGCAACCTACCCGCGAGTACACCCAGAAACGCCGCTAGGTGAGTTTCAATTCCTTAATTCAATTCCCCCTTTACCTTACTGCCATTAATTGAAACCCCCTCCCCCCAATTTTGCAGAAACCCGTCACTTGATTTTGGTAGCGCGCTAAACACGAGCGGGAGCAGAGCTGCGTACCATCTGCTCCGCCCGGCGCTTCCGTGTTGGCTGTCGACTCACGCAGCGGCCAACCGTGGTTCTATCACCGGCGATGAAGTTGAGCATCTTATCGGTAGTGCGTGAAACCGTGACACCGTCCTCCACCGTGCGCGAATCCTAGCCATCACTGTCTCCCCCTTTCACTGGTTCGTTCTTCCACATTGAGCTTTTTTTCTGGTTTTCATTACTGGTTCAGAGTTCTGAACATATATTTGTCTATATCTTCTATAAATTGGGTTTAATTGAAGCTATTTCGAGTTAGGGATTTTATTCAGTACAATTAATTAGCAGATTGTCAGTTTTTCTTCTAAAAGATAACAAAAATTAGAGTATAATACCTCTGTCCATGATCATCAAGGATGAATTGCTCTGTTAATTTTTATATTCAGTGAGGAGACTTGATTGGTTCAGCTTAATATTGTCTATCTCTCACCCTTGAGTCAATCTCTTATTGTGTAGACAAATAGAGTACTTTTCACTTTGTGTGATGGGTGTGGAACTGAGAAACAAGGTTGAGTGGTTTGATTGAACAAAAGAGCATGTTGATACCATTGGATTGATTTAATTTTACGAATTTTGTGATGCTCAATCGATTGTTCAATGAAGGAAGGAAGGATAGTCGGTAGAGGAGAGTTGTGGATCAAGGTTCACAAAAGAAGGGATGGCTCTTATATTAATGATGAGGCAAGAAAAATTGGTGTAAGTACAACTTAATATGATTAGTCATCAAAATTATGATATCTAATGCATCAATACATTATTGCTGCTTCTTAGTTGCCCATTCCTTGTGTGCTGAGCTGAAAATAAGTTGTGGGTTTCTTTTCATTCAATGTTTACAAATACTGTTTTTGGGTCCAACGCTTACACCATGATATAAAGTTGTTACATGTGAAGGATTCAATTAATTTACAAAATATCTGTATGACCAAAAAGGTTATTTATTTGGGCAGAAATTTTGATAATTGCTTTATGAATAATGATGTTTTAACAGCTCTAATTATTTGTTTCGAAATATATATGTAACACATGATTAGGAGCAATTATCAAGATTACTAGAATACTAGTATTGAATTATTTCTTTGCCCATTTTATTTATTTATTTATGTATTTATACATTTACTTAAGTGAGCGATATTCTGAGAGCGTGTAATATGCATAAGTTTACTAATAGAGAGAGAACAGTAGAAGGTTGGAATCCAAGTTTAGTAATAGAGGAAGAATAGTATAAGTCTCAGAATCCAGGGAGTTCTGACTGATGAAAACTGTAGCGTACTTGGGTGTCTTGTGGTTCCTCAAATTGATTTTGTGACAGAACTGGAATGCAATCCATTAAAAAGTATTCTCTGCTCTCACTTCAGATGTATATCCCTATGCATGCTTATGCTTATCGTGTGCCTCAAATATAAACTCAGTTTAAGTTTTAATTAAGTTGAATGTACTTGAATTGGATCCATATTGTTGTCTTATGTCTGTAGGAAAGACTTCTGGAGATTGAGCAACATGATGAGTCTTCTAGAGTCTTGTCCCAAAACGATTCCCTTGCTCAGGTTTTTGGAAGAGAGAAACCGGGTAGAGTGCGTGGAGTGGGTTTCGGACACTCCTAGTCAACTCTTTGGTACAAATTTGCAACCGTCAGTAAACAGAGTCAAAGTAGAGGAGACGCAAAGGAAGCTGAATGAACTACAGACAGAACTGGAAGCCGAGAAGTTGAAAAGAAAGGCGATGAAAGATGAAGCAGCAGCAGACAAGAAAAGGATAAAGGTAATAGAGAGTGCTTTGATTTATCTTTTTCAACGGCAGGGTGAGGAGCTGCCACCAGAGATTGCTGTAGGGATGTGTTCAACGGAATGATACAGTAGAAAATAGTACTTTAGGATTGAAATTATTTTGGATTGATGCATACTTTTTTTAAAGTAGACTATGCAACTCTTAGCAAGAGATATATTTTGTTGATATTTTGATAAATATATTTTGGTTTGCGGATATTTTTCAGGTTTTGTCACAAGTTTAGATTCTATCCGTCAATACAATCACTCCTAAAATAATTAGAAATCTAAGGAACAAAAGTTATTATAATATTTAAGATAATTTTATGTGATTTCATAAATAAAAACCTAAATCCTGCGTTTTTTTAATTTTTTTCTTAATTTGGCGGCGGTTTTTAAACCGCCAGAAAGACTAAAAAAATAGGACACTTGTATGGGGATTGCGGCGGTTCGGAACCGCCTATAAACATGGAGACAAACCAGACCTATACTGCGGCGGTTGTACCATAGTCGCAAAATACATTCAAACTTGTACAAACTGAATTGATTCGCGGCGGTTTTTAAACCGCTGATAAACAAGATGACAATCGTAGAGCGTTAATTTTACAGCGGTTTTTGTAACAAATGCCGCGAAATACGTATTTAGCGGCGGTTATACCAGCGGTTTCTGGAAACCGCCGCTGAACTCACTCCCAGCGTTCATAACCAAGGCGGTCTCCATAGCCGCCGGGAATCTATTTTGCGGCGGTTTAAAACCGCCGCTAAAGGGAGGAAAAAGCGCCACTATGCTCCGCCTCTGCTGTAGTGTTAGATTTCATTAACTTTTGTTTTTATCATAATTGCAGCCGATCCGATGTATTACTAGCACGAGGAGATAGCATGGTATGTCCCTTGATGAGTAGATCATACCATACTTATAGATTGTCGAGTTATATCATCTTGCGAGACTTAACGACTATTGGTTTAGACTGGATGAGCTGTTAGTTAGCACTTTTATGGAAAGATAGCGTCCGAAGATGCATACTTTTCATATGCCATTTGGAAAGTGTACTATTACCTTACAAGATATGGCGCAACAGCTAGGCCTTCCTATTGACGGTGAGTACATCAATGGATGTTTGACAAACTTCAAGACATACATTGAAGGCGGTTGACCTCTATGGATTTGGTTCAATGAGCTATTGGTGTGTTACCTCCACCAGATTGTATTGACAAGTTCACTGTGAAGTGCACATGAATGCATGATACATTCAATGAGTTGCCTAAGGGTGCAGATGAGGAGACTGTGTGGTAATTTGCGAGGGCGTACATCATGATGTTGCTGTCGACTTAGTTGTTTGGAGACAAATTTGGGGCATGTCTTCACATCCAGTGGCTGCCTTACGTAGCTAGACTAGAGGACTTGGGTAGATATAGCTAGGGTCTGCCGCGCTTTTAGGGTTATATTGATGTATGTGCCGTATTGCCAACAGGCACATTGTTAAGTTGGCTAGTCTGTTGTAGCTACTTCAGTCATGGATCTTTTGGTGTTTTTCGAGTTTTAGGCCTGGTGGGTTTGATGCATTTCACTATATAAATATAGTTGGTCTTTTTATATTATATAACTATCTGTTATTTCTGACTATAGAAAGATTCAAGTTTTAATTTCTATGTCACTTTGGAGGACTATACTTTATATTAATTTTTTAACATAAAAAATTTGATAATTATTTTTAAGATGTTATTGAGTCAAATAATTATTTTTAACAAATTTTTGGAAATTGTTTATTATTCTGTTTTGAATTTATAATAAATTTGTAAAAATATAGATTTTCTGAAATTTGACCTAAAATTCATAATTTGAATTTTTATTTTTATTCGTTTTGATTTTTTGATATTTTATTTGAATGCAAATTAATGGAGATATTTTTTATTGATATTTATATTTTAAAGTTAATGAATAATTTAAAAATAAAAAATATCAATACTCTGTATTAGTAGTAAATTAAATTAAATTTATCTAATTTAATATATATGTGTTGTACTGTAATAAATCAAATCAAGTTGATTTGAATCCAATTAATTTGATTTACATTAAAAAATATAAATCAAATTTAATTGATTATATGAAAAATCAAACAAAATATATTATATATAACCAAATTCAATTTAAAATACATACATCATTTTGATTCTCAACTAATTTAGCTATGTGATTTACCCAAATTATTATATACATACGTTCCTCAATTTGGTTGAATAGCAATGTGAAAAGAATTAGTTGTTTGGAGCATTAAAATTAAACTTAAGAAAAATTTTAACAGAACTCCTCATTCTAAAAAAAAAAATAATGGAATTATTACTGGACTACAGTTGAAGTAATTTTATGTATAGTCATTAAGAAAAATCAAGGGAGATAGATGAATATAATATCAAAAATTAAAGAAAAATTGATGACTGCAATTTCAAAAAAAAAATTAAAGGAGATTTATGTAATTTATAACTCTTATTAAAACCTAACTAATTATATTATTGAGTAATATTCTAAATTAGTTTTTAAAAAACTTTTAGTGAAATATTCTAGTATTTAATAAATTTTAATTATTAAATTAATTTTTAAATATTTATTTTGTTAACTAAATCGGTTTTTATATTAAATGATTTGTATATAAAAGAGTTGATCTAATAATTTAAAAAAAATTAAATTATTATAAATTTATTAAATAACAAGAAAAATTAATTTATTATTATAACGTTTACTAAAATTTGATATAATTATTAATTTATCTAATAAAATAAAAAGTTAAGAATTCATTTATAATTAAAAATGGTTAGAAAATATTCTGAATGCTTAATTTGGGGCATTATTCTGAATTATATTAACCGTCTTTTTCGGACTAACAAATTTTTAAAAAGTTGGTTAAAATTTAATTATAAAAAAAATTGAATGGTTCTATACTATTGAATTTAATCTTACACTATTAAAAATACTATTAATAACCTATTGATGATTATAAAATACAAAAATTATTACCCCTAGTATTACTCTTCTTTTTCATTTTTGCATGGTACTTTTTGTTGAACTTTTCTTGTGCCTGCAAATCCGATCTCAAACAAACAAAATGTAACAAAAAATCTCAAAGAATCCTATGAACTCATTTCAATCTAAGATTCATACTCGCTGGCGCCGCCATTGGAAACTGTTGGAGGAGACCCTCCTCAGCTGTTGCAACCACCGCTTCAAACAAGCATGCCCTCACTCACCGCCTAACACACACAAACCTTGCAAGAATCACGTGCCTTCTTCCCCTCACGTGGCCTCTTCCGCAAGATATCCTAAGGATTTGTTTTCTAGAACTCCATGATAAAAAAATGTACAATTACTCTTGAAAAATATAGCTAAAAGTAGCCAAAAAAAAATGATGCCTTTGTTAATATAATGAAAAAGTGAAGTGAGAAAAATATGTTCTACTTAATTCTATTGTCACCTTTTGGCCTTTGTAGTTGGGCAATTAAAGAATACAATCTACAATACTAGTAGACAATATTGAAAAATAGATATTTAAATACTAAAATTGTTCTACTTTTTATCAATATTATTTTTACCACTTTTAAATTTTAAATATGATCTTCACTTTTATACTCAAAATTTTATTTTTCATAATACGTTTCACATGTAAAACTAGTCATCTCAAGAAACTCAACAAAGTTAAACAAGTAGAATTTAATTCAAGAAACTCAACAAAGTTATTGAGTGATGATTAAGAGATCTAATATATTCTCTTAATTATTTTTTTAATACTTAAATAGGTATATATTTAAGTATATATGTTATTTTTAAAAATATATAAAAGGTACAAAAAAATTCAATTTTTTTAGAAATTAAAAGGATAAATCAAAAGATGAATTAAGACTCTGATTATGTGTGTTATTTTTTAATAATTCCATAAAAAAGAAAGTTTCGAAATAGAAAACTTAACTGTGTGTGTGTTATTTTTTAATAATTCCATAAAAAAGAAAGTTTCAAAATAAAAAACTTAAGGGTTAAGTACGATTTTGGTTTCTAAGATATATACCAAAAAAAATTTTATTTTCAACTTTTTTTGCATATAAAATCGTCAAGGTTTAATTTTGTTTTAAAATTGTCCTTCCGACTACAATACTTTTCTCTTTTTTTTTACCAAAATATTTTGTTTCTATTCTTCTTTAATTTTCTTCTTCTCCATCACAACAACATTTCTTTTTTTTTTCTTCTTCTTCAACTAGAATTTCAACAAAATTTAAACTAGAATTTCAAATGCAGTAAAATAAAACATTGAGGACGATTTTAAATTCAAAATAAAGTTAGAGACGAATTTAATTTTGACCTTAAACGTTAGAAATCAAAATAATACTTATTCTTTAATATTTTAAGTTAATTATTGACTGATTGTTGATTGTTATTAATTTTTTGAATTTATTGTTGTCTGAGTTAATTATTTTTTGAATTAATTTTATTGAGTTAATTATTGTTAATTCTACAAGTTTAATTTGTGTTGCGAATTAGAATTTAATAAATGTGAATCGGTGTATGGTCAATATTAATAGATGAAAGAAGAAATGAATGAGTACAGGTTTGGGTATATGTGTATGTAATGGAACCAAAGAAATCAGCAACTCTAATTTATATAAGAAAGAGTATGGGGATGATAAAAGAAGGATAAATACCTCAGTCACATGCACAGGAAGAATAGACGAATGAAGTAAAGGAGAAACGGACCAGAGATGAAGATTCAGAAGGGATTCAGAGAGTAGAAGTCTCAGAGGAAAAAGAAAGCTCACTATGCACAACGCCATCTTCAATTGGCTTCCTTCTATTTGTTGCTACACTCAATTCTTTGACTAGTTGGGTCTGCTTCTTTTGGGTCGTTCCTCACTACACAACTCCTTTTGTACATTTTTCTTTCTCATTGTATCAGTTTGTTGCAATTTACTCTTTTGAATTTATAAATTTTAATTTGTTTGTTTTATTATAATTTATGTGTTGATTATATTTATAGTTTGTGTATTGATTATGTTTATATAATTTGTAATTGAAGGTGTGTTATTTCAAAAAAATGCTCCTATAAACAGTAAATTTATAAGTTGTTAAAATTGTATAAATTTAAATAAATATACCATTTGAGAATCATACATATGCTAATTAGTGAATTATTTAAAATCTTAAATAGATTGATGGATATTAGTGGTTAAGAGAAAGAAGGATTGAATCTTAGCCTCCTTTTTCTTGTTTTCATCAAATTGTAATTCTGCTGAGATACTTTGAGTAGAAAATTGAAGATACTTTTATTTTGTCACTTGACACAGTAGAAACCAAAACAGAATTACGAGTATGATATATTATAGTGAAGTGTAACTGGATAGCTAGTAGAGACATGAGATATTTTAGTTTTATCTCTTATAGTACAGAACCAGAAATAGAAAAGAGAAAGAAAAATGACACATATGTATTCTAGTTCAGTTACTCAGTGTTATGTATAGGGGTGGCAAACGGGTCTAAATCCGTCGGGCTGTCCGCATAACTCGCCAAAAAGGGCGGGTCAGAGTGAAAAATTAGAATCGCCAAAGAGCAAAAAGGTCCACCTAGATCGCACCACTTAAGCTGCGGGCTTTGGCGGGGTGAGGTGGACTTTCCCGCTGGGCTTATTTTTTTTTTGGCAAGGGAGTATTTTTGTAATTTTTTTGCCAAAATCCAACCTCCTCCAACCCAACTTACAGTATGAAGATGAAAATTGAGTGTTATGGATTATGTTTATGTTACTTTGGAGACAATATTTATAATTATGTTTTGGATTATATTTAATTATTTTGCTTTGGAGACAATATTTATAATTATGTTTTGGATGAAAACTTGGTTTATAATTATGTTTATTAGATATTTATAATTACAAAGATTTTAATGTTTGTGAATATAAAAAATATAATTTTTTAAGTCTTTAGAAATTATAAATTTATTAATATGGTTGTGAAATTATATATTATTTAATAGTTAATAGTAAAATAAAAAGGAGTTTTGGCAGGCTTAGTCCGTCAGCCCGCAGTTAGGCAGGGCGGGGTGGAATTTTAAGACCGCCTCACTAGGTGGGGCAGGGCGGGGCGGGCCAATCCGCTAAAGGGCAGGCTTCTGGTGGAGCGAGGCGGGCTTCCCCGCTTACCACCTCTAGCCATGTAGCCTATTCCATCACAACAATGATGGAATTTACTATCTTTCAACAGAAATACATTCACCAATTCTCTCTAGGATTTCAATCAATCCTATCTGGGACAAATTCAGTTTCTAACCCAAATTAGACTTGGCTAAGAATTCATCCTAACTTTTCAACAGTAAAATGTTAACCCACTTATAAGAAAATATTCTCAAGATCATAACAACAAAATAGAAACACTTACAAAGAATTTCTGAAATAAACTTATAACTCTTTTTTTTAAGTCTAATTCTTTATCTTTTTTCACTCAATGACTTTTACTTACAAATCTCACTATTTTACTTTTTATTATTGAAACATGGAAAGACTAGATTGAAACAGTAGAATATTTAACAAAAATCATGAGGTGATGAATAAACAGTTTAGTGCGTTATGAGAACCCAAACGTAGTACTCTCACTACTTATTTTTAATTCGTGGCCATTCATCCTTTTAATAGAAAAATGAAGCTTCCTAATCTTGAAATATGTCTTCAACACTTTATTTGACTTCTTTTCCAAAAATCAATAATAATAGCGACGTGACAGAAGAAAAAGAAAATAGAATCAGTTTAGGATTTACCTTCTAATTTAATCCAAGATCTATTTTGATAATCATTTGCTTTACTTTATTTTTTTTACAGGTTTATTCTTTTTATTTTTGTTGTTTTAGAGAAAGAATTCCATATCCTGATAGTAAGATAGCAAATAATTTAAATATATATTTTACTTCATAACAAGGGAGGTGTGAATTGGCGGCGGTTTTTTTAATAGCGACGGTTTTAAACCACAGCAAAATTAAATGACAGCGGTTAACCGAACTACCATGGATATGGGCGCCGGAATTAGGTTTGGTGGCGGTTTCCAGTAACCGCCGGTATAAACGCCGATAAATTAAAATTTTGCGGCACACTAATAAAAAACCGCCGCCGAATGAGACTGTCACGATTTGCTTCATAATTACCGACAGTTTTCAAACCGCCGCAGTTTATCTCGATATGTCTAAGTTTTCGCACGTTTAGCGGTAGTTTTAAACCGCCACTAAATGGTACTATAGGTTCATTCAAATTTACCGGCGGTTGCAAACCGCTGCTAGATGTAACATTTTGTATAATCTTTGAACCCAAATATAGGCGGTTGAAAACCGCCGCTAATTTAAGAGAAATTAAAAAAAAAGAAATTTGGGTTTTTCAAAAAAACACGCATAATTGGTTTAAAATATTATTCAATTATTTTTTTAATTCTTTTTATATTTTTTATTATTTTAAGAGTGAATATTTTCAACCTTAGAATCTAAACTTATAGCAAAAACAAAATAATATATCCATCAAAATATGAACAAAAATAAATCTCTTTCAAAGAGTTGCTCAATCTAATTCAATAAAATTTTTGCTTCAATGCAAAATATTTCCAATCCTAATATTCTATTTTTCACTCTATGATTCTACGAAATTCATCCCTGCAGCGATGTCTGGTGGCAGCTCCTCATCCTGCCGTTGAAATAGATAAATCAGAGCATTCTCCATCGCCTTCATCTTTTTATTCATATATGTCATTGCCAGGCATTTTAAGACCGAGAATAATCATGGAAAGAATAAAGTTAGTTTGTTTCATGCAAATCCATGGGGATAAGTTGTATGAAATAAGAATAATTGGCCATATTGAGTACTTTGAACAGAGGTTTCCATAAGGATTGAAGCCATCACTACCCAGGGCTAAGCGAACACTGCGCGGATCGCCAGAAAAGTCAGTATATCTCCTGTCAAATGCTTTCCAGGCCTTGTCGTCCCTGGGATGCCTCAAAAAACCGTCAGAATTGGTTCCTCTCTTGTGCCACAACATGTCCACGGCTGTCTTGCTGGACATGAATAATCGCTGCAGCCGTGGAATCAGAGGAAAGTAGCAGAGAATCTTCGCCGCCTGAGGTTTTCCATTCTTCTTGACGACGACGTTGATCCTTACTAAAGAATTCATCTGGGTCTTTTGCTCCCACCTGGATGCTCCACACCATTTGCATCTAGACATGTCTTGGTCGGAGCCTTGATATAGCATGCAGTCATTTGGACATGCATCTATCTTCTTGTACTCAATACCAAGCTTCCGTATGATCCTCTTGGCATCGTGCAAGGTCTTTGAAATCTTTGCATGCTGAAAGGCGTTCCCTAATATCTCTATAATCAAACCGAAAGCCTTGTCGCTCACTCTGCACATGCACTTTATATGGTACAGTCTCACCAAGAAAGACAGCTTCGAGAATCCTAAGCATCCCGGATATAGTTCCTGCTCGCCATCCTCAAGCAAGTCATGTAAAGCACGAGCCTCGCGGCTAGGTTTGTCCGACAAGTACCGCAACCTTTCCACACCGTCTGCGACATGTTCATCCATCGAGTCTTCATCATCCCCCTGCATTCCCGGAAAGTTGAATGCCTCGTGGACCATGTCACGCATTTAATCACCTGAGTTACGAGTGGGTTCTAATTCTTCTCTGCTGTTAAAGCTCTCATCTACGATCCTCTCACCGTGATATAACCAAAATGTATAGTTAGGGGGAAAGGGTTTCATCAGAAGATGATCATACGCATCCTGTCTAGTTTGGAAAAACCGAAACCCACACAAAGGACATGGGCAATGTATCATCCCATCGGAAGATGCATTGGCAAATGCGAAGTCAAGAAATTTATTCAAACCATCCCTATATTCTGCACTACCTCATGCCTTTTTAATCCAGCCCTTATCAATATCGGCTTTAATGAAATAACACAAACAAATGAATAAACAGTAAATAAGGACATGGATATAAAAAAAAACTGAGCCAAAATGGGCTGTGTCTGAAGAACCAATCACGGTTTATCACAATTATGAAATGGGAGATTAATATATGAGTTACACTAAACAATTTATTACAAGCTAAACCATGTAAGGAGCGACAGAATAACTCAAATCGCAAACAGAAATATTTTATTCTTGCATCCAGGATAACAAATAGCACATGAAAGGTATTGGGGAGGAGGCTTACTCATTGCAAAATTTTGTGCTTTCTAAAAAAAATACCGATAGAAAGAATTGCTGGTTCCAAGTCCAAAAAATGAAAAGATAAAGAAAAGCTTCCTTAAAAGATGAGAAAGAAAGCAGGAATAAATGTTAGAATTAAAAAATAGTTATAACAAGAAATATAACTAAACAATCAAAATAGAATAGAATCTTCAAAATATCTTAAAAAACGAAAAATAAAACATGATTAAAAGTTATATTAAGAAAACAATTAAATCAGAAAATGTAACTAAACAATTATAACAGATAGGGATAAGAATCTTGAAATTGTAGATATTTTATTTTAGATATGCTTCTAAGAAAGTCATATTATAGTTTCCATATCCTGTCATCTACTGTGTAAGTGCAAATAATTGGTCCAGTGAAAAGAGCATAAAAAATAGAAATAAAAAAGGTAGAGCTATGAGTGCAATATTTTCTTTACTTAGGAAAAAAAAAGGAAAGACAAACAAGAAAATTTAAACTTTAAAATATGTATTATGAGAAATAACAGAAAAAAATGGGTTCCCTTATTTGGATTTGAGCCATGGAATGAAGATCCTTTAACAATAATAATTAAAGTAGCAACGATGAAGCATATAATTGAGTCCGGTAAAAATTTTGACTTCATTTGCAATGAAACAAGAAATTGTATTAACCAAAAAAGAATAAGAAAGAGAAAATTTTCGTCATGCAAAGAAATTGAAATCAATTAAATAAATGTTGAATTAAATGAAACACGCAAAGTATATTATATACCCATTATTATTCATACTTGTAAAAACATTAATTTTCCTCTCTTTTATACAACAATTTCTCTACCAATAATAAATACATAATCCAGCCAAGCTAGCTAGCTGCACCATGAAATTAAGTACTATTTTCTAATTTCACATAGCGGATAATACAAATGCAACAGTACCATTTTCTAACATGCATGAATGCTGCAAAACATGAAATAGGGCTAGGTTCACAATATACAGAAAGTGTAATCAATGAGCTTTCACAAAATCAATGAATCAGACACAATAAACCAAATACTCTGATAATGTAGCCATCTCAGGAACTAAGCAACAAGGAGAAATTAAAATTGTACAATGACATGTACAGGCTTCAAAGAGATTTAACTAAGCAAGCAGATTTAAAGTTGTTCCATTAAAGGTATTTGGATGGATCAAAATTATCAGATCAAAATTTTGCTGAAATAAAATGTTAACCTTTTCTAGCAAAAATGGTTAAAAAAAATACCAAGTTGTAAAGCACAATTAACGGACTAGCAACACAACATATGAAAAATAAAGATACCAACGTTCAATGGTCACTTGGAAGAGTCATTCACAAAGTCCTTGTTCTTGTAAAAAATGGCTTGATTAGATATGTACTCTCTATATACCCTTCATCCTTTATCCTTAAAGCATTACTAGAATTTCAGTCTCATTAACTCCCACCCTTCCCATTTAATGTCCCTATCAAATAATGTATTCTTTTATAAACTTGTGCTGATAACGAATCTAAAATCCAGGTCATCAACCCAATAATCCATAATATACTATATTATCAGTTATCCAACAATACTAAAAATAACCAGAATATTGATTATAACAGTCTGATACAACTGAAACTAGGGCCAAATTGTGGTGTTGAGCAGTAGCCAATGTTGTATATTGCTTATAACACTTTAATAGTATTATAGTTTATATCAGTCTCAATTCCTTCTCATTATTTTTCTTTTTCTTACCACAGAATGATCAATTCCACTACTCACAAAGGCTAAAGAGGAATCGTACAGTAATAATAAATCAAGATCATCATATTCTTATATAACAAGAAAGTTGAAAAAAAATAACCTTGTCTGGAGTGTGCTCTAGAAGCTTCTCTGCTGCAAATAATTTTGCAATTATTATCAACAGCGAAAACAAAAACACCCTTTGGCAATTTCCGTGCACAATACTTAACAATCGACACCAAACAAAGTCGCTTCCTGCACCAGAACCGGGTTTGTTGAAGAACCTCTACACACTATCAGTTGCAGATAAATCTGCATTAAAACAACATGATTTCAGTTTCCAAAGCTATCTATAAAGTGCTATATAATGGCTTTAAATTTCAAAGCTTAGAAGCAGAACATAGATGTTAGTAGCACACAAAGAGCATATTGGAGATTGGCATTTTTCTTTTATAATGTCTAAAAGCCAAATTCATGTATATTTTAATCCATAGTGTGCATTATTCTCACCTTGTAGTCCTATTAATCTGGTCTAGTTTAATTATGTTATCTGACCTATGTATAAAACAAGTAACATTCTCAACACAAGTTTTCTTTAGTTGGAAGAATTGAATCGAAACCTTGGTTAGGTGATCATCTCGAGAGATTTTAGCTTGGTGAATTATGGTATTGTTAGGGGCAGCCGGGATTGTTTAAGACTTGTTTAATGTTTATGACTCATCTGAGAAGAAAAATTAATTCAAAGGGTTAACTGGTAAATTAAAAGTAGAGATCACGTGTAGAAGAGACCGAAAAAGAGTAAATGATGACAATCATTTGGCCTCTATTTATTAGGATTCATCCAAAAACTTGTAACTAGATCAGTTTAAGAGTCTTCACTTTAAAAGAAACACCATTGCGGAGGCGGTTCAGTATGGGTTTAGAGTCAAATGTTGTCTTCTTTTAACTCGTACTAAAGCTTGCTTGATTCATTTCAACTCACATGATTGCCCTTCAAAGTCTACTAATTAAGGCCGGTTTAAGAGAGAAGAGAAAGATGGATGAACGATCATAAAAAAAATGGGAGGAACAAATAAAAAATAAACATTCAATTGAGAATCACAGTATCTTTAAAGATTAATTCAATTGAATGAGAACAGCATGCTCTTTAGATCACTTGAACCAGTCAACCTTGTTTCTCAGTTCCACACTCATCAGACTATGCAAAAGGTACTCAAGCTATTTACAGCATAAGAGGGTGACTCAAGGGGAGAGATAGACGAGATTAATTCTCTACAATCTAGTCTCATTAATTAAGAGAAACAAAACAAAGCAATTCATTCTTGCTGATCAAACACAGATGTACGTACACTCTAATCAGCATTGTCTCTTAAAAGATAGAATTACAATTTGATAATTAATCTAACTCAATTAGCTATCTTGCCAATCAACACTCACGTGTTCAATTGGTTAAAATTATGATAGAAGCAGAATAATGATTAGCCAGCTGAGCTTGCTCACATGGGACCAAGTCACATGAATCAAATTCCTAACCCTAAACAGCAGCAGTTAACCCCAATTAATAGAAGATATGGACAAATTCTTATTCAGAATTCCAAACCAAGAGCGAAAATACGAAGGAAAGCTCAAAGTGTTAGAACTAACCAGTGATAGGGAGAGGCCGTGATAGTTCAGAATGGCGAACGGTGGAGGGTGGACTCAATAGTTTCGTGCACGACCAAGGTGATGGGGGACTTCGACGCCAGTGGGAGAAGCGTGTATGGGAGCTGCACGACTTCACAACCCAAACAGAGGTGCAGGGTGTTGCAGATCTTAGGGATTTCGCACACCCTAGACGAGGGAGTATGAGTTTCCGGAACTGTGGATGAAGCAAAGGATCGACGGCGGCCAGAGGACGATGGATGGACAGCAGTGGCGCAATGGAGCAGCGACGACAGTGTTCGCGCGCTTCCAAAAACTCTTCGCGGGGTTCTGCAAAATTTGGGGAGGAATCAATTTTAATTTATAGGATAAATTAAAAAGGGGTAAAACAGAATTTGAGTTAATAGATCCTTACCTAGCGGCATTTCACTAAGTAATCGCCGCTGTTGTGACGGCAATCGAAGAGATCCTTCTTCCGCACCCTTGCTTTGCGTTGGCAAGGTGAAACACCGCCAATTCTTTGCCGCTATGCTCCGTTTTAGGCCTGGCGGCGTTTTGTGATGCGGAATGGCGAGAGAGTCCTGCTTGCGCAACATGGTTTGCGGCGGCGAGGTGTGAGGTCCCTAATTCTTCGTCGCTATGCTCCGTGCCAGGTGTAATACTTCATCATGTAATTGATACTCAAAACTCACATTGGTCAAAAGTCTTGTTACATTATTGCAGGTAAACTTCAACAAACGTGTCATATATTTTTTCTTTATGTTCTGTAAAATTTCACAAATTAGTCAGTTAGACAGAAGAACTGAAAACATAGATGATTTAAGGTTATGTAGATTTGATTCAAAGCTATCAGATTTTTATCTTCTAAGTTGAAAAGATAGTACTAGTAGCGAAGCAGAAAGCATATATCTACCAGTTACTATATATAAATATGATCAACATATGCATTCTTAAAGCCATTCTTAAAGCCATCAGCATTAATTAAATGGTTTCAAAGCAACAACTTCGAAACATATATATGCAGTTCAGCAACAACGTGAACCACATTTGATATCAAAGTTTGCATGGTATTTAATATTGATAATGCTTCCTTTATTATTAGATTTGGAAAAAGATACGTTCGTATTTTTAAATATGTGCTATTTAAATGCGATTAATTTTAAAATAAAAAAAGATAATTTTAGATTAGTACTTATAATATAAATTTTAGAATATCAATTTATAAAAATGATCTATTTGTAATTATAATTTAAATGAGATAAATTTATTATACAAAAGATCTAAATGATACTTAGTATGTTGTTATTAACACTATTTTAAAAAATTTGTTTAATATATACGATGATTTAGATAATATGACATAAATGAAAAAATTTAAAAATAATTCTCAAATAATAAGTGTTATGTTTTATTAATTTACAAGTGTTAAAGATGATGTTAATTGGATTAGGAATGATATACTTAGGATAACAATTAATATATGTATCTTAGATAATCAATCAATAAAAGAAGAGTCTTAAAATAATCTTAATTTTAGTCACAGAGATACGTTAATTCAATAATTTTTTTCTTTTTAGGTAATTTCATACTCTTAAATCTTGATTCTCTTTAATGATTTATTTTATTATCTTTTATTTGTACTCAAAAATATTTTTTGGGTAAAACACTTATTATATACACCAAACTAATGTCAATATTACATAAATCACCCAAACTAAATAATGTTACGTAGATGTTTCTAAACATATTTTTATATAAATCGAATTAAATTAATTCGAATTACACAATATAGTAGTAAATCGAAACACATGAATTCGAATTACATAAGAACACTGTTTTAAGTATAAATTGAATTGGTTAAATTCGAATTATACAGTATAGTACTAAATCGAATCAATGTGATAATTTTAAATTTGAATTCAATATCAAAAATTCCGGTAATGATTTTTTAGATGCTAATGAATCAAAGAATAGTTTTTAATTAATTTTTAAAAATTGTTTAATGTTCTGTTTTAAATTCATAAGTTTATAAAAATGTAAATTTTTTAAAATTTGAACTAAAACACAAAAAAGTTGGATTTCTATTCTTATTCATTTTGATTTTTTTGATATTTTATTTGAATCTAAATGAATATTTTTTTATTGACATTTATATTTTAAAGTTAATATAGAATAAATAAATAATTAATTTAAAAATAGTAAATGTCAATAATCTATTACAAATAGTAAATCGAATCAAGCTGATTTGATTTATATTGTTCCATACTAATTCGAATCACATTGATTCGATTTATACTTAAAATAATATTTCATGTAATTTGAACCCAAGTGTTTCAATTTATTACTATATATTATGTAATTCGAATTAGTTTAATTCGATTTATATAAAAATATTTTTTTATCTTTTTTCTCTAATTCTTTGTTTTTAAGTGGAATTGTTTTTTCTTTTATGATTTTAAGGTTTGACTAGGCTACTGAGAAACAAAGTGTCAGCTCAACAAGCAAAGAAAGAAAAAAAAGGCGTATTTAATCGATTTGAAAATGTTTAATTACTTTGTCAGTTTCTATAATTTTATCGAATTTTTAATTAGATCTCTATATTTTTTTTTCTTTTCAATTGGATCCCTGTATAATATCAACTTTTATAATTAAGTCCCATTAACAGTAAATGTTATAAAAAACATTTATCTAGTGTGAATTTACTAATTTACCCATGTGTATTATTCTCTTCTTAAAAGTCCATGTACTTCTGATTGTCGAGAGCCACCCATCATTGCCACCATTACTCTTCAATACTCTTCAAGTAAGGTATCAAATCCTTCAAGGTTCAAATCATTGATACAATAATGATAATATGATAGAATTACATCTAGATTCAGAGAGACCTTTATCAAGCACAAAGTAAAAAAATACTTAAAGGAAGTCCCATAATGCCAATAGCAAAATTCAGTATCATCACATTGCAATAACTTACTTGATCTAAAGACCCAAATTCAATATCATAGCATTACAATAACAAATCATTGAATCTAGTTCTCGGAATTATCCTGCACATAGGGAATTATCCTGCACACAGGGAAGAAGAAGTAAAACCACATCACAAAACGACAAGCAACCATCACCATCGTATGTTAAGAAGAAGAAAAAGGAAAAGAAAGAAATGCAGCCGCTGCAGATGTAGCCTCGATCATTCCGTCCCTACATATCAAGCTCGAGCAGCTCCCCTTGCTTTTCCTTTTCCAATTCGCAATTTCAGCAAAGCTCGAACCCTAACTCCCCCGAATCAAATTTGTCATCCTGTATCCATGGCCATCAGCATGGTCACTCCACTTTTCCATCCTCATCATCACCCTCTAGATCCATCAAGAGTCCCTCTGACTTCACCCACAAATACTGGATCACGATGGCGCTGGTGCCCTCCGCCATGTTTCTCCACGGTGAGCTCAAAGATTCCCTCTTTGCCTCGCCCTCACTCTTCGCCACCTTTAGATCCTCCCTCCGCTCTTCATTCCTCTGCGCCTACATCACCTTCCTCATCGACATCTGGTGCTCCTTTAACTCCTGCTTCTTCCCTCTTGGGAACCCTTCCATCGCCCTCTCTCTCGGCGCCTCTTCTTCACTTCCGCCCCTATCTCCACCTCGTTCATTATCACTGGGCCACTATCTAGCTAAGGACGAGACGTTGTTGCTGTTGTTCATGGAGTATGAGTGAGAGTGGAAGAAAATATTGAGGGTTCTTTTTGGAATTTAAGAAAAAAAATAGATGTTTTCATGTGGTATATTTTTTTTTGTTTAATGGAATATTTCTTTAATAGGGACTTAATTACAAAACTTGATATGGTATAGAGATCAAATTGAAAAGAAAAAAAAATATAAGAACCTAATTAAAAATTTAGTAAAATTACAGAGATTAACGAAATAATTAAACCATTTGAAAACCAAAGTAGACTTGGAGAAGAACTGGGAACTCATCTTTGTGTTAGGTTCTTATTTATTTGACTCTATATATGTTTGCAAACTTTACATGTTTCACTCTTCTATAACTGCTAATGAATTTGGTGTTGACTGTTGTATTATAAAAATATATAGCTTTAGGTTTGTAAGTTGTAATTTTGGGTAATTGATTTTTTGCAAATATTAAAGAGCACAATCGCTAACAGGAGAAGAAGCAACAGTGGTATAAATGCTGAATGAACTTGATAACAAATATAGTAAAAAAGAGAGAGATAGACAAAGTGAAACAATAAAAACAAAAGGGAAAGGGATATGAACGAGAAGAGATAAATAAGAGAAGTTAATTCTAATGATTTTTCATGTTTTTCAATATTTCACGCATTTACGTTAATAATAATACTTTTTCAATGTTATATATCAAAATGAGAAAATTTAGAAAGTTGATATTTTTATTAAAATTTAGTCAGTACTTAATCAACAAAAAAAATAATTTTATATTATTAATTTCATATCATTAAAAATATTAATAATGACTAATTAATTATTATAAATTATAAAATCTACTAACTATCTAACACTTTTTTATAAAAATAAATAAATGGTTATATCACTGCAAGGGATACTATAGTTATAAATATTAAAATAGTTATTATAGTTATAAATGTTACTAAAGATCTAGTCTAATATTTTTTTATTGTTAACAAAAATTTTTTATAATACTTTTAAATATTACAAAAATATTTATTGTAATATTTTTTTTAAATATTATAAAAAATAATTATTATTATATTTTTTATGTGTTATATAAAATATTTATTATAATATTTTTTTAACTCTTATATAAAATATCTATTATAATTTTTTTAAGTGTTACAAAAATATTTATTATAAAAAAATTTTAAGTATTACCATAAAAGGTTTATTGTAATGTTTTTTATAATATTATTATATTTAATTTATTATAATATTTTTACTAAATATTATTAAATTTTTAGAAGAATGTTAATAATAAAACTTTTTAATAACATAAAGTATACTTAATATTTATTAAAATATTATTAATATAAATAGATAATATTTTAATGTGATTTGATAATATTTTTTAAATGTTAGAAAAAGTAAAAAATATAGCAGGAAAAACACAAAAGAACTAAAAAAGAGTATTAGTTTGAAAACAAATATTTTTTACAAGTGAAAACGATTTGTGTATTTAACGATATAGTTCTTTTAATTAGAATATTTAAGTATTGTTCAGAAGGCATATGCGATAAATAAAAACATAATATATACATATATTTTTCATTTTTTAATTGTCAGTGATTCATATAAAAACAAATTTTCCAAAAAAAAAATAATAAAAAAAGAATAGAGACATGGTGTAGACTTTAAATTGAAAATCACATTTGATCTTTAATATATTATAAAATATTCTTACATACATAAAATCAATTATTATTATTATTATTATTATTATTATTATTATTATTATTATTATTATTATGATAATATTGACTTCGAGAGATAATCTAATTAAATCAATTACAGTAATAATAAGTTATTCTAAAATAACACTTCGCTGCTACAATGGTTATCTTTTGTTTTGTTTAATAGTTTGTAACTTTTGGTGTGGAGAGGAGACACAGACTAAAAGAGAAATATCCTGAAAGTAATTCTTGAATCATATTTTATGTAATAACATTAAAATAGATTTTAAACTTATATATATAAAAGGTGCTTTATTGCAAGTTTGTGATTATAAGAGCAACATCTATGGCAAGGAGTAGTAGTATAGCACTTGGAATAACAATATTATTGATTATTAGTGTGATTATTTGTTACTATACAATTGTTGAAGAATTTGATGAGATTGTTGCATCTAATTATATGAGAAGCGATTCGGAGAATACACTGCGAGGATGTATCAACAGATGCAAGAGAATGCATACAGGTAAACTGAGGGATAGATGCATCAAGCGTTGCCGTGACAAGTATAATAGTCGCTTCATCAAAAACCTTTAATAGTTTAATAATGGTGAGTATATAATATGTTATTGTCATCAATCTTTCTATTTGAAAAAAAAAATAGTGGCTAGCTAAACTACCACCAGTTGTAACTAGTGTACCCGTGCAAGGAATGAAAAATATATTTTTTCTTTATTTATATTTAAGATATGTTTATTAAAAAAATATTTTTTGATATATTTAATTTTAAATTAAGTTTATATATATATTTTTTATCATGGTTGATAAGAATTAATATTTTAAATTTTGACAGTCACTTTAGAAAAAGTATCTATACTCAACTCTTATCACAAAATAGATATATTAATTATTATAATAATATAAAATTATAATATGTAACTAATTTTAAATTTAATTTAAATAAAAAAATTTAAATATAAAACGACGCATTTTATCACAGTTTTTATTTTAAAAATTCTGAGTCTCACGTCAAATATTATAAAGAAAATAATATCAGTCTTATCAATAATTGTAAAGTGTATTTTATACTTATATAAATGAATATCACCATCTTCTCATCTCATACCAAAAAAAATCATTACGCACTAATAAATCACCAACATATTTAAAAAATTATAAATACATGAATATCACTCATTCACAACAGAAAAACTTTTTTCAATTAACATATCACATCTCAAAATTTTTATCATACAAATCTATTTCACCTATGCATTGTATATACTCAATAGCCATCTTAAATATTGAACCTAAACGCTATGAAAATGCCATATTTAAACTTTGTTGGCAAGAGACCATTTAAGTTGAATTGAATACTCTGAATGAGAATAAAACTTGGACATTAACTTTCCTTCCGAGTGATAAGAAGGCGATTGGTTGTAAGTGGATCCTTAAGGTCAAATACCACCCTGATAGTAGTGTTGAGCGACACAAAACTCGCATCATGGCAAAAGGATTGACTCAAGTCTCTGGAATTGACCATAAAAACACGTTTAGTCCCATTATCAAACTAGGAACACTGCATGTTGTTTTGGCACTGACTACTATTAAGGGATGGCATTTGAAGCAAATCGACGTTAATAATGTTTTTCTACATGGTGAGATTGATGAAAAAGTGTACACATGAAACCTTCTAAAGGTCTCGCGATAGCTCGGAGTCATGTTTGCAAGCTTAAAAAGTCTCTATATAGACTTAAACAAGCTAATAAATAATGGAACTTCAAACTGAAATTGCTTCTGCTAGAGTTAGAATATAATCAGTGTAAATCTGATTACAGCATGTTTACTAAATCCTAAAATACTGGTTTTATAATCATTTTGATTTATGTTGACGATTTAGTGTTAGCAGGAGATGATTTGTTTAAAATTGAAAGGATGAAGCAGATTTTGCATGACAGGTTTTGGATTAAGGACATAGGTGATCTCAAGTTTTTTTTTTTTTTTTACTTAAAGGTTGCTAGGTCTTCAAAAGGCATAGCTTTATATCAGTAAAAATATGTTTTAGATCTCTTGCGGGACACTGATTTTGAGCATTGTAAGCCCGCCTCCATTCCCGTGGATTATGGGACGAAATTGAGCAATGATGATGGAGATAATTTACCTGATTCCTTCAATTATAGAAAAATTATTGAAAACTGTTGTATCTCTCAAATACAAGACCGGATAAAAGCTTTGCAATTGGTAAGTTCATCCAATTTTTGGATTGTCCTACAACTAAACACTTGCAAGCGGTACATAGGATCCTTAGGTACATAAAGAACTCTCCGACAACGAGAGTGTTTTTCTCGGCCAATTCCGATTTATTTCTCACTGGATTCTCTGATTCTGATTGGGTTAGATGCCCCAACTTGTGCGATCGATTTTAACCTATTATTTTTATGTGGGTTCTTTCCTTGTCACTTGAAAGAGCAAAAAGCAAGTAATTGTTGCAGCTTCTTCCTTTGAGGTAGAGTACCAGACTCTTGCACCGGCCACTAGAAAAGCTCAATGACTTAATTATGTGTTGAAAGACTTAAGAGCACCTTTTGGTAAACCTATGAATTTATACTGTGATAATAAATCTATCATTTATATTGCTACCAATCTAATATTTTATGAGCATGCAAAGTATATTGAGATTGATTGTCACATTGTGAGGAATAAATTATAAAAAAATTTAATTCATCTTTTACTAATTTTTATACATGAATAAATTGCAGACATTATTACTAATTATTATTATTATTATTATTTGTTCGGTATCTTGGGTACCGGACGGTTCGGAGAGGTCCTTGGATAGATAGGTGGGGTGTAGCCTGGAACCGAGTCGCGATGGTGAAGTTGGAGTAACCGACGTCCCGAGCTCTTGACGTGGAGGGGGGTGTCACCTGCAAAGACACTCCAACGCCCAAGTCAGTTGCGTGTGCAGATGAGAAAGGGATAGAGTGGTATGTGACGTACTTTGGGGGAGGGGTAGGACCCTCCCCATATATACTGTGTCAGAAGTGGGTCCCACCAGAAAAGATTCACCTTTCTCAAAACTTCCTCATACAACCGTAGTGATGAACTGTCAGGGACGCGTGTCTGAGCCGGTGTTTAAGCGGTTCGCACCCGACCGTTCGAGTCGGGTAGTCTATATGTCGGGTCGGCCCGCAATCAGTTTGGGCCAGGCCGCAACATTATTATTATTATTATTATTATTATTATTATTGGTGCTGCTGTTGTTATTTTTATATATTAATAACTACTTGTCGATTTATTATCTATGCCTATATTAATACATACATGGTACAACCGAAATTGTAACGTTTTAGTAAAAATTTGATTAATTTTTTTTTGTTTTTAAATTATAAAAAAAAAATTAAAAACGGCATAATAGTTAATAGATATGTTCTTTAATCTTTATACAACTTTGTTCTTTTATTCCAATTAATTTAGTTGGTAACCACTATCCTCTGCCCCTAATTGTAGCCACAATTAGTTATTTGCCACCACCTGCTTTGCCGTACATTTATATACCTCCACTAAAACACGCTTTAAAAATTAAAACTATTAACAAAAATAAAAAGTAAAGTAATCGTTAATTTCTAGTAATAGACACCAAAAATAATTCACTGGAAATATAGGATTCATTCTGACACATTTTTCAGTAAGGAGTTGATACAGAACATAATTTACAGTAAGATAAAAAATTAAAGAAAGAAATTTTTTAATTTTAATTTAATTTTTTGATCCAACAATGAAGAGAATCGTTCTATTTTATTTAGTAACATTTAAATTTCTCAAAAAAACTAAAAAAAATTATTCATACAAAATTAATTTAAAAAAATAACAAAAAATGTTTAAATAAATTCTTAGCAGATTAACTTAAAAATGAGTAAAATCTTTTTAGATATTTAATTTAAATTTAAATTTCTAAAGATAATTTAATTTAAATCAAATTTAATTTTTATTAAATTAGATCAAATTTGATTTAAATTTAAACTTTTTAAAAATATTACTAAATAAATCAGAACAAAATCAAATTTTCTAACCAATCATAATAATAAAACAAGCTAAACATAGATTAAAAAAGTTTTTCTGAACACATATCATTTTTTTCTCTGCAAAATGATTCGTTATTAAATCTTGTTCAATCACTTTTAAAAAATAGTCCATCAACTGAGTCTATTTTGCATGCCTTTTATTCAAAATCACCTAAACTATCAAATGCAAAACAAACTATACTTTATCATATATTGAATACTTGAGACATATTTCATGTAGCTGGTCACTATAGAATGGAGTTGGTTGTCCTTCACTCCTTCCATTCATATTAATTCCTTCAAAATTTACTAATAAATCTGCAAAACCTTTAAAATCTGACATGTAAATACTAAGCAATTCATGGTTAGATGTATGAGAAATTGAAAACTCTTTGAATGTCATAGACACTAATGCACTCTTGTCTAAACTATAACTTTCAAGATTTTTTTCATGTGTGTTTATTGCTCTCATTTTTTTTTCTTTCAATGGCTCATCTCTTTCACTATTCTTTGTCTTTTTCTCATAACCTCTCTTTAACTCAAACATTGATTATTTTTACTGAAACACACACTTTTTTTCTCAGTCTCTTCTTCTTTTAAATTCTTTTCTTTTCTCTCCTGTTTTTCAAATTACTCACATTCCAAAGACCCTTTTGAAAACTGTTGCACTTTTGATTCTTCCAAGTACTCATCTCTATCTATAACATACTCAATAAATTCTTCCATCACTGATTGTGAAGTAGAATTAAAGATAGAATCAAAAAAAATTTGCTGATGTTGATCTATTATATTCTTCTTAAAATTTGCAATAGTGAATTTTGTCGTATCCTCAAACTTTGCTCTTTTAGAATTCTATGTAAAATTGGAATATAAAGAGTGCCAAGTTACTATAAATTGTTGTTGCGCCTCTACTTCAATTGTCAAATAGACTAAATCCTCTATTGTTATATAATGATAAAGTTCGATTTTTTCTACAATTTTTTCGTTTAATTCAATAAGAAATTTTTTCATAAGAACTTTAGGATTCTTGTTAACGTTAGCTTTGCACATCAAATACAGCAATTTTTTGTGATACTCTTTTACTGATCTTGAACTTTGTTTCAACAGATGAAACTTTTTAAAAAATTTATTGTAGTATAATGATGGCACATGCCGATTCCTTATAATGTTTGATGATGACATTTAAATTAGGTTATTCATGTTTACACTTATAATTAGCTTTTATTCTTAATTGAACCCAACACTTTTATATTTTATCATTCTTAAAAATTTCTTTATTGTTACCCTTTAAAAATCAAATAAAAATAAAAAAGTAAAAAAATTCGACACAACCATAAAAGAAAAAAATAACTGAAATAAAAGACAAAAAAATATAAGACACAAAGTACAAAGAGATAAAATAAAAAAGTATTAATAATAATTATAAAAAGAGAACAAGGCTAATAGTTTATAGGATCTCGTTAGGGAGATAATGGTTTATTTGTACAATTATAGTTACAAAATAAACATCTTCTATACTATTTAGAATAATCATCCGAGTATTAGGGATAATAAACATCTTTCCAAAAACTTTAATTGATTTTCGGATTCACCAAAGATTAAACTCTTGATCTTTTGAATCTAGAGCTTTAATACCATATCATGATACCACACATTGCAAAAGCTTTAACTAATGGAAAAAGATAACACTAATAATTATATCTCTAATATTCTCTAAATCTCCAATATACATATTATACAAATATTTCATTGACTTCTCATATTTTTCCTAGTTTATAGAGAAGGAAGCAGGAGACTTATGATGCTTCCAACCTCAACATGAGTTTTCCTTTTTTTTTGTTTATTGTTTTTATTTTTTTATATATATAGAAAACAATGAAATTAATAAAGAATAACGAGACAATAATGAATTAACAACGTAACAAGAAAGAATATGTAAGAATGACAAAGACGTAAGAGTCCGTGATTTTTTTTCACTAGAAAAATAAATATAAATTAATAAAAATTAATCTAACATCTTAAATCTCATATCGAATAATACAAAAAAAATTACACGAATTAAAATTAAATAAAAAATACATTAAAATTGAAATAGAAAATAAAAAGAATAGATTAAAATTAGATACAAAGAGAATTGTTATACTTTTTATCCAATTTTTTAACTTAACTTAGTTTAACTTATCCACACAAGAAATAGACTTCTTAACTTAACTTATCCACACCATAATTTAGGAATTAAATCGAAGACACTCTTTAACTTTCTACCTAATTCTCTATGCAACAAGAGAGACTCACTCAACCTCACTTGTTCATACTATAATTTCATCACAAAATCAAAAAGTGCTTTGGCACTCCTAATTACTCAATATTGCGACTAAAATAGCTAAAAAGATATTTATAATCTCTTATTAGGTTAAAAGAAAGAAAATCTCAAAGCCCACAAACATAAAGCTCAATCTAATAACTAAATAAATAAAAATTAAAATACATCAAAATAAACTAATAACTTTTAAATAAGATTTAATATTTTTATTATATCACAAATATTTGAAACACGTATCTTTTGGTATCAAAACTTAAGTATTAGATTAATCCTTATTAATCTATGTCTGTTCTTCTTGTATCTAAAGAAAATATAAAAAAAGAGTCAACTATCTTTCACGTCTTTTTTTTTATTCTTGTCTTTCTTGTTTGTATTTCATTATCTTATTATTTTTGTTAATTTTATATTTAAAAAAATAAAAAAGCATGCAGTAAAAAAAAGAAAAAAATACAAAAATATATATATAAAAAGTTATTTTTATTATATTTGTTCTTTTTATATACTATTTTTTTAACTACAAGATTTGAGGACGAATCTTTTTTAAAGAGGGGAAAATGATATGTATTTTAAATGTTTGTGATATAAAGAGATCAAATATTATTTAAAAGTTATTAGTTTATTTTGATGTATTTTTATTTTTATTTATTTAGTTATTAAATTGGACTTGATGTTTTAGGGTTTTAGAGTTTTCTTTGGTTTACCCTAATAAGAGATTTTAAATATCTCTTTGTAGTCGCAATATTGAGTGATTAGAAGCTTTTTTTGATTTCGTACGAAACCATGGTGTGAATAAGTGAGGTTGAGTAAGTCCATTTTTTGTTGTATGGGAAATTGGGTAGAAGGTTGAGAAGTCCCTTCGATTCAATTTCCAAACTATGGTGTGAATAAGTTAGGTTGAGAAGTCTATTTTTTGTTGCATTAAGAAATTGGATAAAAAGTAAAGTGATTCTTTTGAGTAAATAGTCAAATTGGTCCTTGAAAAATTATGCGATCTCCAAATTAATCCCCAAAAGATTAAATTAATCAAAATCGTCTCCAAAAAATTTAAAAATGGTAATGTTAGTTCTTCCGTCTATTATATGACTAACGACGTTACTATTTGTTTACTTGGCCATTAATGTAACGTGTCTGCAAAAGTTTCAACAGCGTCATTTTATTTGAGTCACCTCTTACAACGCTTCATTTTTCAACCAATTTCATTTCAGTCCATTCCATCATTCTTCTCAAAACAAAACATACATCTCTCTAATCCCATCGTTCTTCATTGGTTATCACATCCACAAAGAAGAAGCGTTAAACAGCGACCATTAGCGCAAATCGACGACGACATTGTGTTGGAGTTGAAGGTGATAATTTTACGACAACGTTGATCAAGCGAAAAGGGCACGCCATTGTCTTGCGTAAGAGGTAGGTAACCCTTTTTTCGTTATTTTCTAAAAGTGATTGTGCTTTGTCTCCTCATTAACGTGTTTCTATAATCATTAGAAATCTATTAGTACTATTTGTAATGTTAGGGTTTGGAAAATATGTTCAGACTTAGGGCTTACATTGTAACTAATGAAAAATTCTGTTTTTCGATATTTGAGAATAATGTTTGTGCTCTATATAGCTGCATATGTGTGTTTTATTTTTATTTTGTAGTTGATGATGACTCTGTTTTGTTTGATTTGAAAAAAAAATTCAATAGTTTAGTGTGCTGCTGTTTTGGTTGCAGATAGAAGATCTTTTTATGACTTTTATATTTTACTATGGTAAAAAGTTTAAAACAGATGAATCAGAATATCTGTTTTATGAATCAGATAATACTGAAATATTAATGGTGGTTGAAAGTGACGCTCTAAATGTGTTTTTAGTGAAGGAATATTATAAAAAATTAGGATACGCTGAGATGAATAATTGCTTGTGGAAGGTTCGTGGAACACATCTTAATGATGGTTTGAAGAGGCTAGAAAATGATGTTGATCTGTTGGCATTGGTTAAGGACAGTAGGAAAAATTATCACATCATAAACATCTATTTTGAGCATGTAGTTTCTAAACCATACGTGGTTGACTGTATGAGCGAAGATAATGATGATATAAAACAATTTGCCAACCAATCCGAAATTTATGCAACAGGCTGAACTTCCAAAAAAATTGAATAAGGACCACAATGAAGCGATGTTTCAACCAGTTTATAAGACTCTAAAATAACCTTCTCAGCCAAAAAGGAATAACTCTCCGCCCACCAAGTTACTTTCACCTAAGTCTACACTTCAACCCAAACCTAAGCCCACACCTCAGTCCACACCTAACCAAGAGGTTGAAGAAGACTATATTCATAATTGACCCAATATCTTGGACAAGCATGAAATAATCTATCTAGATTATTTACTGTTCCAGATTTTTTGATCACTGTCTTCAACCCACAAAAACACACTTGGTCCATGTTCTTCTTTCTTAATCACAGCGAAGAGCTTGAAGTATTGCTTCCGTGTGACTGCGATTGTGTCTGACTACAACCCCCAGTTACATTACCCATGATGCAGTTCAACAATAATTTTGACCTCTGCAGAATCAATTTATTGCTGCAACAACAATGACATTTAACGAGAAGAAAGGATTAAGGTTTATTCTCTCTAGAACTAATTTGACATAAATTTCTAAATATATCTTGTCATCAGCCATTTTACACCAATCTATCTGATATGACACACTAACGGCTACATAAGCAAAATTTAACGTCGTTACTGACGGAATGAATGGAGAGGAGACAGAAGGATTAACATGACTATTTTTAAATTTTTTAGAGACGATTTTGATTAATTTAATCTTTGAAAGATTTATTTAAAGATTAAGTAATCTTTTAGGAATTAATTTAACTATTTACTCTGATTTTTTTATCCAATTTTAATTTATTTATTTTATTTTTTATTTCAATTTTAATGTATCGTTTTTATTCAATTTCAATTCTTATGATTTTATTTATTTTTTTTTCCATATCAGGAGTATTACGCTCACACTACTTTTTATTTTATTCAAAATGTATTAATATTCGTTGTAATACAGTAAATACAAAAATATTACAAATACACTAAAAATAATTATTATGTATATTAATTTGTATTTTTTTATTAAATAATTAATATTAAAATAATTAAAATTATCACGATAAAATAATTAAATCTGTAATAAATTAATAATTAAATTTATTTATAACATTATAATTTTTTTATAAAATACCAAATGCGTAGTTAATTGATGACTGATCTTTTTATAAAACAAAGCATGATTGTATCCTTAATCATTTTAAGGTAATTAGTTATATTTTGTACCATACCAGAGACTGTTAACTTGTTGTAACAGCTCCTCGTTTCATACTTGTTTGTATTAGCAGTTTACAATTTAAATTTAAAATGAAATTTTGAGCAATATTTAAGAAACAGATTAACGAGAATTTCACACAAATAATAAAGTTATTACTGGACACACAAAAGTGTGGGGAAATACAAAACAATTTCGCTACTTTATCAATAATATTTTTGTCAATTTCTGTTAATTTTTGTTTATGATTATATTTAATAAAAGTGTTTTTATAGATGTGTTTAATAAAAATATTTTTTTATAATTATGTATAATAAAAATATCTTTATATATGTATTTTCTAGATGTATTTCTTTATATATATATTTAAAATATAATAATTAATTATTATTGATATAAGTTGACAAATAATATATTGGTATCCTATACTTTTCCGATAAAAAAGATTTCGCCCTGAAATGTGGTTAAACCTCTCGATCCACTACTTTCAAACAAATTAAAAGATGAAAATAAGATTTAGATTAAAAAAAATAAAAATAATATAGTGTTTGTTTTTAAAAATTAAAATTAAAATTAGAAGATCGAAAGTTAATATTATGTTCGGTGATCTGAAATTAAAATTTTAGTTTTTTTAATATTTAAAAAAATAAAATTTTAAAAAATAAAAATAGAAATTTTAATAATATTTATATTTTATATCTATATTTATTTTAAATCTTAAATAAGATATAATTCAGATAAGTCTCTGTCTCCAAAGTCCAAACTAAACACATCCTAAGGAACAAACTGAAATTAAAAAAAAAACCAAAACAAAACAATACAAAAGTGGTCGTTCCACCTTTCATCGTATCTTTCAACAAATTCTGCCATATAAATATAATAGAATCAATCATTGCTCGCACTTCCACCTTGTACTTTTCAATCGCGTGTGTCTGCGGATTTTTCAAACGTACGCGTTTTGATTCGGTTCCTTCATTCGCTGGTAATTTTATTTTATGTTATGTTTGTCTCTCCTCTTCTTTCTTGCCTTCACGTTTAAACACGTACAATTCCCAGTTTCTCTTTCTCTCTCTCTATGTGTGCGTGTGTGTTGAAATTCCCCTTTTTCCCCTGTTTGAGTCGTGGATTTCTTTGGGTATGATTGGTTTAATGCAAAATAATTGATCTTTTTAATATATTGATTTCGATTGAAAAATGTTGATGCTTCTGGAGATTGGCATCTAGCTGCTGGAACAGTGCATGTGTATGATTGTGTGTAAAGATGTATTATGTAACAAATATACAAAATAACGATTTTGATGCATTCTAATTCTTCGCTGAATAATTACTTGTTGATAAGATTATGTTATTTGTGCAAGGAAATAAGATTTCTGTTGTCATTCTTGAAAAAAGAAAAAAGAAAAAGAAAAAGAAATTGATTTATTAACCAGATTTGTTATTTTTATTGCTTCTTCTTTTCAGATAGTTTGGGTTGCTTGCTAGTTGCTATTATTGGAATTGGTATTTGTTTAAGCATGTCAGTGGCGATGAGAAATAAACCTCTTGAATTTGGGAGGCCTGTAACAAGTAAGCTATATTGGTAACTGGAAATTTCAGATTCTGTTTCATATAAAGAATTATTTTCAACTTATTATATATCTTCAAAGTCAAGTATATAGGCAGTTAACTCTTCAAAGAACTGAGTGCAAAAGTTGGTCTTTAAAAATATATTTTGGCTGGCTAAGCATTTGAAAAATTTCAAGCTTAAAAAGCTTTAGACTTTAGACAGATACCGGACTAGGGTCAAGCTTTATATTTAAAAAATAGGCCAGGTTTAAAAACTATGAAATGCAAAGCTATGTTCACTTACTTTTCTTGAGAAGTAGAATGATTGGTAGTTGTTTTACAGGTAAAAGAAAATTCAAGGACTTATTGCTTCAAAAGGATAATCAATTTTGTGCTGATTGTAATGCTCCACAACCTAAATGGGCGTAAGTCTACTCACTATTTTTGTGATTTATGGTTTAGTCGATATGATTCTCAAAACCAGCGTTTGACTATTGAATATCTTTGTGAAAGATTGATAAGGCATTTTCATAATTAAGCTGTAGGAAAAGTAGCTACAGAGACTGAAATCTAATGAAGACTGTAGAGTCCAAGTTACCTTTTCTTAGTTGTGATGATTTTTTTTAACTGCTTTTTCAGGTCGGCTAATATTGGAGTATTTTTATGCTTTAAATGTTACAATGTGCACAGAAGTCTTGATACTCATATATCAAGGGTAACCATTTCTAATCCATTGTACTTAAGAATTTCCTTTTTCTTGTGAGGAATATTCAAATCCAAGTTCCTTCTTCATTTCTGTCTTAATTAAAGTCTAAGATACTATTACATAGTTGTTATATGGCTGTACTTATGAAATCAGTTTGTTCAACTCTGTTTTATGTTTGGCTGCATCTATTTTCTACCTTTATGTTGAAGATGCTTGCGGGGCAAACTTGTTCTTTCATGCCATTGCCATCATATGATATGTTTTGAAATTTACTGTTTCTTTTCAATGGAGTCACTAAAATCAGTGTAGTGTGCATATATAATGCATCTGTAATAGTAGGGTAGTTGCATATTATATGCTGAACTTGTTTATCTATTTTTCTCATCGAGTATAAATTCCTCAGCTCATTACTTTATACTTCCAGGTTTTGTCTGTGGGGGATGAATGGTCAGATGATGATATTGATGCAATGATTGAAGTTGGAGGAAATTCTTCTGCTAATTCAATATATGAAGCTTATATTCCAGAAGGATATGCAAAACCTCATCCAGATTCCAGTCAGGAAGAGCGCACAAAATTCATTCGGTTAGACATGTTTGCATCTTTACTTTGCACCATACTCTTCTCAGCATTTTTCTGTTAAGCAGTTAAGCAGGCTGCTTTAGATAGAAACTGATATGAACTGTCCTATTAGGCTATGAGCTCAGATTTTCTTCCACCCTCCTTCAATAAGCATAGATTAATCATTGTGGTGTCTCTATAAACAAACACATCCCAATGGTGCGAACCTGGTCAATGGTTAAGTGTGGCATTTTTAATTGTGACTGCAGGTCAAAATATGAATATCAAGAATTTTTGAAACCAAGTTTGCGCATTGTGTCTTCGAAATCTTCTCATCAATCAAGTTTCTCCAAACATAATGCTGATAGTTTCCGGAGCTCTTATGAATCCAGTTTCTCCAAACGTGATGCACATAGTTTTCGAAGTTCTCATGAACCCAGTTTCTCCATGCGTAGTGCGGATAGCTTTCGAAGCTGTCATGAATCCAGTTTCTCCCAATGTGATGCAGATAGTTTTCGAAGCACTACTAGTTTAAAGAATCTGGTAATTTTTTTTATTCTAGAACTTATTCCTTTTATTGTGGAGGCATATTTGTTCGTTAACCACAAGTTGATTTGCATATCATTCTCAGTTAGATTTTAAGTTGTTGTTGTACCCAGATGAGAGTCTTAAATACTGCCTCCATTCCTAAATGTTAGTCTTTTAAGGTAAATGCCCTAGGATTAAAAAATTATTGAGTATATTTTAGATTTTTTAAAAGATAAGATTTAATGGACTAAAACTACTAACTAGTAATAGAAGAAGAATGTAACAAACGTAAGGGTTAAAAGAGTGGGTGCGCGTGTGTATTGAAGTTCTACAATGACAATCAATTTGGAACATGTTTGGTTTTCTTAAATGATTAACATTTAGGAATGGAAGAGTATGTATAATGTATGAGACTTGCATCCACATGCAACTTTACTACTTTATTAGCAATGTAAAGTTGAAATTATTACTTTATTAAAATTGAAATTACTTTACTACTTTCCTTGATGTTTGATTGGTACTGATGATGGAATCAGGAAAGAACGAGAGAATTTATCGGAAAGTTGCAGGTGAAAGTGATTAAGGGCACAAATTTAGCTATTAGAGATATGATGACAAGCGATCCATATGTTGTCTTGAAACTTGGTAAACAGGTTAGTTGTTGCCATCACCATGTTCATTAACAGAAAACTCTTGTTCTATATCTTTAGCTTTTAGCTGAAAAATAATGGAAGCATTTTTTTCTCTGAATATGACTTTGGCGCTTTTGTCTTCAGACTGTTAAGACAAATGTAATAAAGAGTAATTTGAACCCGGTCTGGAATCAGGTGCTTATACTATCTGTTCCTGAGGCTTTTGGCCCATTGGATTTGGTAAGGCTAAATTTTAACTGTTCTTTTTGTCAAAACGGAAATAAATTGTGTTCTACATGATGAAACTGAATTCCTCCCTGATTTCCAATAATGCCATACACCCTTTAATTATTTTCATTGTAAAGTCAAACCCTGATATTATAACCTCCAAATTGTTGACTCCTATGTATATACATATCAGAAGAAAAGGATTATGTGGAAATTTCTCATGATCTTGTCATATGTTGATTTTTTAGCATTTATTAGATGATTTTGTCCTCGCCTTTTTAATCAGCAGTCAAAATCAACATATGACAAGGTCATACGAAAATCTGTCACATTCTGATGATGATATGGTATGAGGAAATGGAATTTTATGTTAACAGATGTGTGTAATGCATTGCAGAAGGTGTTTGATCACGACTTGTTTTCGGCTGATGATATAATGGGAGAAGCACAGGTAGATCTTCAGCCCCTGATTGCATCAGCAATTGCATTTGGAGATGCTGGAATGTTTGATGATATGCAGATAGGAAAATGGCTAAAATCCCACGACAATGCACTAAAACATGATAGCACAGTTAATATAATTAATGGCAGGGTTAAACAAGAGATATCACTTAAGCTCCAGCACGTTGAATGTGGAGAATTAGACTTAGAACTCGAGTGGATACCTCTATAACATTAACATCATGTATAGTTAATTATTAGGCCAATTTAGTAGAGTTAGAGGTAGCTAGTTTTTGGATCCTCCGATTTGATATTAAAAAGTTTTTAAAAATTCTCTTGCAAAGTAATCGGACCTATCGATTACATATTCCTATACAAAAAAAAAAAAGCACATAACAAAGCCAATAAAATTAGATTGCACACATCTAACATTCTTTATCCATAATAAAAAAATTTAGCCACAAAATAAACCTCTGGTTCTACGTCTTTTATTTATTCACAGAAATAAAATAACAATTTTAATTTTAATTTTTATGTAATGGGTATTAAAGGTTAGATATATATATACTCTTACTCTTGACTATATATATTTACAGTGGCACCTATGCGGCTATGCCCAATGAGATTATAGGAAATTAGTAATGAACATGCTATCACGGGGGATTAATTTAGACACCCCTCCTCAGCTCTCCCCCCTACCGAATATTACGTCAGAAAGCTCGTCTGTAGGAAAGGATAATATAAAAAATCTGATGAAATAACAATAATAAACATGACCTATATTACAAATTTAAACAGTAAAATATTGATTTTAAGTTTGAAGGTCCAAAGCCAAAATAACTCAAACGACAATTTTAAGGATTAAATAACGGTGTATACTTCAATTATTTCAGTAGGCTCTGGTGGTTTTGGGTTGACTCTTGCTTTGTTATTATAGTCCATCAAACATTCACGTAAAATTAATTATTTGGGTCACATGCTTAAAAAAACCTATCCTGAAATATCAGCCATTAAAATTAACGACTATTATAAAATATATATTAAAATATAAGATATATACTAAAAATAAATTAAAATATACATATATTTATATGCATAATAATTAATTTTAATATATAAATAATATTTAAAAATTATAATAATTAACTTCAAATAATAAAAAAATAAATTATACTAAAATTTAATCATTAAAATTATCCATTATGTATAATTATATATATTTATACACATTAATTTTTATATATTTTAAATTATATATCAATCATCATAATAATCAAATTTGCAAAATAAAATAATTAAACTTATAAATGATTAAGTTTGTTTATACTAATAGCATAATAAATTTTGGTAAAAATTTAGGTGCATTTAATTTTATGTGAAATTTAATTTTATGTGAAATGAATAACTGTGAGTCTTAAATAATTTAATAAATTTGATTAAATTGTCATGTAACAGTTTTAAACTATTAATTTCACACAAAATTAACTATACTTAACAATTTAATTAAATTTATCAAATCATTTAAGACTTTTAATTATCAATTTTATATAAAGTTAATTACATCTGAATTTCCATCAAAATTTATGCTAAAAACTATAAATTTTTTATGAGATATTAAATATTTATTGGTAGCGGAATAAGTGAGGGTGAAAATGGTATAATAATAATAATAATAATAATAATAATAATAATAATAATAAACATTAACATGACTACAAGGCAACACTATTAACTATATATTATTGCCAATCTACACCACTACATCATCACTAAGGTAGGTACTAACCTTTACATGCAACGTAGAAAAATCAAAATCATAAACGCGAGTAGTAGTAAAGTAGTAGCGAAAGTCAACAACAACGAGACTCAACTCAGCTCAGGGCTCGCGTACCACTAGCTGCAGTTTGTTATTGTCGTCGTCGTTTTCAATGTGATTATTCCGGACCTCACCGCCACCAAACGACGCTGCATTTTGTTTCTGTTTCGTTCGGTACTTCAACAGATACACCAAACCCGAAGCCAATAACAGAACCGCTCCGACCGTTCCACACACCACGCTCGCCGCCATCAGCGCCTTCGACACTCGGTCGCCGCCGTTGGGACCGACGGCAGCAGAGGCTTCGCGGAGCCATGACGGCGGCGCAGCGGGGGAGTTCATGGCCCTAGGAATCGCCACGTTGGAGGAGGTGGTGGAGGACGGAGATGAGTTCTGGCTGTCGCTGTTGAAGAATGACCTCATCTCCGGCGAGGATTTGGCACCAGCGGTCGGCGACAATGTCTGGAAGACGAGGCCGTGATCAGACGGCCGTAGCTCCCTGGCGGAGGAATCTCCAATGAGGATGAGGCTGAGCGCGACGATGACGATGGCGATTACGGCGGTTTCCGCCATGAGAATTGAGGTGATAATTTATTAGTTGGTTATTGGGAGAATTGGTGACATGCATTAGAAGTTAGAAGAAAGAAAAGTTGTGTGTATATATAGAAATTAAGAGAGTGTGAAACGGTGCCGTTTTGCCATTTGTGATTTACTGAAGAGTAACGAACACACTTAAAACTTTAAGCTTGTGAGGGTGAGGAAGGTCAAAGAAGATGGAAACTCTGTCGGAGCATAAAGTAGTTATGCGTTGCTCCTCTCTCTCTCTCTCTCTCCACTCGCCGCTCTCTTCTTTGTCCTTTTACTATTTATTTAGTCCTCTCCCTTTTCCTTTTTCTGTCAATTTATTCCAAATAAATACAAAATTTTCTGTATTTTACGGTGCGCGTTACACTTTTTAACAATATTACTGTTTTTTTTTGGACATTTACAATATTACTGTTTTGAAATGAATTAGTAATGGGAGAATTATCGTGTTCTGGGCTTTTGGCCCAAATGAGCCTTGTTTGGCTAAATGCAATCTGCAAAGGAATTTGCCTCGATAATGACAAGACTCGAAGAAGTAGTTTTGGCTAACTCCGGCTGGGTTTGGTAAAACTTTTTCAGGAGGTGCTTGTGAAAAGCACAAGCACGTCATTTTGCGTTTGGTAAATTAAAAAACTCAAGTGCTTGTGCTTGCGGCTTTTAAAAGTTAGGGGTGCTTTTGAAAGCACCTAGAGGGAGCTTTCCAAAGTTGGCTTGTGCTTTTCAAAATTTAAAAGTCTAATATAACCTCATATGTTAACTAATTTTCAAATTTAATGTTTGCATTAATGTCTATTATAGTATTTTTAAATTTTAAAAGCTATTTTACCAAACACAATTGATGTTACTTATGTTTATTAAAAGTTGTTTTTGATTTGATTTACCAAACATAAATACTACAACTTTTAAAAAGCCATCTTTTAAAAGTTAACTTTTATAAGCTACTTTGAAAAAGTAAAAGCTTTACCAAACTAAGCCTCCGTGCCAATGGTCACGGTAAGATGAGGGAAGTATTTTTTGGATTGACTAGGCATAAAAAGTACGTAGCAGTGAAAATGGACCTCTCAATCTTTTTTAACACTCTGAGAGAATAAAATGTGATTTCTTAATTTTTTATAAATAGGACTAAAAATAAATATGAAAAAGATAATAAAAAATAAAATTAAATAATTGATACTATTTAATTTTTTTTATTAGAGAAGATCCACTCTTGTAAGCGATGAATCGAGTTAAAAGTGAGCAATGACTATTGTCGAAATAAGTATTAAAGTAGTCTCTAAAATTGCACTCGAGTCTCAAAGTAATTCCTAAAGTTAATAATTCCTCAAATTCGTTCCTAAAATTGCACTCTGAAACTCATAGTAGCCATTGAAATAATTACCGTCCATCTTTACTACCGAAAATCTGAGCTGGACTGAAACGACGTCGTTTTGTATTTATTTAAAAAAAATAAAACCTAATTCCCAATACGACGTCGTTTTATATTTATAAAAAAAAACTAATCATTATCTTCACCAATTCTCTTCTTCACTGATGTTCTTCTTCTTCTTCAATTTCATAGAAGCAACAACATCTTCAAAACTAACAAAAATCACAGAATTAAAAAAAAACTAACAATTACAAAAAATCACAAAAAAGAACTAACAACAATTAGAAAAGATCAATTAACCTCAATAACTAGCATCAATCAACCTAAATAGCAACAATCACAAAAAACAACAAAAATTACAGAATCAAGAACACAAAAAATCAACCATGACAGCTACATTAAAAGACAATCATCAGTAGCAATAATCATTTAAAATATTAAACAATAATGATTCAATAACTAAAAAAATTAAAAAAATAACTCACCTTTGCCGCAGAGAAGAGAAGAAGGATGCAGAGGGAGAACAGAGAGCAGACGGCGACAAATAGGGAGGGACTGTCAACTGGGACAATGGAGAGCGCCTGGAGCTGGCCGTGAGAGACATTCTGTTTGTAACCTGGAGCACCTGCCTCGTTGTGGAGCTGTTGGTGGGCTTTGAAGTTGCCGGCGAGTGCGACGGGCTTGAGAACGAAGACGGCGGTGACGAAGGGTTGGGGGCGGTTGACGGAGCGCTTGAAAACAGTGGAAAAGTGTGAAATCTGGACGGCGAGGTCAGAAAGCACCTCGATCTCGTGGTGGTGCGAAGAAGCAGATTGGGAATATAAAAGACTAGGTTGGGGAGGGACGATTGGTGCGGCACCAAAATGGAGGCCGGCGACAAAGAGGGTTGGGGAAAGCTTGCTTGTGAGAGAGATAAGGGGAAGAGAAAGGGCAGATTGGGGAAGGGGAAAGGGAAGGGTTGGGGAAGGGAAAGGGAAGGTTCGGAAAAGGGCGGGGTTTAGTGTGTTTTATTTATTTATTTATTTATTTATTTGTTTGTTTGTTTATTTAAATAAACGTAAAACTACGTCGTTTCTAATGTTCCTTTCTTTTTTTTTTTACTTTTCAAAACAACGTCGTTTTAAGATTCCGACGAACGGAAAATTCCTTAAGGACTACAATGAGTCCCGGAGTGTAATTTCAGGGATAAATTTGAGGAATTATTAACTTCAGAGATTACTTTGAGGCTTTAGTGCAACTTCAGGGACTACTTTAAAGTTTATCTCGACTATTGCCTTTAAAGAGCACATAGGCGGTGATTCAGGTTAAAAGACTAGTGACAATTGCCCCTATGACAAAATTTGGGTGTCATGTCAACTATATCTATATCTGTTCAATTTAGATTCTTGATATCATTTTTTATTTTTAGTGTAGAATTTTAGTGGTATTTTTTAATAATGTGAAGAATTAATATATTTTGTTCTTTTTAATTTTCATATAGAACCGTGAATGGAGTAGGCCACGGATATGGGATGCATGTGTGCTTTACCAGGGTGTGGTGTCAAGTGTGAAGAACTCAGACGATGCGAGTGGAAGAAGCTTGATCGGACGGTCCAATTTGCTAGGACAAATTGATCCATACTGTGTACATTTAGTATAAAATGTCAAAGGCTCCGATTCATACACCCGATAGTCTCCTCTTCGGATGGTATAATCTTTCATCGCCATAATAAGAGCTTCCTTGGAATTGAATTCCATTCCAACGGCAAATTCACCATCTGCGACCGTAAGAATTTCTACCACGACGACATCCATATGAAAAATATTTAATACAGAAATATTTAATAACTGAAATTAAAAGTAAATCAATACTCACTACATCAACATTAATATAAATAAACTTTCTATCAGGTTATTATCTCACTTTTAACATAATAAAAACATAAACACATAAATAAATATTGATTAATGCATACTAATTAATATTTAACTAAATCAATAACTCACTAAAAATATTATTATCTTAAATTTAACTACATAAACACATAAACAATTGCTAATTGAGCATAGTTTTACAAGTCACTTAACTATTTGGTCCATCGATCAATATAGATTATTACAAAATTCTAATCCTTCGTATAAATATATGCATTTACGTACATGCACTCATATATTCCGGAAACTCCAGCGCATGCATGGCTTCCAAGTCCAGAACTCGCATGAAAGATAGCTCCTCAAACAGATGTTCGTTTGCGAGTGCATTTGTAACGTCTGTCACATTCGGAGCCATTGTCCCGTCACCTTGATCTTCGTCTTCGTCTAGAGCTACAACTTTGTAATTGCTTTCAAACTCTTCCCCACTATCACTATTGTAATATTCCCGTTCAATATTTCGGTCGGTTTCAGATTGTTCGAATTCAATGTACAACTCGATGAACGATATTTGAGCGCGAGTTTGAATATACATTGAAAACATCTCTTGCATACTCGCTTCGTCGGTTACATATTTGGTTTGAAATTGAACGAATCCACCAAATACCGGTACGGAATATCTGTATGAAATACATGATATTTTTCTTGACATCTTAGAATCTACCTTTCCACAAATCACACCTTTTAGCTCTTCAAATGAGATTGTGAATGGAATAACAATATCTAACGGATTTTCACAACTAAATTTTACTCCTTCGGATGTTTGTAACAAAATATGACCAAAATAATATACTTTTAACGAGACTCTATCATCCATTTCTCACACTCTCATAAATATGAACTTCACTATCAAAATTTTTAAGTTCATATGAAATAAGAGAGATGTAGGAGTTGGGGGAAGAAGAAGAGAACAAAGAACAAGAAGGAGATCTGAGAAGTGGCATCCGAGTTCTACACACACATATATAAATATGTTTAAATCAGACCCACCGATTAATTTTGTCTGAATTAAATAAAATATATATCAAACAACTCGGACCATCCGAGTTCAATTTTACCAAAAAAAAAAAACTCAAATGGTCCGATTAACTCCGGCCAAATTCAAATTCTCCCTCCAACCAACTCGGATGGTCCGACTAGTGGTCAACTATTTTTAGAACAAAGAAATTGAATGGTCTGATTTTTTTCTACTATTGTTAAAAAAAGCCTGTCCCACACCAGTATCTAACACCTGTATTCTCCATATCTAAGCACAACTCACACATCGGTCGCATATCGAAAAAAATGAGCCTATTTTTTCGTATAGATACCCCAAATCTAAAGATTTAAATTTGTAGTTTTTAGTTTTTAATTTTTATTTTTAATTTTTTTAAAAATACAAATCTAAAGATTAGATTTGATTTGTATTTGAGTATTGAAAAAAATTAAACATACAAATTGGACCTCTAATTTGTTTAAAAATGAAACAAAATTTATCTCGCCACAAATTGAATGTGTACTATAAAATTTTTTAAATTTATATAAAAAAAACACACCAATTAATCATAGTATTGGACTATACATCATTTTTTTTTTCTAAAAGAAATAGCCTCTTAATATATATTGTTCATGTTCATTAATATATGGAGGAGTAGATTGAAATCTAAATTTTTCTTTTTCGTATAAATACTTAGTATCACCGAACTAATAATTCAATTTATTAATAATACATAAATAATATATGATATGATAAAGTTACTAAAAATATATTTATTTTTATTTTATTTTATTTTGTTTACCGGCCAGATTGGATGAAAGGATTTAAAGTTCGATTAGGGTATATATATATGAGTTGATTGATTTAAACTGGTGGATACAATTAGGGTGGAGTTTAAACTTTAACTTAACTGATTTATTGGCTATTGTAATTTGTCATCCTACTCAAATACTCTTAACGAAATTGATATATTTAATAATATACATAAATTATAACTATAATAAAAAATTTATTAAATTTTTAATGTGTAAAGATAGATTTAATTATTTTGCAGATCTTTATAGTTTTACCGAACTTTTAATTAGGTCTCTATACTTTTTTTCTTTTCAATTGGGTTTTTATATATTAATTTTTTTTCAATTTAGTTCCTATTAACGTTAAACGTTAAAAAAATGTTAGTGAATTGTAAAATTATTTGTATACCCTTAGAGACCCAATTGAAAAGAAAAAAACTATAGGAACCTAATTGAAAATTCGGTGAAACTATAAATATTTAATAAAAGATATTCCTATAATCCCTATTCAATGATTTTACGACATGAAAAATATTCTTATAATTTCTTTTATTTTGTCATCATCATTCTTTTGCTTATTTATATATAAATGGTACCAAAAATACCTTTTTTTTTACTTTTAAAATATCTTATCTTAAAAACATACAAAAATAATAGTAATAAGTATATGTAAAATTTGGTTTCCATCATTCAAGTATTCATTATGGTTACGTAACATTTTATATTTGTGTGAATTTATGAAATATAGTTTGTCTTTATCATATCATGGTACACCATAAAAAATCACAAGATTATATAATTTGTATTATTGAAATTTGAATCTAAAAATAAAACCATAGAAAACATAATTTTCAGTGTAATACAGATAATTTAGAAATCAGTTTTTGTATTGCAGCCTCCCACAATCTGAACTAGTATAAGATTAACAATAACATTGATAACGCTGATTTTCAAACTGAAAAAAAATTCTGAAAGAGCAGATTTGAGTTCATCAGGTGTCCTAATAAGATAGTTTTTTTCACAAAAAAATTCAATCAAAGCATGGTAATTTATTTTCGAAACAAAAGAAGTCGGAGTAAATCATCTTTGTGAGACCCATTCATCTCTTTGGGGTTCTTCGGACACTTCCATATACACCTCCATATACCCATCACTAAAAATAAAAAATGCATAACTATATTTAACACATTTCTATTCGCAACTTTTACATGCAACATCTATATAACATATAATATTATATACACAACATTTCAATCAACCATGGATGTATTGAAACCATTATGATAAAAAATAATAAATAATCTTACCTCAATGAAGTTAACAATGGCATTCAGGTTAGATCTATTAGCATCTTTCAGAGCTGACAGCACTTCTAAAATCATTGCATTGTACCTGGTAAGAAGATAAACAAAAGCAACCAAGTCTCAGGACAATTCAAAAGTAACAAAATACATTTTTTATTTTATTGAGGCATACAACAGTCTTAACCACAACTATAATCCTAATCCACATCATTTAATTGCAATAATTCATATAGTATTAGTGATATCAATTTGCATACTCACGAGAATTTTTGGCATCTTTGTCATTTTGAGGGAATCACTCATAGCAATAGAAAGATCAAGTTGATGAATCATAGTGGAAAGATCAAGTTGATGAATCATAGTGGAGACAGAGTAGCATCTTTCCCATTACTAGCAACACGATTGCAGCCTTGATTCTAGGAACCCTAGATTTTTTTTTACCTCTGAGTGTCATTGCTAATGCTCAAATTTCGCCACTTATCCTAAATTATCACAAAAGAACAAAAATTAAAAATCCTAAATATTTGACTCAGTTTTTTCATCAAATTTTACCATTTATCTAGAAAACAGAATACACGAAAAAAAATTAGACACATTGCAGTGAGATTTAAAACCTAAAGACGCAAAATTGAAAAGGCTACTTAGGAGAATTTTGTAACGTGAAGTGAGAAAGGGTGCGAATTGGAGATCTTTGGGAATGTTCTTCCACTTCGCTTTCCCAAATATTCTAGCTCATGCCCTATATTAAGAAACTTGTCACCATGATGTATGTCTATGGTAAAATTCGAATCTCCCATCACTACATTAAAAAAAAGAAGAAACAGAATCCTAATAAAACAGCATCATCACAGTAACAACAATCAACAATTAAGAATAAACCAAATTCATCATCAACAAAATTAATTTATATGTCAATTCACCAATTAACAAAATCCTTGTACATAAATATCCATATTATAAACCCTAAATAAACTATTATATCAAAACAATCCAGAAATCAATTCAACAAATAGATACTCAACCAATGCCATATTTCTAAAAAAATAAAATTAGCATAAACATCAAGTTTTAAAATTGAAAAAAGAAGTTTTTTTTGTCACATGTTTACAAACATTTCGAGTATAGGGAGATCGAGCAGAGGCACAACGCGGAGACGGGAGGCCAGGCGCTACGAGGCTCGGCTTCGTGCGGTGTAGCGATGTCAGGCGAGGCGAAGCAACACGAGGGCTCGGCGGGAGCGATGTCAGGCGAGGCGAAGCAACACGAGGGACGGCGACGGCTTGGACGGGCAAACGGCACAGAAGACCTCCGAACAGAAGAAAACAGAGCAGACTAGCGTAAAGAAGGAGGCGACGGACAGCAGACCACTAAGCGTCCATTGCAGATGACGCCAGAGACGGATAACGATGACGGACTGACACATGAGAGCAACTTAGGATTTTTTTTTCTTTGGGATAAAATGCAAGGGGTGCTTTTTGTATTTTGAAAAAATTAATGTTTGTTCAGCTAGTTACTCCAACTAACTGATAGGAATATTCATTTTTTACCAAGAATATTCTGTTATCTTAAACTTTTTTTCACGGTAGGAACTTAATTGAAAAAAAATTAACTTATAGGAACCAATTGAAAAGAAAAAAATATAGAGACCTAATTGAAAATTCGGTGAAACTATAAGGACCTGTAGAATAATTAAACCGTAAAGATATATATTTTTTAGAGTAGTAATTTGTTTTTTTTTTTTCATTTTTAGAGTCATAATGATATAATATTCTATTTTATTTTCTCATGTGTAACAAAAAGTGAGTAATAATATATTAATATACTACATAAAATAAAAGCACATTAATAAAAAAAAAGTAAAAAGTATATATTGTTAATGTTTTAGAATCTAAAGGCAATTAATTATTAAGCTATATATGCCATTTATAGTAACTTATTAGTAAGAAAAATTATTGTTTAAAAGATGTAAAGATCACCAACTAGGCAACTACGCGAATAAAATAAAGTAAATGCGAAGATGCAAAGTAAAGCTGGGGAGGGCGACCGAAAATACAAAAGGGAAAATTCCAAGGATGCTGCCGCATGTCACTCCAATTCCACAATTGCTTTTGTGAAGAAAAGTTACATATGGAATAGAATTATATTTAATTTGAAGGAATAGTACGAAAGGTAAAAAAGGAAAGAAAAAGAAAAGTAAAAAAAAAAGCAACAAGGCAAAGCTTACATACTCGAATACGAGAAGGAAAAAAAAAAAAAAAACCATCCATCCATGATCAGAACTCAGAAAAGAACACTAACAATACGGACAAGTAAATATTATTATTTTAGATTTATATTTCATCAATAATAATTTAATTTATAGATATTTATATATAAAAATATATAATTTATATTTATTAAAATTTATACTTATAAATTAATATAATTATATTTATATTTTTTAAAATTTATAAACATAAATGATAAAAATTTATTTATTAAAAATAATTTAATATTTATATTAGTCAAAATTATTAAAAATTGTTTGTCTCTTAGAACAACTATACAATTTTTTTTCTGTGCATGTTCTTTTTGTGTGTGTGTTTTTTTTTAAAAGAAAAACTATGACGCTAGAAATATATATAAATTGGATGAAATTAAGTTTGTCTTAATTTAGATTTGACTTTAAATATATATTGAATCAATTTTTTAGATCCTAACATAATGAAAACTAGGTCTTTAAAATTTTAACAATAAGTTATAAAAAAAATTTATTTATAAATAAACTTATTTATAATGCACTTATTTATAAAGAAAAAATTTGTTATTGAGAAATTAATATCCATATTTAAACTTAAATTTATTTATAAATGTTAATTTGATACTTTTTTTTATTTATTTTATAATTCAACAAGTGTGATTAAAAATAAAATAATAAACTTATAATTAATATAATATAATATTATAATTAATTTAAAAAATATATATTTTTTAGTTTTTTTAAAATGTACATGGGTCGAATAAAAATTAGATTTGTTTTGACCTGAACATAATTTTAAATAATGATCGAATCTATTTTTAAAACTCTTATCTGATCTTAAATTCAATAAAATCACACTAAAATAACTTTTAAAATATTGGGATCCATACTGGACATATGAGGACATATATACCCTTAATGACAGCCATACAACTTCCCTCTGTCTGCATGTGTGTGTGCTCTCTCTCTCTTGCACATGCGTGTGTGATGAAAAATATCCATTCTTTATTTTGATTGCATACACACAAATATTTCAAACTATACACAATAATAAAAGAAAGGGAAAAAGACATATAAATTTCTGACTTTTTAAATTTTTGACAAATATATCTTTGATAAAATTTAAATATAAAAAAGTTTTTGATTTTAATAAATGGATGACAATTTAGTTTTTCTATTTATTTGCCTCTCATATATCAAATGAAATTGGTTGACGTGATTAAAACGGTGTCCAGGTGTCCGTTACGGTGCCACGCTGGAAGGAAAATAAAGTTCAAAGGACAAATAAACCCTTGACGTCATTTTGGAAATAAAGTTCAAAAGACAAATAGGTCCTTGAGAATTTTTTTTATTATGCTTCTATTATACTTCTATTATGAGAATTTAGTTTATAAAATTATGCTTGTATTTTGAAATCTAGTTAACTTGTTGTATTCTGCAATTTAAATTATTTGTATTAAAATTGCAAAAATTGGACTTGTTCTGTTTCTACTTTTTTTTCTTAAATTGCATTAGTTCAGTTTTAGTGCATTTGTGTATTATATTAAGATTTGTTAAATTGCATTAGTTCAGTTTTCATCATACCAGTGGCATTAGTTAGCATCAGTTCATTTATGCATCAAGTTAGCATTAGTTTATTTGTGCATCATTCATGTATTAAGTTAGCATTAGTGCATTTGTGTATTATATTAGAATTGGTATCTTTATCCATAATAACATTACGAGAATAATTTTTTTTTAAATTATAGTTCACTTTGTTCTAACAGTATAAATTATGCATGACACAAAAGATTTGTAAAATCAAACTACTTTTAAAAAAAATCGTAAATTGACAAAAGTTTTTGACTAAGAAGACCAAGATATCTGCAGATAAAAAAATTAAATAATTAGATTTTTAGTTATTATTTTTATATGAAAAAGTCTAATTTTTTATTAATAATTAATTTTAACATTTGTCATTTAAAATTTAAAATAATTTAATGTGTATATTTTTACATTTAAAATATTTTAATTATAAAAAATATTGAATGACATATTTTGATTTGTCAAATTACTAATATAAAATATAATTATATATAGAGTAAAAATAGTAGAGAGAAATATAAAAATGGAGAGAGATAGATGAGAGAAGTTAAGAAAGGAGTTTATTAATTTTGAAAAAAAAATCTCAAGGACCTATTTGTCCTTCGAACTTTATTTGTAAAATGACGTCAAGGACTTATTTGTCCTTCGAACTTTATTCCCCTTCTAGCGTGACACCGTAACGGATACTTAGACACTGTTTCAGCCATATCAGCCAGTTCCGTTTGGTGTATGAGAGGCAAATAGACGGAAGGATTAAATTATCCTCCGTTTGTTAAAGTCAAAGATTTTTTGTATTTAAATTTTTTTAAAAATGTATTTATCAAAAATTTAAAAAGTCAAGAATTTATCTATTTTTTTTCTTAAAAAAATATTTTAAAATATGCATATGACAATACTTAAGATATCTTTATTTATATTAGGGGGGGAGAGGGAGAGGGAGAGGGAGGGGGAGGATGTATGACATTCTTTTTTTTGACTGGATGTACCAAGGTCTTTGTTTCAGTTAAAAATGTTAAAATAAAGCAAGTGACACATGAACTGACTTTGCAATAAAAGGATAAATTAAAAACATAAATAATATAGAAAAGAGAAAGAAATTAATCCACCTTAGTAGAAAACCTCTTTCTTCAATTTTAACTAAAAAGCAGTCTAAATTTTAAAAAAATTGTGAATTGACCTTTAGAGTTGTTCTAAATATGCAAAATAATTCTCTAAAGCCCCCTTGAATAAATGTGTAATTTATCTAAATAAGTTTCGTATACATTGTTTTGAAATCCAAAGAATAATTAATAATACACATCACATAAAGTTTAAAGAGATAAAATGCAATTAATTATTTCTTTCTTTCATTTTTTTCCTATCCTTGTTCTTTTTTCTTTTTCTTCTTTTATTTATTTATTTTTTTAATTTTTAAACAGAGAAAGTACTTGTGAAACTAGTCATACATTCAATTATTCGTGTTGGTTGGGTGAGTACCACTCAACACAAACACCATGGATTTTATTATTTGCTACTACTACTATTCAATTATACTTTGATGATGACATTGGTATCACTGTACCACTTGTTGGGTCGCTAAGATAACATAAGATGAGAAGACACTACATCCAACTCAAAATCTGTTAATGGGTCTCTCATCTTATAAACTTTCAATTTTTTTTTATTTTTTTAATGTGGGACTAATTTTATACACCTCACACTTACAACATTAACACATGTCACTACTCATTTTTTTTGCGCTTTTTGTAGCGCACAAATTTTTGTTGGAGGACACAAATTTATTGATACAGCACACAAATCTTTGCATATAGTACAAATTTTTACTGTAAATATATTTTGTTAGTTTGGTGAGTCAATGTTTTGAATATGTAGTTCTCAAAAAATTTCTATACTGCACATAAAAAATTTTATGCTATGCAACTTTTGTGGTCACAAAAATTTATGTGTTGTGCGTATTTCATTGGTTGAGTGTCAATGTTAAAAATGTTTGTGTTGAATACTAAAATTTGTGTATTGTATACAAAAATTTATATAGTGTACATTAAATTTTCTGTGTAAAAAGAAAAAGAAGTGACAGCGACGATAATGATGATAGTGACAGCAGTGGTAACAATAACGGTTGAAGATGGAAGAAAAAACGTATGAAAAAGAAGATCAGCATTGATCGTTAAAAAAAAAGTGAGTGTAAATATTTTTATTTTTAAACAATTTAGTTAAATTTAATGACTTAAAAAATTTAAATATCTAGTATCTTTTGTATGATATAATATATATTTTAATTTGTATCACACATGCAAGTGCGTAACTACAAAAATATAATGTTGTCTTCTAGTACAATTAAAAACTCACTAAATGTTTTTTTAATTTGTGATAATTGATAATTAGTGACTTAATTAAATGGGATCACATGAGTGGACATACACAAAAATATACATCAAACGAATAACGTATAAAAGTGTTTCATTCATGTGATGGATCCAAAATTTTGTCCAATACGAATAAACGACCGTTTGGTGCGGGTGGCCATGCATGGTACCGTACGGGAGAGAAGAATGTTAGCTGCGTTAGAAAACTTTGGTAGTTATATGTTATATGGTAGTTGAGGAGTAATCATATAAATGTAAGTATATATCAATGACATTTTGTTGTACCTATTTATTCTAGGTTCGATCTCTCTTTTAGTTATAAGCTATGTAATGATGTGGTGGCACAGAATCACAAGGACATAGAGATAATGCGGCTGCATTCAACTTTTCATCATAAACTTTCATCATGTAGCGTCATGCACGAAACAAACAAGTGATAACAAATTAAAACTTGTTGACCTAGATGAACTTTTAGAGATGTGCAGATTAATTGAGAGGGTGCTTCTTGAGCTGGCTTATAAAATGAGTTTAATTTTGATAATAGTGTAAAATATTTTATACAATTATGTTATCACAACGGTTTTTTGAGATGACTATTTACGCGTGCAGTTAAGGTAAAAGATAATTATATTTATTAATATAGTGTTATGAAATTGGATACATGTGTAAAATAATTTTTTAGATCGTACATCAAAATTAAATAATAATTACTTTTGTAAAATAAATTAGTTTCTTTTCGTTTTCATCCAATTATATATATATATATATATATATATATATATATATATATATATATATATATATATATATATATATTAGACAAATAAATGTCTAATAAATAGTATTATAAAATAGTTAAATTAAAAAAAATTATTATTAAATAAATTAGTCTCTTTTAAAATGACGAAAAAATTAATATGTCTTATAGAAATTATTTTTAAAAATTTTAATGAATAAAAAATTATTAAACAAAAATATCCAATATAAAATTTCATAAAAGTCGATTTAAATATTTATCCAATGATTATATACTTGTATACTTAGAAAGCAAGTATATATGACAATCTTTTCTTTTCTTTTATGTTCTGTCAAGATTTTTTTATCTTTTATTTCCTTTTTGGGTGAAAGGCTTGAAATTATTTTGGGCCTCGATGGTTACCACCTAACATAACCCCATGACGAGAAGATCTACATAGACATGCTAGGTTAATGTGTGTATGGGATGCGTCTGTGAGTGTGTTGTAAGGCCAAAAACACCACAAAGACATGCAGAAAGGAAGCCTGATCACAGTCCACAATAAACAACCGTCAAGGACAGCCTATTTCAAAAGAAAATTAAAAAACATAAAATCAAGAGTTGAGAGCTGGTTAGTGTTTTTTAAATATATGGATACAAACACAAATACACAAAAAATATATACTTAAAGATATACAAATTTTTATTCTATTTGATGATAATAAATAAGACACGCTAATATAAATTAAATATTAACTAACAAGATACCTGCGCGACGTGTGGACAATACATACGTAAATTAGAAGGACGTGAATATAAAGAATTATTGGTTATTTAACTGGTGTAAAAAAGAAATGACCATCTTTATTATTTTTAAAGTATTTATAAAATTTGAAGTAAATTGTAAGCATTTCAATAAAGAAAAAAAAAGGGAGACATGAAGAATATTAGACTATTCTAGTATTATTTGTATATGCAATGATAATATGAATAATAGCTTAAAGCATTTAAAATATAATTCCATCAAATTGATTGAGTAAGGTCTCACTTGTATTAAATATGAATATTGAAAAAATATTGTAATGGAAGAAATAATGGTTTGAACGTAGGATAAATAGTTGTGAGTTAATAAGTTATAGTTGCTAACAATTGCAAAGAAAAACTGTAAAAATATGAAAATGATATAAGGTTGTAGTAATAAAGTTATAGATAAATAGTTAGGGTTGGATAAATGAAAATGAGTGCATAGAAGAATTATGTAATAATAAAAATATATCTGATGCTGAATGCATTGTCATATATTTCTGAAGATTTCAAGGTAAACAACATTTTCTGTTTTATTTGTGTTTTCATCATGAGCAATTATAATTTTCAACTCCTTTTTATTTGTGACTTTCGAGATGGTAACATAAAATTGACCGTGAGCGAAGACATTTTTTTAATAGCAATCCCACGTGATTCAAGAATTGTCCTTGACTTTTGTTGATTGTCATTGCGTAAGATAGCAAAATGGGAAATTGTCTCCATTGGAATCTAAGAGTAGCTTGGCATCTGACGGTGTGAGTGTCATTATAGGAATAAATACCTTATTGACGGAGTCGTTGGAATTTAACAATTTTGCTTCAATAACTTTATCTACAAGTCTTGTAATTATCAACTTGGTACCATTGCAAAGGCCTGATGAGTGATCAATATTTCTAATAAGCATCACAGGACAACCAATCTTGAGCTTCAATTCATGATTTGGAACTCTCAAGCACTTAATTGTTGCTAAAAATTCTGGTGTGTGCATAGCTTGAATTTCATTGCTACCTCCTTTGAACAGACATTTGTTGGAACTAACATAGGTCTTGCATTCATTGCTGTTCATTGCAGTCATGTAATCATTTACCTCATCTACAACATAAATCGTAGGAGCTAAGACAGTGTGACCTTTCAAGTTACTTTCGTTACACATGTCAGCAATGTAATCAGAATAGATTACTTCGATAATGACCTAAATAGGATCACTATAATCAGTGATAAGGAATTCAGGCGGTATGTTAATGCTATTGCAGCCATCACATGTTCTTTCAGATATTCCGTTGCCGACTTAAATTATCCATTCAACAAATTGCTTTAAACCTTCTACCTGACCATCTGTAATGGTAGATTGCAGTCGCATGTTTACAATGAGCTTTAATACTTCACAATGTTGCCATAGGTATGAAGAGTTTAAAGACACATTAACAATGTCATATCTTGTTCCTTTTGGGATCATAGGCAAAATTTGCCAAAAATTTCCGCCGAAAACAATTGTTTTACCTCCAACAGGAAGTGCTGGTTATGATCATCTTTGAATCTCATCAAATCCTTCAATTTCTTATCCAATGCCTCGAAACAAAATTTTCTCATCTTGGGAGCTTCGTCTGTTACAATTAATTATGCTAATGGACTTCCTTGCTTAATGTAGCAAGTAGAGAACTCATTTGGAGTTAATGGTATGGTAAACCTAGAATGTGCAGTTCGATCTCCAGGTAACAGTAGAGAGGCAATGCTACTAAATGCAACAGTTAGCACTATTTGTCCATGTGATCTTAGTGCTAAAGCTAAAGTTATCCAAAGAAAAATTTTTCTGTACCTCCATGGCCATACAAAAAGAACACACATCCATGTTGACTGCCCGTAAAGCTCATGATTTTATCATATACCCCCTTTTGCTCGACAATTAATATCGAGAGGCAGTCATTATGTTGCTTTTCTAACCAAACACAATCATAATTTAACTCATCAAAAATCATTTTGTTCCGCGTCCTAAGATGGTCGGTATCTCCTGATGGAAATGGCATGGTTGGATAATCGTGCAAGCTTTTTTCATTGTTGTTCAAGATTTGTTCAAAATGTCAATCAAGGTTAAATCCCTTAATTCTTCGTTGTTGAGAAGTAGATATGAAATGTTTAGAAAGTTAATTGAGATGTCATGGATTGCAATTCGTTCATTACCATGTAGCCCAAACATGACTTGATGATCATGCAAAATTCCATCACTTAATAGGATGGACGTTTTTTCCTCAGACAACTTCCGATCACACCATTGAATTAGACAATAGTAGAATCGCAAACCGTAAGAACCAGATTTTAGAATAAAATAATAAACCGATTAATTAGAATAAAATAATAATTTAATTGTCCGAAATATTTCGAAAATATAAAAATATTATTTTGAAAATATAAATGTGAAATTTGGATTTAGTAAATTTTTTCTAAGGTTTTTTAGGATTTTCTAGGGTTTTTTAGGTTTTCGAGGATTTTTTAGTGTCTTCGAGGGTTTATGGGTTTTTCTAGGATTTTTTAGGGGTTTCTTAGGGTTTTCTAGGATTTTCTAGGGTTTTCTAGGGTTTTTCTATGGTTTTCTAGGATTTTCTAGGATTTTTAACTATTTTCTAGAGTTTTCTAGGTTTTTTTTTGTGTTTTCTAGAGATTTTCTAGAGTTTTCTTGTGTTTTCTTGGGTTTTTCTAGGTTTTTCTACGGTTTTCTATGTTTTCTAGGGTTTTCTACGTTTTTCTATGGATTTTCTAGGATTTTTATGGTTTTCTAGGGTTTTCGGCGGTTTTTTTAGGATTCTCTAGGGTTTTTGAGCATTTTTCAATGATTTTATAAGTTTTTCTAGGATTTTCTAGTATTTTTTTAATGTTTTGTAGGATTCTCAAGGGTTTTTCAAGGTTTTTCTCGGGTTTTTCTAAGATTTTCTATCATTTTTAAATGTTTTCTAGGTTTTTTTACTGTTTTATAGGGTTTTCTAGGATTTTCTAGGGTTTCCAAGCGGTTTTCAAAGTTTTTCTAGGGTTTTGTTAGGGTTTTCCAGTATTTTTTAGAGTTTTTGAGGATTTTTTAGGGTTTTTCTATGGTTTTTAGTTTTTTCTAGGGTTTTCTAGGATTTTTTCAGGGTTTTATAGGGTTTTCTAAGAATTTCGAAGGTTTTCTAGGATTTTTTAGAGTTTTCAAATTTTTTTAGTATTTTTGAGGGTTTTCTTAGGGTTTTTTAAGGTTTTCTATAGTCTTCTAGGATTATTTTAGGGTTTTATAGGGATTTCTAGAGTTTTCTATGGTTTTTTAGGGTTTTCGAGTATTTTTCTGAGGTTTTCTAGGGTTTTATATGATTTTCTAGGATTTTCTAAGCTTTTTTAGTATTTTCTGGAGTTTTCAATGGTTTTTAGTGTTTTCTTAGAGTTTTCTAGGGTTTTTTTTAGTTTTCTAGGGTTTTATAGGGATTTTTATGGATATATAGGATTTTCATAGGATTTTCTAGGATTTTCTAGAGTTTTTTTGGATTTTTAGGATTTTATAACGTTTTCGAGGGTTTTTCTAGGAATTTTTATGGTTTTATAGGTTTTTCTAGAATTTTCTAGGGTTTCTTAGGATTTTCTAGGATTTTCAAGATTTTTCTATGGTTTTCTAGGGTTTTTCTAGGGTTTTGTGGGGTTTTTATACGATTTTCTAGGGTTTTCTAAGGGTTTTTAAGGGTTTTCTAGAGTTTTCTTACGATTTTCTAGTATTTTTTAGGGTTTTCTAGCATTTTCTATAGTTTTTCAAGGATTTTTAGGTTTTTCTATGATTTTCTAGGGTTTTCTTTAGGTTTCTAATAGGTTTTTCAAGGGGTTTCTAGGGTTTTTTTAGAGTTTTCTATGTTGTGTGGGAGTTTTTGAGGGTTTTCTTAGTATTTTTCACGACTTTTTAAGAGTTTTCTAGGGTTATTTTTGGGTTTTCTAGGATTTTTGAGGGGTTTTCAGGATTTTCTAGGATTTTCTAGGATTTTCTAGGATTTTCTAAGATTTTGTTAGGTTTTTAGAGGGTTTTTTAGTGTTTTCTAGGATTTTCTAGGGTTTTTCTAGATTTTCTAGGATTTTTTTATTGTTTTCTAAGTTTTTTTAGTGTTTTATAGGGTTTTCTAGGGTTTCTCTAGGATTTTCTATGGTTTCCTAAGGATTTTCAATGTTTTTCTATGGTTTTCTTAGGGATTTCTAGCATTTTTAGGATTTTCTTGGATTTTCTAAGGTTTTCTAGAGTTTTTTTAAGATTTTCTAAGGTTTTATATGTTTAGGTTTTTCTAAGGATTTCTATGATTTTATACGTTTAGGATTTTCTAGGGTTTTTTTGGGTCTAAGGTCTAGGGTCTAGGGGTCTAAGATTTTATAGAATTTTTTAGGGTTTTCTAGGTTTTTCTATGCCTTTCTAAGGTTTTTCAACGGTTTTCTAGGATTTTTAGTATTTTCTAGAGTTTTCTAAGGTTTTTCTACGATTTTCTACGTTTTTCTAGGGTTTTTTTAGAATTTTCTAGTATTTTTTAAGTTTTCTAGGATTTTTTAGGGATTTCTAGGGATTTCTTAGTATTTTCTAAGGTTTTCTAGGGTTTTTTGGGGTTATTTTAGGGTTTTCTAGGGTTTTCTTAGGGTTTTCAAGGATTTTTGAGGGTTTTTTAAGGTTTTCTAGAGTTTTTTTTAGAGTTTTCTAGATTTTTATAGGATTTTCTAGGATGTTTTAGGGTTTTATAGGATTTCTAGGGTTTTCAAGGGTTTTCTCGGTTTTTCTAGGATTTCTAGGGTTTTTTAGTATTTTCTAGGATTTTCTAGGGTTTTCTAGTGTTTTCTAGGATTTTTCTAAAGTTTTCTATGTTTTTCTAAGTTTTTTTAGGATTTTCTACGGGTTTTCTAAGGTTTTTTTACGATTTTCCAGAGTTTTCGAGCGTTTTTCTAGGGTTTTATAAGATTTTATAGGTTTTTAGGATTTTTCAGGGTTTTATCAGGGTTTTCTAGCATTTTCTAGGATTTTCTAGGATTTTTCAGGATTTTTCTATGGTTTTCTAGGATTTTTTTTGGATTTTCTAGGGTTTTTTTAATGTTTTCTAGGTTTGTTTGTGTTTTATATGGTTTTTTTGGGTTTTTCTAGGATTTTCTAGGGTTTCCTAGAAGTTTTCAAGGTCTTTCTAGAATTTTCTTAGGGTTTTTTAGCATTTTTAGGGTTTTCTAGGATTTTCTTAGAGCTTTCTAGATTTTTTTTGAATTTTCTAGGGTTTCTTAGAGTTTTCTAGGTTTTCTAGGATTTTCGAGGTTTTTCTTAGGATTTTCTAGAGTTTTTAGAGTTTTCTAGGGTCTTCTAGGGTTATTTTATGGTTTTCTAGGAATTTTGAGGGTTTTTAGGGTTTTCTTAGAGTTTTCTAGAAGTTTTCCAAGGTTTTCGAGCATTTTTTATGGGTTGTCTAGGGTTTTATAGGTTTTTCTAGGATTTTCTAGTGTTTTATAGGGTTTTCTAAGGTTTTTTTAGGTTTTCTAGGGTTTTCTTCGGTTTTTCTAGCTTTTTTCTAGGATTTTCTAGGGTTTTCTAGGGTATTTTAGAGTTTTCAAGTTTTCTAGTATTTTCTTAGGTTTTTTAGGGTTTTTAGGGTTATTTTAGGATTTTCTAGGATTTCTAGGGTTTTCTAGGGTTTTCTAGGGTTTCTAGGGTTTCTCAAGGGTTTTATAGAATTTTTTGTATTTTTTAGGATTTTCTAAAGTTTTTCTAGTGTTTTCTAGGGTTTTCTATATTTTTTACGATTTTTAGGGTTTTCTCATGATTTTCTTGGGTTTTTAGGGTTTTTTAGAGTTTTTTAGGTTTTCTAGGGTTCTCGAGAATTTTCTTAGGGTTTTCTAAGATATTTTAGGATTTTCTAGGATCTTCTAGGGTTATTTTAGGGTTTTCTAAGAATTTCTAGGGTTTTCTTGAGTTTTCTTGAGTTTTCTAGGGTTTTCAAGGGTTTTTCTATGATTTTTTTAGAGTTTTTTTGGGTTTTTTAGAGTTTATAGAATTTTCTAGAATTCTTTAGTATTTTCTTGGGTTTTTTAGGGGTTTTTATATTTTTCTAGGGTTTTTAGGATTTTCTTAGTATTTTCTAGGGTTTTTAGGATTTTCTATGGTTTTCTAGGAATTTTTAGGGATTTCTAGGGTTTTCTTATGTTTTATAGGGTTTTAGATGGTTTTTAGGATTTTTTTAGCGTTTTCGAGGGTTTTTCTAGGGTTTTCTAGCATTTTATAGGTTTTTCTAGAATTTTCTAGGATTTTCTTAGGTTTTTTAGGATTTTCTAGGATTTTTTAAGGTTTTTTTGTGTTTTCTAGCATTTTTCTAGGGTTTTCTAAAGATTTCTACTTTTTTTTCTAGGGTTTTCTAGGATTTTTAGGGTTTTCGACAGTTTTTTAGGATTTCCTAGGATTTTTGCACATTTTCTAGGGTTTTCTAGGGATTTATAGGTTTTTCTTGGATTTTCTATGGTTTTTTTAGGTTTTCATAGGATTTTCTATGGTTTTCTTAGGGTTTTCTAGGGTTTTCTTAGGATTTTCTAGATTTTTCTAGTGTTTTCTAGGGTTTTTTAGAGTTTTCTAGGATTTCTAGGGTTTTCGAGGATTTTCTTAGGGATTTCTTGGATTTTTTAGGGCTTTTCATGGTCTTCTAGGGTTATTTTAGGGTTTTCTAGGAATTTCTAGGGTTTTCCAGGATTTTCTTAGTGTTTTCTAGGTTTTCTAAGGTTTTCGAGGGTTTTTTTTGTTTTCGTGGGTTTTATCAAGTTTTTCTAGGATTTTCTAGGATTTTCTAGGGTTTTTTAGGGTTTTCTAGGATTTTTAGGGTTTTTCGAGTTTTCTAGGATTTTTCTAGGGTTTTCTAGGGATTTCTAGTGATTTTCTTGGGTTTTTAGGGTTTTTTAGATTTTTCTAGGATTTTCTAGGGATTTTTAGGGTTTTCTAGGGGTATCTTAGGGTTTTTGAGGGTTTTTTACCGTTTTCAAGGGATTTTCTAAAGTTTTCTAGGTCTTTCTAGGCTTTTCTAGAGTTTTCTTTGGGTTTTCTAGGATTATCTAAGGTTTTTTTATGTTTTTCTAGATTTTTTAAGATTTTTCTAGGGTTTTCTAGAATTTTCTTGGGATTTCTAGGGCCTTCTAGGGTTTTCTAGGGTTTTCGAGAGTTTTCTTGGGTTTTATAGGTTTTTCTCGGGCTTTCTAGGATTTTCTAGGGTTATCTAGGATCTTCTAAGGTTTTCTAGGGGTTTTAAAGGATTTTCTAGAGTTTTATAGGATTTTCTTGGGGTTTTCTAGCGTTTTTTACGGTTTTCTATGTTTTCTATGGTTTTCTAGGGTTTTTTAGGATTTAGTAGGGTTTTCGAGTATTTTTTAGGGTTTTCTAAGGTTTTATAGGTTTTTCTAGGGTTTTCTTAGGGTTTTCTATGGATTTCTAGAGTTTTCTAAGATTTTCTAGGTTTTTCCAGGGTTTTGCTAAGGTTTTTTAGGGTTTTCTTGGTTTTTCTACGATTTTCTAAATTTTTCTATAGTTCTCTTAGGATTTTCTAGTGGTTTTCAGAGTTTGCTAGGTTTTTAGTATTTTCGAGGGTTTTCTTAGGATTTTCTAGGGATTTTAGGGTTTTTCTAGTATTTTTAGGGTCTTCTTGGGTTTTCTAGGATTTTCTAGGGATTTGCTAGGGGTTTCTAGTATTTTCGAGTGGTTTTTAGTGTTTTTCGAGGGTTTTCTATTATTTTCTAGGGTTTTCTACGATTTTTTAGTGTTTTCTAGGATTCTCTATGGTTTTTGAGAGTTTATTAGGATTTTTTAGGGCTTTCGAGGATTTTTCTAGGGTTTTCTAGAGTTTTATAGGATTTTCTAGGGTTTTTTAGGATTTTCTTTGAATTTTTAGGATTTTCTAGGGTTTTTCTAGGATTTTCTAAAGTTTTCTAGGGGTTTTCTATGATTTTCTTAGGATTTTACAAGGTTTTTTTAAGGGTTTTCTAGGTTTTTCTATGGTTTACTAAAGATTTCTACTGTTTTCTTAGTGGTTTATAGGGTTTTTTTAGAGTTTTCTAGGTTTTCTAGGATTTTCGAGGATTTTTTTAGGGTTTTCTAGGTTTTTTATGTTTTTCTAAGTTTTTTCTAGGGTTTTTTTAGAATTTTCTAGGATTTTTGTGGGTTTTCTAAGATTTTATAAGGTTTTTTAAGGTTTTTCTAGGATTTTCTTAGGGTTTTATAGGATTTTCTTAGGGTTTTCTAGGTTTTTCTATGATTTACTAAAGTTTTCTACGGTTTTCTTAGGGTTTTATAGGATTTTTTAGAGTTTTTTAGGTTTTCGAGGATTTTTGAGGATTTTTTTAGGGTTTTCTAGTATTTTTATGGTTTTCTAAGATTTTGTAGGGTTTTTTAGGATTTTCTTGGATTTTCTAGGGTTTTCTTAGGGTTTTTAGGGGTTTTTAGGATTTTCGAGGGTTTTTTTTAGTGTTTTCTTGTGTTTTTTAGATTTTTATAGGATTTTATAGGATTTTCTTAGGATTTTATAGGGTTTTCTAGGATCTTCTAAGGCTTTTCTAGGATTTTTTAGGGCTTTTCTAGGATTTCCTAAGGTTTTCTAAAGGTTTCTAGGGTTTTTAGTGTTTTCTAAGATCTTCTAGGGTTTTTGATGGTTTTTTAGAGTTTCTAGTATTTTCGGGGGGTTTTCTAGGATTTTTTAAGGTTTTATAGGTTTTTTTAGGATTTTTTAGGGTTTTCTTAGTGTTTTCTAGGATTTTCTAAGGTTTTCCTTGGGTTTTCTAGGATATTATAGGATTTTTCTAGGTTTTTCTAGGGTTTTCTTAGGGTTTTCTAGCATTTTCCAGGGTTTTCTAGGGTTGTCTAAGATTTTCGAGGGCTTTTCTAGGATTTTCTAGGGTTTTCTTATGGTTTTCTTATGGTCTTCTAGGATTTTCTAGGGTTCGTAGGATTCTCTAGGGTTTTCTATGGTTTTTTAGGGTTTTCTAGGGATTTCTAGGGATTTCTAGGGTATTTTAGGGTTTCTTAAGGTTTTCTAGGGTATTTTAGGGTTTTCGAGGGTTTTCCTAAGGTTTTCTATGGTTTTTACTGTTTTTAAGAGTTTTCTAGGGTTCTTCTAGGATTTTTGAGGGTTTTCTAGCATTCTCAAGGGTTTTTCTAAGACTTTATAGGTATTTCTAGGATTTTCTAGGATTTTCTTAGGGTTTTCGAGGGTTTTTTAGGATTTTTCTAGGATTTATGGGTTTCTAGGGTTTTTCTAGTATTTTCTAGGGTTTTTTAGGTTTTCTAGCGTGTTTTAGGGTTTTCTAGGGTTTTTTAGGGTTTTCTAGGAATTTCTAGGGTTTCTAGCAGTATCTTAGAATTTTCTAGGGTTTTCGAGGGTTTTTTAGGGTTTTCAAGGATTTTTCTAGGGTTTTATAGATTTTTCTATGGTATTTTAGAGTTTTCTTATGGTCTTCTAGTATTTTCTAGGATTTTCTAGGGTTTTTTAGGATTTTCTAGGGTTTTTCTAGGGTTTCTTTTGGATTTTCTAGGATTTTTTAGGATTTTTTTATAGTTTTCTAGGGGTTTTTAGGATTTTCTAGGATCTTCTAGGGATTTCTAGAGATTTCTAGGGTTTTCTAGGATTTTCTTAGGGTTTTTGAGGGATTTTCTAGGGTTTTCTTGAGTTTTATGGGTTTTCTAGGGTCTTTTAGAGTTTTCTAAGATTTTCTAAGGTTTTTTTAGGGGTTTCTAGGGTTTTTTATGATTTTTCTAGGGTTTTCTAGAATTTTCTAGGGTTTTTCTTGGGTTTTCTAGAGTTTTCTACATTTTTCTAGTGTTTTCTACGGGTTTTCTATGTTTTTTTAGGCTTTTTAGGATTTTCAAGGTTTTTTTTAGAATTTTTCTAGGGTTTTCGAGCATTTTTCTAGGATTTTCTGGAGTTTTATAGGTTTTCTAGGATTTTATAGTGTTTTCTTAGAGTTTTCTATGGTTTTCTAGGGTTTTCTATAATTTTCTAGGATTTTTCAGGGTTTTTCTAGGATTTTCTAAGGTTTTTTAGGTTTTCTCTAGGTTTTTTAGGGTTTTCTTACAGTTTTATAGGATTTTCTAGGGTTTTCTAGGATTTTCTAGGGTTTTCTTAGAGTTTTCTAGGGGTTTCTAGCGTTTTTTAGGGTTTTTTAGAGTTTTCTATGATTTTCTACGATTTTCAAGGGTTTTTTTAAGGTTTTCAAAGGCTTTTTTAGAATTTTCTAGGGTTTTTCTAGGGTTTTTTGGGTTTTTCTAGCGTTTTCTAAAATTTTCGAGAATTTTTTAAGGTTTTCTAGAGATTTCTAGCGGTTTTCTTGGATTTTTTAGGATTTCCTATAGTTTTTTTAGGATATTTTAGGGTTTTCTAGAGTTTTCTTGGTTTTATAGGGTTTTCGATGGTATTTTTAGGTTTTTCTAGTTTTTTTAGGGATTTCTAGGTTTTTCTAGGGATATTTTAGGGTTTTCTAAGGTTTTCTAGGGTTTTCGAGGGTTTTTCAGGGCTTTCGAAGGTTTTTTGAGGGTTTTTCTAGGGTTCTCTTCGGTTTTTATTGGTTTTCTACTTTTTTTTGGATTGTTCTCGGGTTTTCAAGTGTTTTCGAGGATTTTTTGGGATTTTCTAGGGTTTTCTACGGTTTTCTTAGGGTTTGTAGGGCTTTCTAGGGTTTTCTAGGATTTTCTATAGCTTTTCTAGTATTTTTTAGGACTTTTTAGGTTTTTCTATGATTTTTTAGGGTTTTCTAGGGATTTTCTAATGTTTTCTATGATTTTCTAAGGATTTTTAGGGATTTTCTAGGGTTTTCTTTTAGTTTTCTAGGATTTTTTACAGTTATCTTGGGTTTTCTTTAGGTTTTCTAGGGGTTTCTAGGAATTCTTAGGTTTTCTTAGTGTTTTCTTGGGTCTTCTAGGTTTTCTAAAATTTTTTAGGATTTTCTAGGATTTTCTTGAGATTTCTAGGATTTTCTAGGGTTTTTTAGCATTTTCTAGGGTTTTCTTAGAGTTTTCTAGGGTTTTTAGCATTTTCTAGAGTTTTTCTAGGATTTTCTAAGAATTTCTAGTGATTTTCTTGGGTTTTTTAGAATTTTCTAGGGTTTTAAAGGGTTTTCTAGAGTTTTCTAGGTTTTCTGGGATTATAAGGGTTTTCTAAGATTTTTTAGGGTTTTCTAGACTATTTCTAGCATTTTTAGTATTTTCTAGGTTTTTAGGGTTTTACAACGTATTTCTAGGGTTTTTAGGATTTTCTAGGGTATTTCTAGGATTTTTTAGGGTTTTTAGATTTTCTATGGTATTTATAGAGTTTTCTAGAATTTTTAAGGTTTTTTAGGGTATTCTAGGATTTTCTATGGTTTTCTATGATTTTATAGGGTTTTCTAGCATTTTTAGAGTATTTATAAGGTATTTCTAGGATTTTTAAGGTACCTCTAGTGTTTTCTAGGGTTTTAAAGTTTTCTAGCATTTTTAGGGTATTTATAGGATATTTCTAGGATTTTTAGGGATTTTTTCTTTAGATTCTCTTGGGTTCTTAGGATTTTCTAAGATTTTTAGGATTTTCTAGGGTATTTCTAGATTTTCTAGGGCTTTTAAGTTTCCTAGGGTTTTCTAGGGTATTTCAAGTATTTAAGGGTTTTCTAGGATTTTCTAGGGTATTTCTAGGGAATTTCTAGGATTTTTATTGTTTTCTAGGAAATTTCTAAGATTTTTAAGGTTTTCTAGGGTATTTTTAGGGTTTTCAAGAGTTTTTTAGGGTTTTCTATGGTTTTCGAGGGTTTTTCTAGGATTTTCTAGGGTTTTCTAGAGTTTTTCTTGTGTTTTCTAGGATTTTCAAGGATTTTCTATGATTTTCTTGGATTTTTTAGGGATTTCTAGGGATTTCTGAGGGTTTTTTAGGTTTTTCTAGGAGTTTTCTTGTGTTTTCTATGGTTTTCTACGATTTTCTAGGATTTTCGAGGGTTTTTCTAGGGTTTTCTAGGGTTTTCGAGAGTTTTTTAGGGTTTTCTATGGTTTTCGAGGGTTTTTCTAGGATTTTCTAGAGTTTTCTAGGATTTACTAGGATTTTTGAGGGTCTTTCTAGGGTTTTCTAGGATTTTCTAGGGTTTTTCTAGGGTTTTCGAGGGTTTCTTAGGGTTTTTCTAGTATTTTCTAGGGTTTTCTAGGGTTTTTAGGGTTTTCTATGATTTTCGAGGGTTTTCTAGGATTCTCTAGGGTTTTCTAGGATTTTCTAGGGTTTTCGAGGGTTTTTTTAGGGTTTTCTAGGTTTTTCTAGGGTTTTCGAGGGTTTTTTTAGGGTTTTTCTAGTATTTTCTAAAATTTTCGAGAGTTTTTTTATGGTTTCTATGGTTTTTGAAGGTTTTTCTAGGATTTTCTAAGGTTTTCTAGGGTTTTTCTAGAGTTTTCTAGGGTTTTTTAGGGTTTTCTAGGAGTTTCTAGGGTTTTCTACGCTTTTCTAGGATTTTCTAGGGTTTTTCTAGGATTTTCTAGGTTTTTTAGGTTTTTTTAGGGTTTTCTAGGATTTCCTAGGGTTTTTCTAGGGTTTTCGAGGGTTTTTTTAGGTTTTTCTAGTATTTTCTAGGGTTTTCAAGGGTTTTTTAGGGTTTTCTATAGTTTTCGAGGGTTTCGAGGGTTTGCTTGGATTTTCTAGGGTTTTCTAGGGTTTTCTAGGGTTTTTCTAGGGTTTTCTAGGGTTCTCTAGGGTTTTCTAGGCTTTTCTAGGGTTTTCGAGGGTTTTTTAGGGTTTTTCTAGTATTTTCTAGGATATTCAAGAGTTTTTTTATTGTTTTCTATGATTTTCGAGGGGTTTTCTAGGATTTTCTAAGGTTTTCTAGGGATTTTTAGGGATTTCTAGGGTTTTCTAGGGTTTTCTACGCTTTTCTAGGATTTTCTAGGGTTTTTCTACGTTTTTCTAAGGTTTCCTAGGTTTTTTAGGATTTTTCTAGGGTTTTCTAGGATTTTCTAGGGTTTTTGAGAGTTTTTTCTAGGATTTTCGAGAGTTTTTTAGGATTTTCTATGGTTTTCGAGGGTTTTTCTATGATTTTCTAAGGTTTTTTAGGGTTTTTCTACGCTTTTGTAGGATTTTCTAGGGTTTTTCTAGGGTTTTCTAGGGTTTTTTAGGGTTTTTGAGAGTTTTTCTAGGGTTTTCTAGGATTTTCTAGGATTTTCTAGGGTTTTTTAAGGTTCTCTAGGGTTTTCTAGTGTTTTTTAGGCTTTTTCTAGGGTTTTCTAAGATTTTCTAGGGTTTTCTAGGGTTTTTCTAGGGTTTTCTAGTATTTTCTAAGGTTTTCTAGGATTTTTCTAGGTTTTTCTAAGGTTTTCTAAGTTTTTCTAGGGTTTTTCTAGGGTTTTCTAGGATTTTTTAGGGTTTTCTAGGGTTTTCTACGCTTTTCTTGGATTTTCTAGGATTTTTCTAGGGTTTTCTAAGGTTTCTTAGATTTTTTAGGGTTTTTCTAGGGTTTTCTAGGATTTTCTAGGGTTTTTGAGGGTTTTTCTAGGGTTTTCGAGAGTTTTTTAGGGTTTTCTATGGTTTTCGAGGGTTTTTCTAGGATTTTCTAAGGTTTTTTAGGGTTTTTCTATGCTTTTGTAGGATTTTCTAGGGTTTTTCTATGGTTTTCTTGGGTTTTCTAGGGTTTTCTAGGATTTTCTAGGGTGTTTATTGGGTTTTCGAGGGTTTTTTAGGGTTTTTCTAGTATTTTCTAGGATTTTCAAGGGTTTTTAGGGTTTTCTATGGGTTTTGAGGGTTTTCTAGGATTCTCTAGGGTTTTCTAGGGTTTTTTAGGATTTCCTAGGGTTTTCGAGGGTTTTTCTAGGGTTTTCTTGGGTTTCCTAAGTTTTTCTAGGGTTTTCGAGTGTTTTTTAGGGTTTTTCTGGTATTTTTGAGAGTTTTTTATGGTTTTCTATGGTTTTCGAGGGTTTTTTTCAGGATTTTCTACGGTTTTCTAGGATTTTCTATGGTTTTCTACAGTGTTTCTAGGGTTTTCGAGGGTTTTTTAGGGTTTTTCTAGTATTTTCTAGGGTTTTCAAGGGTTTTTAGGGTTTTCTATGATTTTCGAGGGTTTTTAAGGATTCTCTAGGGTTTTCTAGGTTTTTTAGGGTTTTCGAGGTTTTTCTAGGGTTTTCGAGGGTTTTTTTTAGGGTTTTTCTAGTATTTTCTAAAATTTTCGAGAGTTTTTTATGGTTTTCTATGGTTTTTGAGGGTTTTTCTAGGATTTTCTAAGGTTTTCTAGGGTTTTTCTAGGGTTTTCTAGGATTTTTTAGGGTTTTCTAGGATTTTCTAGGGTTTTCTACGCTTTTCTAGGATTTTCTACGGTTTTTCTAGGGTTTTCTAGGATTTCCTAGGTTTTTTAGGATTTTTTAGGGTTTTCTAGGATTTTCTAGGGTTTTTCTAGGGTTTTCGAGGGTTTTTTAGGGTTTTTCTAGTATTTTCTAGGGTTTTCAAGGGTTTTTTAGGGTTTTCTATAGTTTTCGAGGGTTTCGAGGGCTTCCTTGGATTTTCTAGGGTTTTCTAGGGTTTTCTAGGATTTTCTAGGGTTTTTCTAGGGTTTTCTAGGGTTCTCTACGATTTTCTAGGTTTTTCTAGGGTTTTCGAGGGTTTTTTAGGGTTTTTCTAGTATTTTCTAGGATTTTCGAGAGTTTTTTTAATGGTTTTCTATGATTTTTGAGGGTTTTTCTAGGATTTTCTAGGTTTTCTAGGGTTTTTTAGGGTTTTCTAGGGTTTCTAGGGTTTTCTACGCTTTTCTAGGATTTTCTAGGGTTTTTCTAGGGTTTTCTAAGGTTTCCTAGGTTTTTTAGGGTTTTTCTAGGGTTTTCTAGGATTTTCTAGGGTTTTTGAGAGTTTTTTCTAGGATTTTCGAGAGTTTTTTAGGATTTTCTATGGTTTTCGAGGGTTTTTCTAGGATTTTCTAAGGTTTTTTAGGATTTTTCTACGCTTTTGTAGGATTTTCTAGGGTTTTTCTAGGGTTTTTTAGGGTTTTTGAGAGTTTTTCTAGGGTTTTCTAGGATTTTCTAGCATTTTCTAGGGTTTTTTAAGGTTTTCTAGTGTTTTTTAGGCTTTTTCTAGGGTTTTCTAAGGTTTTCTAGGGTTTTCTAGGGTTTTTCTAGGGTTTTCTAGGATTTTCTAAGGTTTTCTAGAGTTTTCTAGGATTTTTCTAGGATTTTCTAAGGTTTTCTAAGTTTTTCTAGGGTTTTTCTAGGGTTTTCTAGGATTTTTTAGGGTTTTCTAGGGTTTTCTAGGGTTTTTTACGCTTTTCTTGGATTTTCTAGGGTTTTTCTAGGGTTTTCTAAGGTTTCCTAGATTTTTTAGGGTTTTTCTAGGGTTTTCTAGGATTTTCTAGGGTTTTTGAGGGTTTTTCTAGGGTTTTCGAGAGTTTTTTAGGGTTTTCTATGGTTTTCGAGGGTTTTTCTAGGATTTTCTAAGGTTTTTTAGGGTTTTTCTATGCTCTTGTAGGATTTTCTAGGGTTTTTCTAGGGTTTTCTAGGATTTTCTAGGGTGTTTATTGGGTTTTCGAGGGTTTTTTAGGGTTTTTCTAGTATTTTCTATGGTTTTTGAGGATTTTCTAGGATTTTCTAGGGTTTTCTAGCGTTTTCTAGGGTTTTTTAGGGATTTCTAGGATTTTCTATGGTTTTTCTAGAGTTTTCTAGGGTTCTCTAGGGTTTTCTAGGTTTTTCTAGGGTTTTCGAGGGTTTTTCTAGTATTTTCTAGGATTTTTGAGAGTTTTTTTATGGTTTTCTATGATTTTCGAGGGTTTTTCTAGGATTTTCTAAGGTTTTCTAGGGTTTTTTAGGGTTTTCTAGGGTTTTCTAGGGATTTCTACGCTTTTCTAGGATTTTCTAGGGTTTTTCTAGGGTTTTCTAAGGTTTCCTAGGTTTTTTAGGATTTTTCTAGGGTTTTCTAGGATCTTCTAGGGTTTTTGAGAGTTTTTTCTAGGATTTTCGAGAGTTTTTTAGGATTTTTTATGGTTTTCGAGGGTTTTTCTAGGATTTTCTAAGGTTTTTTAGAGTTTTTCTACGCTTTTGTAGGATTTTCTAGGTTTTTCTAGGGTTTTTTAGGGTTTTTAGGATTTTTGAGAGTTTTTCTAGGGTTTTCTAAGGTTTTCTAGTATTTTCTAGGGTATTCAAGGGTTTTTTAGGGTTTTCTATGGTTTTCGAGGGTTTTCTAGGATTTGCTAGGGTTTTCTAGGGTTTTCTAGGTTTTTCTAGGGTTTTCTAGGGTTTTCTAGGGCTTTCTAGGCTTTTCTATGATTTTCTAGGGTTTTTCTAGGGTTTTCTAGGGTTTCCTAGGTTTTTTAGGGTTTTTCTAGTGTTTTCTAGGATTTTCTAGGGTTTTTGAGGGTTTTTCTAGGGTTTTCGATAGTTTTTTAGGATTTTCTATGGTTTTCGAGGATTTTTCTAGGATTTTCTAAGGTTTTCTAGGGTTTTTCTATGCTTTTCTAGGATTTTCTAGGGTTTTTCTAGGGTTTTCTAGGGTTTTTTAGGGTTTTCTAGTTTTTTCTATGCTTTTCTAGGATTTTCTAAGGTTTTTCTAGGGTTTTCTAAATTTTTTAGGGTTTTTCTAGGATCTTCTAGGGTTTTTTAGGGTTTTTCAGGATTTTCTAGGGTTTTTCTAGAGTTTTCGAGGATTTTTTATGGTTTTTCTAATATTTTCTAGGGTATTCAAGGGTTTTTTAGGGTTTTCTATGGTTTTCGAGGGTTTTCTAGGATTTTCTAGGGCTTTCTAGGGTTTTCTAGGATTTTCTAGGGCTTTCGAGGGTTTTTCTAGGGTTTTCTAGGGTTTTCTAGGATTCTCTAGGTTTTTCTAGGTTTTTTCTTGTGTTTTCGAGGGTTTTTTTGGGTTTTTCTAGAATTTTTGAGAGTTTTTTATGGTTTTCGCAGGTTTTTCCAAGATTTTCAAAGGTTTTCTAGGGTTTTCTAGGGTTTTTTAAGGTTTTCTACGGTTTTCTACGGTTTTCTAGGATTTTTTAGGATTTTTCTAAGGTTTTCTAGAATTTTCGAGAGTTTTTTATGGTTTTCGAAGGTTTTTCTAGGGTTTTGTATGGTTTTCGAGGGTTTTTCTAGGATTTTCTAAGGTTTTCTAGGGTTTTTCTACACTTTTCTAGGATTTTCTAGGGTTTTTCTAGGGTTTTCTAGGGTTTTCTTGGGTTTTTTAGAATTTTTGAGGGTTTTTCTAGGATTTTCTAGAGTTTTTCTAGGATTTTCGAGGGTTTTTTAGTGTTTTTCTAGTATTTTCTAGGGTTTTCAAAGGTTTTTACGGTTTTCTATGGTTTTCGAGGATTTTCTAGGATTCTCTTGGTTTTTCTAGGGTTTTCGAGGTTTTTTCTAGGGTTTTCTAGGGTTCTCTAGGGTTTTCTAGGATTTTTTAGGTTTTTTAGGGTTTTTTTATGGTTTTCTAGGATTTTTGAGGGTTTTTCTTGGGTTTTCTAGAATTTTCTAAGGTTTTTCTAGGTTTTCGAGGGTTTCTTAGGGGTTTTCTAGTATTTTCTACGGTTTTCAAGGGTTTTTTAGGGTTTTCTATGGTTTTCGAGGGTTATCTATGATTTTCTAGGGTTTTCTAGGGTTTTCGAGGTTTTTTCTAGGGTTTTCTACAATTTTCTCTGATTTTCTAGGGGTTTTCTAGGGTTTTCTAGGTTTTTTAGGGTTTTTCTAGGGTTTTCTATGATTTTCTAGGGTTTTTGAGGGTTTTTCTCGGGTTTTCTAGGATTTTCTAGGGTTTTGCTAGGGTTTTCGAGGGCTTTTTAGGGCTTTTCTAGTATTTTCTAGGGTTTTCAAGGGTGTTTTAGGGTTTTCTATGGTTTTCGAGGGTTTTATAGGATTCTCTAGGGTTTTTTAGGGTTTTCTAGGATTTTCTAGGGTTTTCGAGGTTTTTTCTAGGGTTTTCTTCTCTAGGTTTTTTAGGTTTTTTTATGGTTTTCTAGGATTTTCTAGGCTTTTTGAGGGTTTTTCTTGGGTTTTCTAGGATTTTCTAAGGTTTTTCTAGGGTTTTCGAGGGTTTTTTAGGATTTTTCTAGTATTTTCTAGGGTTTTCAAGGATTTTTTAGGGTTTTCTATGGTTTTCGAGAGTTTTCTAGGATTTTCTAGGGTTTTCTAGGGTTTGCTAGAATTTTCTAGGGTTTTCGAGGGTTTCTCTAGTGTTTGCTAGGATTTTCTAGGGTTTCCTAGGTTTTTCTAGGGTTTTTAGGGTTTTCAAGGATTTTTTAGGGTTTTTCTAGTATTTTCTAGGATTTTCGAGAGTTTTTTATGGTTTTCTATGATTTTCGAGAGTTTTTCTAGGATTTTCTAAGATTTTCTACTGTTTTTCTTGGGTTTTCTAGAGTTTTCTACGCTTTTCTAGGATTTTCTAGGGTTTTTGAGGGTTTTTCTAGGGTTTTCGAGAGTTTTTTAGGATTTTCTATGGTTTTCTAGGATTTTTCTACGCTTTTCTAGGAATTTCTAGGGTTTTTCTAGGGTTTTCTAGAGTTTTTCTAGGTTTTTTAGGGTTTTCTAGGGTTTTCTATGCTTTTCTAGGATTTTCTATGATTTTTCTAGGGTTTTCTAGGTTTTTTAGGGTTTTTCTAGGGTTGTCTAGGATTTTCTAGGGTTTTGAGGGTTTTTCTTGGTTTTTCTAGGATTTTCTAGGGTTTTTCTAGGGTTTTCTATGGTTTTCGAGGGTTTTCTAGGATTTTCTAGGGTTTTCAAGGGTTTTCTAGGGTTTTTCTAAGATTTTTAGGGTTTTCGAGGGTTTTTCTAGGATTTTCTAGGTTTTTCTAGGATTTTCGAAGCTTTTTTAAGGTTTTTCTAGTATTTTCTAGGATTTTCGAGAGTTTTTTATGGTTTTTTATGGTTTTCGAGGGTTTTTCTAGGATTTTCTAAGGTTTTTTTGGGTTTTTCGAGGGTTTTCTAGGGTTTTTTAGAGTTTTCTAGGGTTTTCTACGATTTTCTCTGATTTTCTAGGGTTTTCTAGGTTTTTTAGGGTTTTTCTAGGGTTTTGTACGATTTTCTAGGGTTTTTGAGGGTTTTTCTAGGGTTTTCTAGGATTTTCTAGGTTTTTTCTAGGGTTTTCGAGGGCTTTTAGGGTTTTTCTAGTATTTTCTAGGGTTTTCAAGGGTTTTTAGGGTTTTCTATGGATTTCGAGGGTTTTCTAGGATCTTCTAGGGTTTTCTAGGGTTTTCTAGGGTTTTCTAGGATATTCTAGGGTTTTCGAGGTCTTTTCTAGGGTTTTCTACGATTTTTTCTGATTTTCTAGGGTTTTTCTAGGGTTTTCTAGGTTTTTTAGGATTTTTCTAGGGTTTTCTAGGATTTTCTAGAGTTTTTGAGGGTTTTTCTAGGATTTTCTAGGGTTTTGCTAGGGTTTTCGAGGGCTTTTTAGGGTTTTTCTAGTATTTTCTAGGGTTTTCAAGGGTTTTTTAGGGTTTTCTATGGTTCTCGAGGGTTTTCTAGGATTCTCTAGGGTTTTCTAGGATTTTCTAGGGTTTTCGAGGTTTTTTCTAAGGTTTTCTAGGGTTCTCTAGGGTTTTCTAGGATCTTCTAGGTTTTTTAGGGTTTTTTTATGGTTTTCTATGATTTTCTAGGGTTTTTGAGGGTTTTTCTTGGGTTTTCTAGGATTTTCTAAGGTTTTTCTAGGGTTTTCGAGGGTTTTAGAATTTTTCTAGTATTTTCTAGGGTTTTCAAGGGTTTTTTAGGGTTTTTTATGGTTTTCGAAGGTTTTCTAGGATTTTCTAGGTTTTTCTAGGGTTTTTTAGGGTTTTCTAGGATTTTCTAGGGTTTTCGAGGTTTTTTCTAGGGTGTTCTAGGGTTTTCTAGGTTTTTTAGGATTTTTCTAAGGTTTTCTAGGATTTTCTAGGGTTTTTGAGGACTTTTCTAGGGTTTTCTAGGATTTTCTAGGGTTTTGCTAGGGTTTTCGAGGGCTTTTTAGGGTTTTTCTAGGGTTTTCAAGGGTTTTCAAGGGTTTTTAGGGTTTTCTATGGTTTTCGAGGGTTTTCTAGGATTCTCTAGAGTTTTCTAGGGTTTTCTAGGATTTTCTAGGGTTTTCGAGGTTTTTTCTAGGGTTTTCTAGGGTTCTCTAGGGTTTTTTAGGACTTTCTAAGTTTTTTTAGGTTTTTTTATGGTTTTCTAGGATTTTCTAGGGTTTTTGAGGGTTTTTCTTAGGTTTTCTAGGATTTTCTAAGGTTTTTCTAGGGTTTTTGAGGATTTTTTAGAGTTTTTCTAGTATTTTCTAGGGTTTTCAAGGGTTTTTTAGGGTTTTCTATGGTTTTCGAGGGTTTTCTAGGATTTTCTAGGGTTTTCTAGGTTTTCTAGGGTTTGCTAGGATTTTATAGGGTTTTCGAGGGTTTTTCTAGGGTTTGCTAGGGTTTTCTAGGGTTTCCTATGTTTTTCTAGGGTTTTTAGGGTTTTCGAGAATTTTTTAGGATTTTTCTAGTATTTTCTAGGATTTTCGAGAGTTTTTTATGATTTTCTATGATTTTCGAGAGTTTTTCTAGGATTTTCTAAGATTTTCTAGGGTTTTTCTAGGGTTTTCTAGAGTTTTCTACGCTTTTCTACGATTTTCTAGGGTTTTTGAGGGTTTTTCTAGGGTTTTCGAGAGTTTTTTAGGATTTTCTATGGTTTTCTAGGATTTTTCTAAGGTTTTCTAGGGTTTTTCTAGGGTTTTCTAGAGTTTTCTACGCTTTTCTAGAGTTTTCTAGGGTTTTCTAGGAATTTCTAGGGTTTTTCTAGGGTTTTCTAGAGTTTTTCTAGGGTTTTTAGGGTTTTTTAGGGTTTTCTATGCTTTTCTAGGATTTTCTATGATTTTTCTAGGGTTTTCTAGGTTTTTTAGGTATTTTCTAGGGTTGTCTAGGATTTTCTAGGGTTTTTGAGGGTTTTTCTTGGGGTTTTTAGGTTTTTTCTAGGGTTTTCGAGAGTTTTTTTAGGGTTTTTCTAGTATTTTCTAGGGTTTTCATGGATTTTTTAGGGTTTTCTATGGTTTTCGAGGGTTTTCTAGGACTCTCTAGGATTTTCAAGGGTTTTCTAGGGTTTTTCTAGGATTCTTTAGGGTTTTCGAGGGTTTTTCTAGGATTTTCTAGGTTTTTCTAGGGTTTTCGAGGATTTTTTAAGGTTTTTCTAGTATTTTCTAGGATTTTCGAGAGTTTTTTATGGTTTTCTATGGTTTTTGAGGGTTTTTCTAGGATTTTCTAAGGGTTTTTAGGGTTTTTCTAGAGTTTTCTAGGGTTTTTAGGGTTTTCTAGGGTTTTCTAGGGTTTTCTACGATTTTCTCTGATTTTCTAGTGTTTTTTTAGGGTTTTCCAGGGTTTTCTAGGTTTTTTAGGGTTTTTCTAGATTTTCTAGGATTTTCTAGGGTTTTTGAGGGTTTTTCTAGGGTTTTCTAGGATTTTCTAGGGTTTTGCTAGTGTTTTCGAGGGCTTTTTAGGGTTTTTGTAGTATTTTCTAGGGTTTTCAAGGCTTTTTAGGGTTTTCTATGGTTTTCGAGGGTTTTTCTAGGGTTTTCTAGGGTTTTCTAGAGTTTTCTACGCTTTTCTAGGATTTTCTAGGGTTTTTAAGGGTTTTTCTAGGGTTTTCGAGAGTGTTTTAGGATTTTCTATGGTTTTCTAGGATTTTTCTACGTTTTTCTAGGAATTTCTAAGGTTTTTCTAGGGTTTTCTAGAGTTTTTCTAAGATTTTTTGGGGTTTTCTAGGGTTTTCTATGCTTTTCTAGGATTTTCTATGGTTTTTCTAGGGTTTTCTAGGTTTTTTAGGGTTTTTCTAGGGTTGTCTAGGATTTTCTAGGGTTTTTGAGAGTTTTTCTTGGGTTTTCTAGGATTTTCTAGGGTTTTTCTAGGGTTTTCGAGGATTTTTTAGGGTTTTTCTAATATTTTCTAGGGTTTTCATGGATTTTTTTAGGATTTTCTATGGTTTTCGAGGGTTTCCTAGGATTTTCTAGGGTTTTCAAGGGTTTCTAGGGTTTTTCTAGGATTTTTTAGGGTTTTCGAGGGTTTTTCTAGGGTTTTCTAGGTTTTTCTAGGGTTTTTCTAGGGTTTTCGAGGGTTTTTTAAGGTTTTTCTAATATTTTCTAGGATTTTCGAGAGTTTTTTATGGTTTTCTATGGTTTTTGAGGGTTTTTCTAGGATTTTCTAATGGTTTTTAGGGTTTTTCTAGGGTTTTCTAGTGTCTTTTAGAGTTTTCTAGGGTTTTCTACGATTTTCTCTGATTTTCTAGGGTTTTTCTAGGGTTTTCTAGGTTTTTAGGGTTTTTCTAGGATTTTCTAGGGTTTTTGAGGGATTTACTAGGGTTTTCTGGGATTTTCTAGGATTTTCGAGGGCTTTTTAGGGTTTTTCTAGTATTTTCTAAGGTTTTCAAGGGTTTTTAGGGTTTTCTATGGTTTTCGATGGTTTTCTAGGATTCTCTAGGGATTTCTTGGGTTTTCTAGGATTTTCTAGGGTTTTCGAGGTTTTTTCTAGTGTTTTCTACGATTTTCTCTGATTTTCTAGGGTTTTCTAGGATTTTCTAGGGTTTTTTAGGGTTTTTCTAGGGTTTTCTAGGATTTTCTAGGGTTTTGCTAGTGTTTTCGAGGGCTTTTTAGGATTTTTGTAGTATTTTCTAGGGTTTTCAAGGTTTTTTAGGGTTTTCTATGGTTTTCGAGGGTTTTCTAGGATTCTCTAGTGTTTTCTAGGGTCTTCTAGGGTTTTCTAGGATTTTCTAGGGTTTTCGAGGTTTTTCTAGGGTTTTCTATGGTTCTCTAGGGTTTTTTAGGTTTTTCTAGGGTTTTTAGGGTTTTTCTAGTATTTTCTAGGATTTTCGAGAGTTTTTTATGGTTTTCTATGATTTTCGATGGTTTTTCTTGGATTATCTAAGGGTTTCTAGGGTTTTTCTAGGGTTTTCTAGGGTTTTCTAGGGTTTTCGAGAGTTTTTTAGGATCTTCTATGGTTTTCGACGGTTTTTCTAGGATTTTCTATAGTTTTCTAGGATTTTCTAGGGTTTTTGAAGGTTTTTCTAGGATTTTCTCGGATTTTCTAGGGTTTTTCTAGGATTTTCGAGGGTTTTTCTAGTATTTTCTAGGGTTTTCAAGGGTTTTTTAGGGTTTTCTATGGTTTTCTAGGATTTTCTAGGGTTTTCGAGGGTTTTTCTAGGGTTTTCTAGGTTTTTCTACGGTTTTTCTAGGGTTTTCGAGGGTTTTTTAGGGTTTTTCTAGTATTTTCTAGGATTTTTGAGAGTTTTTTATGGTTTTCTATAGTTTTCGAGGGTTTTTCTAGGATTCTCTAAGGTTTTCTAGGTTTTTCTAGGGTTTTCTAAGGTTTTTTAGTGTTTTCTAGGGTTTTCTACGCTTTTTCTACGGTATTCTAGGTTTTTCTAGGGTTTTTCTACAGTTTTCGAGGGTTTTTAGGGTTTTTCTAGTATTTTCTAGGGTTTTCAAGGGTTTTTAGGGTTTTCTATGGTTTTCGAGGGTTTTCTAGGGTTTTCTAGTGTTTTCGAGGATTTTTCTAGGGATTTCTAGGGTTTCCTAGGTTTTTCAAGGGTTTTTTAGGGTTTTTCTAGTATTTTCTAGGATTTTCGAGAGTTTTTTATGATTTTCTATGGTTTTCGAGGATTTTTCTAGGATTTTCTAAGGTTTTCTAGGGTTTTTTAGTGTTTTCTAGGATTTTCTACGCTTTTCTAGGATTTTCTAAGGTTTTATAGGTTTTTTAGGGTTTTTCTAGGGTTTTTAGGATTTTCTAGGATTTTTGAGGGTTTTTCTAGGGTTTTTAAAGTTTTCTAGGGTTTTTCTAGTGTTTTCGAGGGTTTTTTAGGGTTTTTCTAGAATTTTCTAGGATTTTAGAGAGTTTTTTAGGGTTTTCTATGGTTTTCGAGGGTTTTTTTAGGATTTTCTAAGGTTTTCTAGGGTTTTTATGGGTTTTCTAGGGTTTTTTAGGGTTTTCTAGGATTTTATACGCTTTTCTAGGATTTTCTAGGTTTTTTCTAGGGTTTTCTAGGGTTTTCTAGGTTTTCTAAGGTTTTTCTAGGGTTTTCTAGGATTTTCTAAGGTTTTTGAGGGTTTTTCTAGGATTTTCTAGGGTTTTTTATAGTTTTCTATGGTTTTTCTAGGGTTTTCGAGGTTTTTTAGGGTTTTTCTAGTATTTTCAAGGATTTTTGAGGTTTTTTAGGGTTTTCTTTGGTTTTCGAGGGTTTTTCTCGGATTTTCTAAGGCTTTCTAGGGTTTTCTTGGGTTTTCTAGGGATTTCTGAGGGTATTCTAGGATTTTCAAGGTTTTTCTAGGGTTTTCTATGATTTTCTAGACTTTTCTAGGATTTTCTAGGGTTTTTCTAGGATTTTCTAGAATTTTCTAGGGTGTTCTAGGGTTTTTCTAGGATTTTCTAGGTTTTTCTAGAGTTTTCTAGGGTTTTCTAGGTTTTTCTAGGGTTTGTTAGGGTTGTCGAGGATTTTTTAGGATTTTTCTAGTATTTTCTAGGATTTTCGATAATTTTTTAGGGTTTTCTATGGTTTTGGAGGGTTTTTCTAGGATTTTCTTGGGCTTTCCAGGATTTTCAAGGGTTTTCGAAGATTTTCTTAGGGTTTTCTAGGGTTTTCAAGAGTTTTTTAAGGTTTTTTTTTTTACTTAAAGGTTGCTAGGTCTTCAAAAGGCATAGCTTTATATCAGTAAAAATATGTTTTAGATCTCTTGCGGGACACTGATTTTGAGCATTGTAAGCCCGCCTCCATTCCCGTGGATTATGGGACGAAATTGAGCAATGATGATGGAGATAATTTACCTGATTCCTCCAATTATAGAAAAATTATTGAAAACTGTTGTATCTCTCAAATACAAGACCGGATAAAAGCTTTGCAATTGGTAAGTTCATCCAATTTTTGGATTGTCCTACAACTAAACACTTGCAAGCGGTACATAGGATCCTTAGGTACATAAAGAACTCTCCGACAACGAGAGTGTTTTTCTCGGCCAATTCCGATTTATTTCTCACTGGATTCTCTGATTCTGATTGGGTTAGATGCCCCAACTTGTGCGATCGATTTTAACCTATTATTTTTATGTGGGTTCTTTCCTTGTCACTTGAAAGAGCAAGAAGCAAGTAATTGTTGCAGCTTCTTCCTTTGAGGTAGAGTACCAGACTCTTGCACCGGCCACTAGAAAAGCTCAATGACTTAATTATGTGTTGAAAGACTTAAGAGCACCTTTTGGTAAACCTATGAATTTATACTGTGATAATAAATCTATCATTTATATTGCTACCAATCTAATATTTTATGAGCATGCAAAGTATATTGAGATTGATTGTCACATTGTGAGGAATAAATTATAAAAAAATTTAATTCATCTTTTACTAATTTTTATACATGAATAAATTGCAGACATTATTACTAATTATTATTATTATTATTATTATTTGTTCGGTATCTTGGGTACCGGACGGTTCGGAGAGGTCCTTGGATAGATAGGTGGGGTGTAGCCTGGAACCGGGTCGCGATGGTGAAGTTGGAGTAACCGACGTCCCGAGCTCTTGACGTGGAGGGGGGTGTCACCTGCAAAGACACTCCAACGCCCAAGTCAGTTGCGTGTGCAGATGAGAAAGGGATAGAGTGGTATGTGACGTACTTTGGGGGAGGGTAGGACCCTCCCCATATATACTGTGTCAGAAGTGGGTCCCACCAGAAAAGATTCACCTTTCTCAAAACTTCCTCATACAACCGTAGTGATGAGCTGTCAGGGACGCGTGTCTGAGCCGGTGTTTAAGCGGTTCGCACCCGACCGTTCGAGTCGGGTAATCTATATGTCGGGTCGGCCCGCAATCAGTTTGGGCCAGGCCGCAACATTATTATTATTATTATTATTATTATTATTATTATTATTGGTGCTGCTGTTGTTATTTTTATATATTAATAACTACTTGTCGATTTATTATCTATGCCTATATTAATACATACATGGTACAACCGAAATTGTAACGTTTTAGTAAAAATTTGATTAATTTTTTTTTGTTTTTAAATTATAAAAAAAAAAATTAAAAACGGCATAATAGTTAATAGATATGTTCTTTAATCTTTATACAACTTTGTTCTTTTATTCCAATTAATTTAGTTGGTAACCACTATCCTCTGCCCCTAATTGTAGCCACCATTAGTTATTTGCCACCACCTGCTTTGCCGTACATTTATATACCTCCACTAAAACACGCTTTAAAAATTAAAACTATTAACAAAAATAAAAAGTAAAGTAATCGTTAATTTCTAGTAATAGACACCAAAAATAATTCACTGGAAATATAGGATTCATTCTGACACATTTTTCAGTAAGGAGTTGATACAGAACATAATTTACAGTAAGATAAAAAATTAAAGAAAGAAATTTTTTAATTTTAATTTAATTTTTTGATCCAACAATTAAGAGAATCGTTATATTTTATTTAGTAACATTTAAATTTCTCAAAAAAACTAAAAAAAATTATTCATACAAAATTAATTTAAAAAAATAACAAAAAATGTTTAAATAAATTCTTAGCAGATTAACTTAAAAATGAGTAAAATCTTTTTAGATATTTAATTTAAATTTAAATTTCTAAAAATAATTTAATTTAAATCAAATTTAATTTTTATTAAATTAGATCAAATTTGATTTAAATTTAAACTTTTTAAAAATATTACTAAATAAATCAGAACAAAATCAAATTTTCTAACCAATCATAATAATAAAACAAGCTAAACATAGATTAAAAAAGTTTTTCTGAACACATATCATTTTTTTTCTCTGCAAAATGATTCGTTATTAAATCTTGTTCAATCACTTTTAAAAAATAGTCCATCAACTGAGTCTATTTTGCATGCCTTTTATTCAAAATCACCTAAACTATCAAATGCAAAACAAACTATACTTTATCATATATTGAATACTTGAGACATATTTCATGTAGCTGGTCACTATAGAATGGAGTTGGTTGTCCTTCACTCCTTCCATTCATATTAATTCCTTCAAAATTTACTAATAAATCTGCAAAACCTTTAAAATCTGACATGTAAATACTAAGCAATTCATGGTTAGATGTATGAGAAATTGAAAACTCTTTGAATGTCATAGACACTAATGCACTCTTGTCTAAACTATAACTTTCAAGATTTTTTTCATATGTGTGTTTATTGCTCTCATTTTTTTTTCTTTCAATGGCTCATCTCTTTCACTATTCTTTGTCTTTTTCTCATAACCTCTCTTTAACTCAAACATTGATTATTTTTACTGAAACACACACTTTTTTTCTCAGTCTCTTCTTCTTTTAAATTCTTTTCTTTTCTCTCCTGTTTTTCAAATTACTCACATTCCAAAGACCCTTTTGAAAACTGTTGCACTTTTGATTCTTCCAAGTACTCATCTCTATCTATAACATACTCAATAAATTCTTCCATCACTGATTGTGAAGTAGAATTAAAGATAGAATCAAAAAAAAATTTGCTGATGTTGATCTATTATATTCTTTTTAAAATTTGCAATAGTGAATTTTGTCGTATCCTCAAACTTTGCTCTTTTAGAATTCTATGTAAAATTGGAATATAAAGAGTGCCAAGTTACTATAAATTGTTGTTGCGCCTCTACTTCAATTGTCAAATAGACTAAATCCTCTATTGTTATATAATGATAAAGTTCGATTTTTTCTACAATTTTTCGTTTAATTCAATAAGAAATTTTTTCATAAGAACTTTAGGATTCTTGTTAACGTTAGCTTTGCACATCAAATACAGTAATTTTTTGTGATACTCTTTTACTGATCTTGAACTTTGTTTCAACAGATGAAACTTTTTAAAAAATTTATTGTAGTATAATGATGGCACATGCCGATTCCTTATAATGTTTGATGATGACATTTAAATTAGGTTATTCATGTTTACACTTATAATTAGCTTTTATTCTTAATTGAACCCAACACTTTTATATTTTATCATTCTTAAAAATTTCTTTATTGTTACCCTTTAAAAATCAAATAAAAATAAAAAAAGTAAAAAAATTCGACACAACCATAAAAGAAAAAAATAACTGAAATAAAAGACAAAAAAATATAAGACACAAAGTACAAAGAGATAAAATAAAAAAGTATTAATAATAATTATAAAAAGAGAACAAGGCTAATAGTTTATAGGATCTCGTTAGGGAGATAATGGTTTATTTGTACAATTATAGTTACAAAATAAACATCTTCTATACTATTTAGAATAATCATCCGAGTATTAGGGATAATAAACATCTTTCCAAAAACTTTAATTGATTTTCGGATTCACCAAAGATTGAACTCTTGATCTTTTGAATCTAGAGCTTTAATACCATATCATGATACCACACATTCCAAAAGCTTTAACTAATGGAAAAAGATAACACTAATAATTATATCTCTAATATTCTCTAAATCTCCAATATACATATTATACAAATATTTCATTGACTTCTCATATTTTTCCTAGTTTATAGAGAAGGAAGCAGGAGACTTATGATGCTTCCAACCTCAACATGAGTTTTCCTTTTTTTTTGTTTATTGTTTTTATTTTTTTATATATATAGAAAACAATGAAATTAATAAAGAATAACGAGACAATAATGAATTAACAACGTAACAAGAAAGAATATGTAAGAATGACAAAGACGTAAGAGTCCGTGATTTTTTTTCACTAGAAAAATAAATATAAATTAATAAAAATTAATCTAACATCTTAAATCTCATATCGAATAATACAAAAAAAATTACACGAATTAAAACTAAATAAAAAATACATTAAAATTGAAATAGAAAATAAAAAGAATAGATTAAAATTATATACAAAGAGAATTGCTATACTTTTTATCTAATTTCTTAACTTAACTTAGTTTAACTTATCCACACAAGAAATAGACTTCTTAACTTAACTTATCCACACCATAATTTAAGAATTAAATCGAAGATACTCTTTAACTTTCTACCTAATTCTCTGTGCAACAAGAGAGACTCACTCAACCTCACTTGTTCATACTATAATTTCATCACAAAATCAAAAAGTGCTTTGGCACTCCTAATTACTCAATATTGCGACTAAAATAGCTAAAAAGATATTTATAATCTCTTATTAGGTTAAAAGAAAGAAAATCTCAAAGCCCACAAACATAAAGCTCAATCTAATAACTAAATAAATAAAAATTAAAATACATCAAAATAAACTAATAACTTTTAAATAAGATTTAATATTTTTATTATATCACAAATATTTGAAACACGTATCTTTTGGTATCAAAACTTAAGTATTAGATTAATCCTTATTAATCTATGTCTGTTCTTCTTGTATCTAAAGAAAATATAAAAAAAGAGTCAACTATCTTTCACGTCTTTTTTTTTATTCTTGTCTTTCTTATTTGTATTTCATTATCTTATTATTTTTGTTAATTTTATATTTAAAAAAATAAAAAAGCATGCAGTAAAAAGAAGAAAAAAAATACAAAAATATATATATAAAAAGTTATTTTTATTATATTTGTTGTTTTTATATACTATTTTTTTAACTACAAGATTTAAGGACGAATCTTTTTTAAAGAGGGGGAAAATGATATGTATTTTAAATGTTTGTGATATAAAGAGATCAAATATTATTTAAAAGTTATTAGTTTATTTTGATGTATTTTTATTTTTATTTATTTAGTTATTAAATTGGACTTGATGTTTTAGGGTTTTAGAGTTTTCTTTGGTTTACCCTAATAAGAGATTTTAAATATCTCTTTGTAGTCGCAATATTGAGTGATTAGAAACTTTTTTGATTTCGTACGAAACCATGGTGTGAATAAGTGAGGTTGAGTAAGTCCATTTCTTGTTGTATGGGAAATTGGGTAGAAGGTTGAAAAGTCCCTTCGATTCAATTTCCAAACTATGGTGTGAATAAGTTAGGTTGAGAAGTCTATTTTTTGTTGCATTAAAAAATTGGATAAAAAGTAAAGTGATTCTTTTGAGTAAATAGTCAAATTGGTCCTTGAAAAATTATGCGATCTCCAAATTAATCCCCAAAAGATTAAATTAATCAAAATCGTCTCCAAAAAATTTAAAAATGGTAATGTTAGTTCTTCCGTCTATTATATGACTAACGACGTTACTATTTGTTTACTTGGCCATTAATGTAACGTGTCTGCAAAAGTTTCAACAGCGTCATTTTATTTGAGTCACCTCTTACAACGCTTCATTTTTCAACCAATTTCATTTCAGTCCATTCCATCATTCTTCTCAAAACAAAACATACATCTCTCTAATCCCATCCTTCTTCATTGGTTATCACATCCACAAAGAAGAAGCGTTAAACAGCGACCATTAGTGCAGATCGACGACGATATTGTGTTGGAGTTGAAGGTGATAATTTTACGACAACGTTGATCAAGCGAAGAGGGCACGCCATTGTCTTGCGTAAGAGGTAGGTAACCCTTTTTTCGTTATTTTCTAAAAGTGATTGTGCTTTGTCTCCTCATTAACGTGTTTCTATAATCATTAGAAATCTATTAGTACTATTTGTAATGTTAGGGTTTGGAAAATATGTTCAGACTTAGGGCTTACATTGTAACTAATGAAAAATTCTGTTTTTCGATATTTGAGAATAATGTTTGTGCTCTATATAGCTGCATATGTGTGTTTTATTTTTATTTTGTAGTTGATGATGACTCTGTTTTGTTTGATTTGAAAAAAAAATTCAATAGTTTAGTGTGCTGCTGTTTTGGTTGCAGATTGAAGATCTTTCGATGACTTTTATATTTTACTATGGTGAAAAGTTTAAAACAGATGAATCAGAATATCTGTTTTATGAATCAGATAATACTGAAATATTAATGGTGGTTGAAAGTGACGCTCTAAATGTGTTTTTAGTGAAGGAATATTATAAAAAATTAGGATACGCTGAGATGAATAATTGCTTGTGGAAGGTTCGTGGAACACATCTTAATGATGGTTTGAAGAGGCTAGAAAATGATGTTGATCTGTTGGCATTGGTTAAGGACAGTAGAAAAAATCATCACATCATAAACATCTATTTTGAGCATGTAGTTTCTAAACCATACGTGGTTGACTGTATGAGCGAAGATAATGATGATGTAAAACAATTTGCCAACCAATCCGAAATTTATGCAACAGGCTGAACTTCCAAAAAAATTGAATAAGGACCACAATGAAGCGATGTTTCAACCAGTTTATAAGACTCTAAAATAACCTTCTCAGCCAAAAAGGAATAACTCTCCGCCCACCAAGTTACTTTCACCTAAGTCTACACTTCAACCCAAACCTAAGCCCACACCTCAGTCCACACCTAACCAAGAGGTTGAAGAAGACTATATTCATAATTGACCCAATATCTTGGACAAGCATGAAATAATCTATCTAGATTATTTACTATTCCAGATTTCTTGATCACTGTCTTCAACCCACAAAAACACACTTGGTCCATGTTCTTCTTTCTTAATCACAGCGAAGAGCTTGAAGTATTGCTTCCGTGTGACTGCGATTGTGTCTGACTACAACCCCCAGTTACATTACCCATGATGCAGTTCAACAATAATTTTGACCTCTGCAGAATCAATTTATTGCTGCAACAACAATGACATTTAACGAGAAGAAAGGATTAAGGTTTATTCTCTCTAGAACTAATTTGACATAAATTTCTAAATATATCTTGTCATCAGCCATTTTACACCAATCTATCTGATATGACACACTAACGGCTACATAAGCAAAATTTAACGTCGTTACTGACGGAATGAATGGAGAGGAGACAGAAGGATTAACATGACTATTTTTAAATTTTTTAGAGACGATTTTGATTAATTTAATCTTTGAAAGATTTATTTAAAGATTAAGTAATCTTTTAGGAATTAATTTAACTATTTACTCTGATTTTTTTTATCCAATTTTAATTTATTCATTTTATTTTTTATTTCAATTTTAATGTATCGTTTTTATTCAATTTCAATTCTTATGATTTTATTTTTTTTTTCCATATCAGGAGTATTACGCTCACATTACTTTTTATTTTATTCAAAATGTATTAATATTCGTTGTAATACAGTAAATACAAAAATATTACAAATACACTAAAAATAATTATTATGTATATTGATTTGTATTTTTTTATTAAATAATTAATATTAAAATAATTAAAATTATCACAATAAAATAATTAAATCTGTAATAAATTAATAATTAAATTTATTTATAACATTATAATTTTTTTATAAAATACCAAATGCGTAGTTAATTGATGACTGATCTTTTTATAAAACAAAGCATGATTGTATCCTTAAATCATTTTAAGGTAATTAGTTATATTTTGTACCATACCAACGAGACTGTTAACTTGTTGTAACAGCTCCTCGTTTCATACTTGTTTGTATTAGCAGTTTACAATTTAAATTTAAAATGAAATTTTGAGCAATATTTAAGAAACAGATTAACGAGAATTTCACACAAATAATAAAGTTATTACTGGACACACAAAAGTGTGGGGAAATACAAAACAATTTTGCTACTTTATCAATAATATTTTTGTCAATTTCTGTTAATTTTTGTTTATGATTATATTTAATAAAAGTGTCTTTGTAGATGTGTTTAATAAAAATATTTTTTTATAATTATGTATAATAAAAATATCTTTATATATGTATTTTCTAGATGTATCTCTTTATATATATATTTAAAATATAATAATTAATTATTATTGATATAAGTTGACAAATAATATATTGGTATCCTATACTTTTCCGATAAAAAAGATTTCGCCCTGAAATGTGGTTATAGGGTTTTCTTAGAGTTTTCTAGGGTTTTTAGCATTTTCTAGAGTTTTTCTAGGATTTTCTAAGAATTTCTAGTGATTTTCTTGGGTTTTTTAGAATTTTCTAGGGTTTTAAAGGGTTTTCTAGAGTTTTCTAGGTTTTCTGGGATTATAAGGGTTTTCTAAGATTTTTTAGGGTTTTCTAGACTATTTCTAGCATTTTTAGTATTTTCTAGGTTTATAGGGTTTTACAACGTATTTCTAGGATTTTTAGGATTTTCTTGGGTATTTCTAGGATTTTTTAGGGTTTTTAGATTTTCTATGGTATTTATAGAGTTTTCTAGAATTTTTAAGGTTTTTTAGGGTATTCTAGGATTTTCTAGGGTTTTCTATGATTTTATAGGGTTTTCTAGCATTTTTAGAGTATTTATAAGTATTTCTAGGATTTTTAAGGTACTTCTAGTGTTTTCTAGGGTTTTTAAAGTTTTTTAGCATTTTTAGGGTATTTATAGGATATTTTTAGGGTTTTTAGGGGTTTTTTCTTTAGATTCTCTTGGGTTCTTAGGATTTTCTAAGATTTTTAGGATTTTCTAGGGTATTTCTAGATTTTCTAGGGCTTTTAAGTTTCCTAGGGTTTTCTAGGGTATTTCAAATATTTAAGGGTTTTCTAGGATTTTCTAGGGTATTTCTAGGGAATTTCTAGGATTTTTATTGTTTTCTAGGAAATTTCTAAGATTTTTAAGGTTTTCTAGGGTATTTCTAGGGTTTTCAAGAGTTTTTTAGGGTTTTCTATGGTTTTCGAGGGTTTTTCTAGGATTTTCTAGGGTTTTCTAGAGTTTTTCTTGTGTTTTCTAGGATTTTCAAGGATTTTCTATGATTTTCTAGGATTTTTTAGGGATTTCTAGGGATTTCTGAGGGTTTTTTAGGGTTTTCTAGGGATTTCTGAGGGTTTTTTAGGTTTTTCTAGGAGTTTTCTTGTGTTTTCTATGGTTTTCTACGATTTTCTAGGATTTTCGAGGGTTTTTCTAGGGTTTTCTTTGGATTTATAGGGTTTTCTATGGTTTTCTTAGGGTTTTCTAGGGTTTTCGAGAGTTTTTTAGGGTTTTCTATGGTTTTCGAGGGTTTTTCTAGGATTTTCTAGAGTTTTCTAGGATTTACTAGGGTTTTTGAGGGTCTTTCTAGGGTTTTCTAGGATTTTCTAGGATTTTTCTAGGGTTTTCGAGGGTTTCTTAGGGTTTTTCTAGTATTTTCTAGGGTTTTCAAGGGTTTTTAGGGTTTTCTATGATTTTCGAGGGTTTTCTAGGATTCTCTAGGGTTTTCTAGGATTTTCTAGGGTTTTCGAGGGTTTTTTTAGGGTTTTCTAGGTTTTTCTAGGGTTTTCGAGGGTTTTTTTAGGGTTTTTCTAGTATTTTCTAAAATTTTCGAGAGTTTTTTTTATGGTTTTCTATGGTTTTGAGGGTTTTTCTAGGATTTTCTAAGGTTTTCTAGGGTTTTTCTAGGGTTTTCTAGGATTTTCTAGGGTTTTCTACGCTTTTCTAGGATTTTCTAGGGTTTTTCTAGGGTTTTCTAGGATTTTCTAGGTTTTTTAGTTTTTTTAGGGTTTTCTAGGATTTTCTAGGGTTTTTCTAGGGTTTTCGAGGGTTTTTAGGTTTTTCTAGTATTTTCTAGGGTTTTCAAGGGTTTTTTAGGGTTTTCTATAGTTTTCGAGTGTTTCCTTGGATTTTCTAGGGTTTTCTAGGGTTTTCTAGGATTTTCTAGGGTTTTTCTAGGGTTTTCTAGGGTTCTCTAGGCTTTTCTAGGGTTTTCGAGAGTTTTTTAGGGTTTTTCTAGTATTTTCTAGGATTTTCGAGAGTTTTTTTATGGTTTTCTATGATTTTCGAGGGTTTTTCTAGGATTTTCTAAGGTTTTCTAGGGTTTTTAGGGATTTCTAGGGTTTTCTAGGGTTTTCTACGCTTTTCTAGGATTTTCTAGGGTTTTTCTAGGTTTTTCTAAGGTTTCCTAGGTTTTTTAGGATTTTTCTAGGGTTTTCTAGGATTTTCTAGGGTTTTTGAGAGTTTTTTCTAGGATTTTCGAGAGTTTTTTAGGATTTTCTATGGTTTTCGAGGGTTTTTCTAGGATTTTCTAAGGTTTTTTAGGGTTTTTCTACGCTTTTGTAGAATTTTCTAGGGTTTTTCTAGGGTTTTTCTAGGTTTTTTAGAGTTTTTGAGAGTTTTTCTAGGGTTTTCTAGGATTTTCTAGGGTTTTTTTAAGGTTTTCTAGGGTTTTCTAGTGTTTTAAGGCTTTTTCTAGGGTTTTCTAGGGTTTTCTAGGGTTTTTCTAGGGTTTTCTAGGATTTTCTAAGGTTTTTTAGGATTTTCTAGGATTTTTCTAGGATTTTCTAAGGTTTTCTAAGTTTTTCTAGGGTTTTTCTAGGATTTTCTAGGATTTTTAGGGTTTTCTAGGGTTTTCTAGGGTTTTCTACGCTTTTCTTGGATTTTCTAGGGTTTTTCTAGGGTTTTCTAAGGTTTCCTAGATTTTTTAGGATTTTTCTAGGGTTTTCTAGGATTCTCTAGGGTTTTTGAGGGTTTTTCTAGGGTTTTCGAGAGTTTTTTAGGGTTTTCTATGGTTTTCGAGGGTTTTTCTAGGATTTTCTAAGGTTTTTTAGGGTTTTTCTATGCTCTTGTAGGATTTTCTAGGGTTTTTCTAGGGTTTTCTTGGGTTTTCTAGGGTTTTCTAGGATTTTCTAGGATGTTTATTGGGTTTTCGAGGGTTTTTTAGGGTTTTTCTAGTATTTTCTAGGGTTTTCAAGGGTTTTTAGGGTTTTCTATGGTTTTTGAGGGTTTTCTAGGATTCTCTAGGGTTTTCTAGGGTTTTTTAGGATTTCCTAGGGTTTTCGAGGGTTTTTCTAGGGTTTTCTTGGGTTTCCTAAGTTTTTCTAGGGTTTTTCTAGGGTTTTCGAGTGTTTTTTAGGGTTTTTCTGGTATTTTTGAGAGTTTTTTATGGTTTTCTATGGTTTTCGAGGGTTTTTTCAGGATTTTCTACGGTTTTCTAGGATTTTCTACGGTTTTCTACAGTTTTTCTAGTGTTTTCGAGGGTATTTTAGGGTTTTTCTAGTATTTTCTAGGGTTTTCAAGGGTTTTTAGGGTTTTCTACGATTTTCGAGGGTTTTCTAGGATTCTCTAGGGTTTTCTAGGTTTTTTTAGGGTTTTCGAGGTTTTTCTAGGGGTTTTCGAGGGCTTTTTTAGGGTTTTTATAGTATTTTCTAAAATTTTCGAGAGTTTTTTATGGTTTTCTATGGTTTTTGAGGGTTTTTCTTGGATTTTCTAAGGTTTTCTAGGGTTTTTCTAGGGTTTTCTAGGGTTTTTTAGGGTTTTCTAGGATTTTCTAGGGTTTTCTACGCTTTTCTAGGATTTTCTAGGGTTTTTTAGGGTTTTTCTAGTATTTTCTAGGGTTTTCAAGGGTTTTTTAGGGTTTTCTATAGTTTTCGAGGGTTTCGAGGGCTTCTTTGGATTTTCTAGGGTTTTCTAGGGTTTTCTAGGGTTTTCTAGGATTTTCTAGGGTTTTTCTAGGGTTTTCTAGGGTTCTCTACGGTTTTCTAGGTTTTTCTAGGGTTTTCGAGGGTTTTTTAGGGTTTTTCTAGTATTTTCTAGGATTTTCGAGAGTTTTTTTTATGGTTTTCTATGATTTTTGAGGGTTTTTCTAGGATTTTCTAAGGTTTTCTAGGGTTTTTTAGGGTTTTCTAGGGTTTTCTAGGGTTCTCTAGGGTTTTCTACGCTTTTCTAGGTTTTTCTAGGGTTTTTCTAGGGTTTTTTAAGGTTTCCTAGGTTTTTTAGGGTTTTTCTAGGGTTTTCTAGGATTTTCTAGGGTTTTTGAGAGTTTTTTCTAGGATTTTCGAGAGTTTTTTAGGATTTTCTATGGTTTTCGAGGGTTTTTCTAGGATTTTCTAAGGTTTTTTAGGGTTTTTCTATGCTTTTGTAGTATTTTCTAGGGTTTTTCTAGGATTTTTTAGGGTTTTTGAGAGTTTTTCTAGGGTTTTCTAGGGTTTTCTAGGGTTTTTTAAGGTTTTCTAGGGTTTTCTAGTGTTTTTTAGGCTTTTTCTAGGGTTTTCTAAGGTTTTCTAGGGTTTTCTAGGGTTTTTCTAGGGTTTTCTAGGATTTTCTAAGGTTTTCTAGGGTTTTCTAGGATTTTTCTTGGATTTTCTAAGGTTTTCTAAGTTTTTCTAGGGTTTTTCTAGGGTTTTCTATGATTTTTTAGGGTTTTCTAGGGTTTTCTACGGTTTTCTAGGGTGTTTATTGGGTTTTCAAGGGTTTTTTTAGGGTTTTTCTAGGCTCTTGTAGGATTTTCTAGGGTTTTTCTAGGGTTTTCTAGGATTTTCTAGGGTGTTTATTGGGTTTTCAAGGGTTTTTTTAGGGTTTTTCTAGTATTTTCTAGGGTTTTCAAGGGTTTTTAGGATTTTCTATGGTTTTTGAGGGTTTTCTAGGATTCTCTAGGGTTTTCTAGGGTTTTTTAGGATTTCCTAGGGTTTTCGAGGGTTTTTCTAGGGTTTTTCTGGTATTTTTGAGAGTTTTTTTTATGGTTTTCGAGAGTTTTTCCAGGATTTTCTACGGTTTTCTAGGATTTTCTACGGTTTTCTACAGTTTTTCTAGGGTTTTCGAGGGTTTTTTAAAGTTTTTCTAGTATTTTCTAGGGTTTTCAAGGGTTTTTAGGGTTTTCTATGATTTTCGAGGGTTTTCTAGGATTCTCTAGGGTTTTCTAGGATCTTCTAGGGTTTTCGATGGTTTTTTAGGGTTTTCTAGGTTTTTCTAGGGTTTTCGAGGGTTTTTTTAGGGTTTTTCTAGTATTTTCTAAAATTTTCGAGAGTTTTTTATGGTTTTCTATGGTTTTTGAGGGTTTTTCTAGGATTTTCTAAGGTTTTCTAGGGTTTTTCTAGGGTTTTCTAGGGTTTTTTAGGGTTTTCTAGGATTTTCTAGGGTTTTCTACGCTTTTCTAGGATTTTCTAGGGTTTTTCTAGGGTTTTCTAGGATTTTCTAGGTTTTTTAGGTTTTTTTAGGGTTTTCTAGGATTTACTAGGTTTTTCTAGGGTTTTCGAGGGTTTTTTAGGGTTTTTCTAGTATTTTCTAGGGTTTTCAAGGGTTTTTTATGGTTTTCTACAGTTTTCAGGGTTTTGAGGGTTTCCTTGGATTTTCTAGGGTTTTCTAGGGTTTTCTAGGGTTTTCTAGGATTTTCTAGGGTTTTTCTAGAGTTTTCTAGGGTTCTCTAGGGTTTTCTAGGTTTTTCTAGGGTTTTCGAGGGCTTTTTTAGAGTTTTTCTAGTATTTTCTAGGATTTTCGAGAGTTTTTTTATGGTTTTCTATGATTTTCGAGGGTTTTTCTAGGATTTTCTAAGGTTTTCTAGGATTTTTTAGGTTTTCTAGGGTTTTCTAGGGTTTTCTACGCTTTTCTAGGATTTTCTAGGGTTTTTCTAGGGTTTTCTAAGGTTTCCTAGGTTTTTTAGGGTTTTTCTAGGGTTTTCTAGGATTTTCTAGGGTTTTTGAGAGTTTTTTCTAGGATTTTCGAGAGTTTTTTAGGATTCTCTATGGTTTTCGAGGGTTTTTCTAGGATTTTCTAAGGTTTTTTAGGGTTTTTCTACGCTTTTGTAGGATTTTCTAGGTTTTTCTAGGGTTTTCTAGGGTTTTTGAGAGTTTTTCTAGGGTTTTCTAAGGTTTTCTAGTATTTTCTAGGGTATTCAAGGGTTTTTTAGGGTTTTCTATGGTTTTCGAGGGTTTTCTAGGGTTTTCTAGGTTTTTCTAGGGTTTTCTAGGGTTTTCTAGGGCTTTCTAGGCTTTTCTATGATTTTTTAGGGATTTTCTAGGGTTTTCTAGGGTTTCCTAGGTTTTTTTAGGGTTTTTCTAGTGTTTTCTAGGATTTTCTAGGGTTTTTGAGGGTTTTTCTAGGGTTTTCGATAGTTTTTTAGGATTTTCTATGATTTTCGAGGGTTTTTCTAGGATTTTCTAAGGTTTTCTAGGGTTTTTCTATGCTTTTTCTAGGATTTTCTAGGGTTTTTCTAGGATTTTCTAGGGTTTTTTAGGGTTTTCTAGGGTTTTCTATGCTTTTCTAGGATTTTCTAAGGTTTTTCTAGGGTTTTCTAAATTTTTTAGGGTTTTTCTAGGATCTCTAGGGTTTTTTAG